>NC_133362.1:7276989-7594632 GCF_049309525.1 Garra rufa | reverse complement strand
GCACACAGATGTAGTAGGAGGACTTTTACGAGCTTTTTTCAAACCAGGGAAGTGACGTCGACGTGCGCTTTGTAGTTTTTGAGACTAGTAGTTCTCGGGTAAAACGTGTTTTTAAAACACTCATGGTGGACTTACAAATGTTCTGATGCAGCGTTTTGTGAGTACATAACCTATTTACACTACTGTACAAGTTTGGTAAGATTACTTAGCACGTTTAGTGGTGCAATTTACGAGATACATCACATGTACCATTCACTCCTGTTACAAGCAATTCGAAAAACTCTAATATCTCCATAAATGTTTGACTAAGGTAAAAATAAACTTCGGATGGGGTATTTACATGGGCTTCGGAGTGCATAGCAATGAAGTCAATTCTACTCCGAACCATCCCTTTAAGTCACTAAACAAGTTGAGGAGAGGTGTGCTGTTATTTAGGGATTCAAGCACATAGCACTGAAACCCTATTGTTATTGTTAAAGTGGCCAGGGATCAGCAATCTCCATGTAAAACTGATCATGCAGACCAAACCGTAAGTCGTAGAGACTTAAAACTTTGAGGGATGATAGTACTCCCGCCATCTACAATGTCACCAAGGCTCGCCCCAATCGGCCTGACGGGGATGCTACTGCGATTAAAAGTACTAAACTGCTTGTAACTCTTTAATCATTCAACGCTGACTCATGTTATGTCATTGGCTTTTTTTTTTCTTAAATTAAGCAAACTAGGTGGATCCTAGGTTTTCCGCCTGATCAAAACCAAACCAGTGCAGGATGATTTTCTGGGGAGTGTTAATGTCAATAATTATTGAAAAAAGTTTAGCTTTCGACTTGCAAAGGGACGCCAAAATGTTTGAAAGGGGCAGGGCCTCCTTTACTAAAACCCTATTTTGAAAATCTGTATGCACGGTCTTGGTCCAAAGTGCCACAAGCATCATTACGGACATTTGCTTGTCTCAAAAAACATGGCCACCATTGGCCGATGAAATTTGAGCACCTATTAGACAAGGTTAGCCAAGGCCAATCGAAATAAATGTGAGAAATTTAAAAGAAATCGGCCACTGGGGGACAACATCACATTTTTCAAGAGTGTAAACGATTGTATATTGTATGTAACTTTTGCATGGAGTAAGATATCTTTACCAAACTCACGACACGTATGTAAGAGCTCAATCTGAGCTCACATGAAAAAAGCCAGAGCTTGGCAACTTCGTGGCACTATAAGAGGGGAAAAAGTTAAAAATAGCGATAACTACGCAAGCATTTGTCACATAGACGTGAAAATCTGTACGCACAGTCTTGGTCCAAAGTGCCACAAGCATCTATAAAGGCAATTGCGTGTCTCAAAAAAACATGGAGACCATTGACCAATGAATTTTGAGCACCTATTAGACAAGGTTAGCCAAGGCCAATTGAAATGAAACTTGGTGGGCCTGTTTGACTCGCGGCCTTAAAGACCTGTGAGAAATTTGAAAGAAATCGGCCAAATCTCTGGTCTCTCTAGGTCAATAATTTTCAAAAAAATGTTGAAATTTACCCTTTGGATACCTATAATGAGGTCGTTTAGAAAAGGGGTCTGTACAAATTTACCCAAAAGCCTATAAAGCCTAAACAAAAACTCAAAACTTCACGAAACCTGGTGAGCACATGTGACAGGTGATTCTAAACAAGCATGCAAAGTTTTAGGTAGATCAGACCACAGCATAATATTTAAAAAATCATAATTATGTGACAAATTACCTGTATTTGTCAAAAATGCTTTTTGAAATCATTGGTTTAGTTGGTTACAAGTTTGCTAAATAATATGTAATGTCTTTTTTCTTTTGTGCTTAAATGCCTTAAAGTGCATGAACCTTGGTAATCACTGCTTGCAGCTATCTTCACACGATTGTTATTGTTAACTAAAATTATTTGGAAAAAAAAAACTTAAGTAAAAGAAAGAAGAAATTAAAAAGTTAAGTAATAAAATAAATTTTAAAAAATGAAGCACAAATCAAATAATTGCTAAAACTGAAATAAAAATGAGAAAAAAGTAACAAAAGCTAATTCAACTGAATACATATTTTTTTGTGTATTTATTTAGTTATTTATTAATACTTGTTATATTATCCCTTGTGCGACCTTATGGACATTTTTGTCCATTTCAGTTTTGTTTTTTGTTATAAGTGTGCATGTGTTAATGCCAACTGCATAAATCTTGGCTCAGGTGTGTATTTTTATTGAAATTTTAATATTTCACCATCATTTCCTTCAAAAAATCTATTTTACCCTCCGTACAAAAAATACTCACACTCAGGACCTTAAGGACAAAAATGTCCACATTGAAACCCATTAAAACTGCAATTTTTTAACCCAGGGCCATTTGACTATAAAATGATGCAATGTTTGCTAATAGGCATTCATTCTATCGGCAAGGCTTCAAATTTTATATTTTTATCAATTTTTACTAGATTGTGCCATTTTTTTTCAAATTTGGCATATAAAAGAAATCCTTGCTTTTTTGTGTTTTCTGCTTATGCATATTGCAGTCTATTATAGAGTCAACTGGAAAAATGATGCAGCTATAATTGTGTGGGTATGTTGATAAGGATGTCAGAGTGTGGTTTGCATGTGTTTACTGAAAATTTTATGGGTGTAATTAGTTTGAAAGATGTTATATTGTACTGGCAATCAAAAATCCCACTCCATGTATATGAGTCACACCCTTGGCAGGGTCATAGGGCCATGTGAAAACTCTGAATAAGGTCAAAGAAGGTTAATGAGCTTTGAGGATTTTTCTTTTTCACCCAAACACACATTTTAATCCTTGATTGCACTTTTTTATTTGTTATTGTTTCTGTACAGAGATAAAAGGTGAGCATGAATTTGATGTAGAAGTTCAGAAGCCCCTAAACACATTGTTTTTGTTTTGACCACAAGAAAATGCTGATTGTGGAGTCTGGTAGATTTTATACAAAGTTTGTTTGCACAGCCAAAACTATACATATTTGGTGCTTGAGGGCTTGCTTGCAAGATGAAGAGACGTTACTCAGCAGAGGAAGCTCTGTAGCTGGTGTTGCCCACCGACAGTGAGCATTATGTAAAGAAACCAGCTTTTAAAGCATTACAGTTCTGAAAATGAATGAATGTTTGATAATAATGAATAGAAGAGATGCTGATAAAATAACAACAGTCGGTAAAAGTGGAAAAAAATAATATATAGCATTTCTATGACAGATTTTTAACATGGCCTTTTTTGTCCATTATGGGCATAAGTGTTAGTTTTTTTTTTTTTTTAAATCTGACACTACATAAAAATTAAAAATGCCTCAAAATTAATGTTGTTGTTCTTCACTGACACACCCAAGAAGCTAATAAGCAAAGAAAAAATAAACTACTATTTTTCATTTTTTCATTAAAAAAAAATCATCTGAAAATTAATGATTGTTTGGTATCTATGGATAGATCAGTGAAAGTGGAAAAAAATATTAATCATTATTTTATGACAGTTTTTGGACATGGACATTTTTGTCCATTTTGCACCTATGTGTAACTTCTTTTTTTGAACGCACAAGGGTTATTATAATATAATATATACTTGAATATTATTTATAATATTGGATATTTTACTAATAGAAAAAATATATATAATTTGTAATATATAAAAATATATACAAAAAATACAAATCCCACAGGCTCCTATAGAGGGATATTGAGTCATATCTAGATATACTCTCTTTAGGGAGTTAGGCCCTGGTGGCAGGTTTTGCATGGGCATCCACCTTTCACATTTCCATCAGGAAATGTAAAACTCTTATTTGCATACTTGTTCTTGTCTTCCACGTTGCTCTCCTGTCTTTCTCTGTATTTACCATGGCTCAGCAAAACAAGAATCACACAAGCATTCCTGTAAAAATGAAAACCACCCCACTGCCAGGAACACATCACCACACACCCTCTCACATTCCATGCTATTTGAATAGCCACGTTGCTGTTTAAAATAGCACTGGCTGCACTGTGCTTTGAATACTGCTTTCAGTTACTGTGTGACTATTTTCCTGAACTAAACCACACTGAAGTGAAAGTTCTGCTGAAACTCTGTTAAAAAAAATGTGAAGTGATATCCACTTCATGCGAAGTCAGAAGACTTGCGTAGAAGCCATATATTTTGGTGCACATTTTTGAGTAATGTGACCAGTGGTTTCATTTTCTAATAAAGGGGTTCTTCAGCAATAGTGGAGAAATGAAAACAGAAACACAAATTGAGAAAACTGGCCTTTTTATTCTAGCATACGGTTTCTAAAAAGGCCTTAAAAGGAAAAAGTACCATCAAATTAGTCCCCATGACTTGTGTGTTAGCTTCCAAGTCTTCTCAAGTCACATGTGACCCTGGACCACAAAACCAGTCTTAAGTCGCTGGGGTATATTTGTAGCAATAGCCAAAAATACATTGCATGGGTCAAAATTTTAGATTTTTCTTTTACGCCAAAAATCATTAAGAAATTAAGTAAAGTTCATGTTCCATGAAGATTTTTTGTAAAATTCCAACTGTAAACATATCAAAATGTAATTTTTGATTTGTAACATGCATTGTTAAGAACCTAATTTGGACAACTTTAAAGGTGATTTTCTCAGTCTTTTTTATTTTTTTGCATCCTCAGATTTCGGATTTCAAATAGATGTATCTCGGCCAAATATTGTCCTATCCTAACAAACTCTACATCAATAGAAAGCTTATTTATTGAGCTTTCATATGATGTATAAATCTCAGTTTTGTCAAATTTAACCTTATGACTGGTTTTGTGGTCCAGGGTCACATATGATGTTTTGTGTAAGGATTTTTATTAGTTATTCACTGATACACAAGATTTTCCCCTTCATGGCAGTGCTTAAATCCCATTTGTGCTTACACATGATGCATTCCTGTAAGATTTGACCTCAAACGGCATTGGTTTTCACGCGGTTAGGTAGAAATAATAGTTGAAAATTTGCTGAAAGTGTACTCACACTCAGGCCATTCAAGATGTAGATGAGTTTGCTTCTTAATGGAAATTAAGCTTTATATCACTTGCTCACCAATGGATTCTCTGCAGTGAATGGGTGCCATCAGAATGAAAGTCCAAAACAGCTAATAAAACTCCAGTCATCTTAAATCCATCACTTTTGACCAAAATACTCGTCTGTATCCATAATATTGCTCTATCATTCTGACGGCACCCATTCACTGCAGAGGATCCATTTGTGAGCAAGTGAAGCAATGCTACAGTTCTTTGGTCTTATCTACATCATGAATGGCCTAAATTGTCAATTTTGGGTTAACTATTTCGTTAATAGTTTAACAAATGTTCCATATACTGTAGTCTCTCATTATTTAGTCTACATGCATAATAATGTTAAAGTAATCAGCTAATAATAGATCAAAATTTTACATCCCCTTGATTCTTAGTACTGTGTTCTTACCTGAATGATCCACAGCTGTTTTCGTCCCTTGTTTGTCATGAACTGTTTAACTGCCTGTTGTTCTTCAGAAAAAACCTTCAGGTCCCACAAATTATTTGGTTTTCCAGCATTTTTGTGTATTTATTTGAACCCTTTCCAACAATGGCTGTATGATTTTGAGATCTATCTTTTCACACTGAGAACAACTGAGGGACTGGTATGCAACTATTACAGAAGGTTCAAACACTCACTAATGCTTCAGAATGAAAAATTATGAATTAGGAGCTGGGGGTGAAAACTTTTGAAAAGAATGAAATGTGTAAATTTTTCTTACTTTGTCTAAATATCATATTTTTTTCATCTAGTACTGCCATTCAGAGGCTGTAGAAGATACTTGTACGTTTCCCAGAAGACAAACTAAGTGAAATTTACCCTGATCTTCAAATTCGGAAGTTTTCACCCATGTTAACACATTGTTTTTCTTATTTCTGAAGCATCAGGGAGCGTTTGAACCTTCTGTAATAGTTGCATATGAGCCCCACAGTTGTCAGTGTGAAAAGATGGATCTCAAAATCATACAGTCATTGTCGGAAAAGGTTCAACTACACAAAAATGCAAGAGTTTGTGGGACCTGAAGGATTTTTCTGAAGAACAGCGGGCAGTTTAACTGTTCAGGACAAACAAGGGAATCATGAACAACTATTACTAAACAAAATAAACACGGTATTAGGAATCAAGGGGATGTAAACTTTTGAACAAGGTAATTTTTTTTTCTCTTGTGGATTATGTAAAAATCTTTTATGTGGAATATCTTATTTAGGTCAGTACTTATTAAAAAGTAACATGCATTTTGTATAATCCCTCTTATTTTAGTTAAATAATTAACATTTTGGAGATTCTGAAAGGGGGATGTAAACTTTAGACCTCAACTGTATTATCATGCCATGTCAACTATACAGCAGCTGCTGACTAACCAATGCTGTTCATTTCTAAATTTTTTTGTCGGGTCACCAAACCTCATTGTTCAGTAGGCCCAATGCTTCCTGGAAAGATTTTGTCCAGAAGTTAACTGAGACTTTCATACATGAATGGAACATGTCAAGTTGGAGTATGTAAAAGTGTGAATGAGATTCGAGAGCTACAACAAAGGGGGAAGTTACTTAAATCTCCATTGTGAACTTTCAGTGCCGTTATCGGCAACAAAAAGTAATGCTTTTAAGCACTCTCCTTGTCTACCAAACCCACACCATTGGTTGAGCCAGTGTTGCCATGTCAGACAAATCTAAACAAGGTGAACACAGAAATGCCACACTTCAGCTTTAAATTCCTATTAGTTAGTGTGGAGTGCCCCACTTGGACTTGAAGCATTTTCAGAGTTTCGTACCCTCTCTTAGCTTCTCTATAGTACTTCCTCTGTGGTTGGGAGTATTGTAAAGGGTGACTGGGCATCCGTATGCCAGTGACTTGTTCAGGAAACCCATGCTATGTGATTTAGCTAGTGTCCTTTGATCAGATAAACTCTTGTGAATGTGTGTGGTGAGCGTTTGAATGCTTCATTTCGGCTCGGTTCCCTCTGGAATTACTTAAATGAGCTCGGTTAGAGTTAAACGCCATCCCAGAAGGCTGTGCAACCTCTGGGAGGCCACGTATAAAGTCTAGATGAAGGAAATCTGCCCTGAAATAACCGCCGTTCACGTGTCTGGACATTCCTGAACAGTGACGCCTGTGATTACTGAACCTTCAATCATGAAAGCAGTACCGAATCTGCAGAACAACAGACTTTGTGAGGTTTGGAAGATTCTGAAAACTGCTTTCTTTCTACACATATTGTGTCCCAGTTTTTGACTGTCATTCTGTTGTGCGTTTCAGGAAGGAAGGCAAACTGTGAGACCAGACGTGGGATGTTTGGAATGTGAAAAATGATGTTGTGAAACCTTGTGGCACAAGGGCTTTGGGAATGTTTTTGCGCTTCGAAAACACTTCGACGTTTGACATATTTGTGTCTGCGCATGCAGCTTTTTGGCAAGCCCTCGCTGGCACAATGAAACCATGCCGTCTGTTTAAACGTGATCGGATATCCCCCTGGTCTGCAGCCCCACGTCTATATTTGGCATGATTAGTCATGTCAGAACGAAGGGAAGCTTTAGGACTTCCCTTTGTTCTCCTGTGATGTCACACTACATTCAAACGTACAGTGTGGGAAAGTCTTCTTTTATGTGCATATGCACAGTTTTGTATTACAGGTGACGTCTAATCGGATGCTTTTAATTCCTCATTGTGACCTTGAATTTGACAAGCATTTAAAACATGCAGGAACAGGTTGTCAGACAGCGTCACATTCTCACACACGCCCACATTTTTCCCACGCTTTACAATGCTAATGTGAAAAAAAACTGGGTCTGGTTAGTTGATGCTATTTGGATTTTGACTCTTTGCCTGCCACACCTGGTCACTCTTTGTTTTTTGTCTATTTTGAATAACTTTATTGCAGTTTATTTTAAAACTCCTGGTGTTAAGTGACAGTAATCAGCTTACAATAGTTTTAGATGGAATATATTATCATTTTTGGCCAAAATACAACTCCATAATCCATATGTGACCCTGGACCACAAAACCAGTCTTAAGTCGCTGGGGTATATTTGTAGCAAAAGCCAAAAATACATTGCATGGGTCAAAATTTTTGATTTTTCTTTTATGCCAAAAATCATTAAGAAATTAAGTAAAGTTCATGTTCCATGAAGATTTTTTGTAAAATTCCTTCTGTAAACATATCAAAATGTAATTTTTGATTTGTAATATGCATTAAAAACCTAATTTGGACAACTTTAAAGGTGATTTTCTCAGTCTTTTTGATTTTTTTGCATCCTCAGATTTCTGATTTCAAATAGACGTATCTCAGCCAAATATTGTCCTATCCTAACAAACCATACATCAATAGAAAGCTTATTTATTGAGCTTCTCAAATCTCAAATCTCAGTTTTGTCAAATTTAACCTTATGACTGGTTTTGTGGTCCAGGGTCACATATTATAAAACGGTTAGTTCCATTCCTCAATTGTGATTGGTCAGCAGCTGTGTCGTATTCATGATACGGCACTGCTATGACCGCTTCACTCAATGGTTTTGTGTATCATTGAGCCCCCTTAGCAACCACCTTTAGCAACGTAAACACAGCTGTAGCAGTTAGGGACTACTTTTTACAGCGGAAGGCAGTTAATGATTTTACTTTATGAAAACGTACAACCTAATATATATAAATGAATATATATTTTTGATTTTAATATTTTTATTGTGTGGTAACCGTTTTATAAAAGCAATAAGGTACTTGAGGCCGTGCTGTATCATGAATATTTTTACGGCTGAAGGGGTTGCAGGCACTCCGCTTGGCATCATGCCTAACAACGCCCTTCAGCCTTGATTTATTCACAATAAAGCACGGCCTCTCGTACCTTATTGCTTAAATATTGCTCTATTATTCTGACGGCACCCATTCACTGCAGAGGATCCATTGGTGAGCAAGTGATTTAATGCTGCATTTCTCCAAATCTGATGAAGTAACAAACTTCTCTTCATCGGGAATGGCCTAAATATTCAATTTTGGGTGAACGATTTCATTAATAGTTAAACAATGGTTCCATATAGTCTCTTATTAGTTAGTCTGCATGCATGATCATGTTAATCTGCTTATAGTAGGTATAGATGGAATATATTATCATGTGGCAGAAGGGCTTTGGGAATGTTTTGTGCTTTGAAAACACTTTGACGGCCAAATTTTTCCCACGCTTTATAATGCTGATGTGAAAAAACTCTGGTTAGCTGAGGAAACTTGAATTTTGATTTTTGATGCCACACCTGGTCACTTTTTGTTTTTTTGCAGTTTAATTCTGTTAAGTGAAAATAATCATCTTATAATAGTTTTAGATGGAATATATGATCATTTTGGGCCAAAATACAACTCCATAATCCATAATATTGCTCTATCATTCTGACGGTACCCATTCACTGCAGATGATCCATTGGTGAGCAAGTGATCTAATGCTACATTTATCCAAATCTCATAAAGAAACAAACTTGTCTTCATCAGGAATAGCCTAAATTTTCAATTTTGGCTGAATTATTTCATTAATAGTTTAAGAGTTGTTCCATATAGTCTCTCATTATATAAAATGCATGCATAATCATGTTAAAATAATCTTCTTATAGTAGTTTTAGATGGAATAAATTATCATGTGGCAGAAGGGGTTTGGGCAGAAGTGAATTGGGAATGTTTTTGCGCTTCAAAACACTTTGACGCCCAATTTTTTTCCATGCTTTACAATGCTGATGTGAAAAAAACTCTTGGACTTTGATGCCACACCTGGTCACGTTCATGTTCTTTTTCAGGGTTTCCGCGGGGTCTTAAAAAGTCTTAAAAAGTCTAAAATTTAAAAATCAAAATTTTAGGCCTTAAAAAGTCTTAAATTCGCTGTTCTAGGTCGTAAATAATTTTACACAGGTCTTATTTTTCCGATGTCCATGTAACGCTACCTCTAATGCTCATCTAAATTCTCTTTCTGTTGTTTCCGTGGTGTTGTAGTTCTTTATTTCACTATTCCAAATATAATTTGCTGAATTTAAACTACAAATGAGACCAGCATGCAATAGCCAATCAGCTTTCTGTTATTGGCGCGAGTCTCTCTCGGATTGTACAGCAGAAGTCAAATGGATTTAATTTTTTAGCTATGAAGAAGTGCAAGTTTAGCGAAACTGGGCTTGGAAAAACTGAATATAGGGCTTGGCTAAGGCCAGTTGCTAACAACTGTAGATTTTTTTCTCCCTCTGTGGAAGTTACTGCGTCTTCAGACAGAATCGCAGTATTTATATAACATTTCTAATATATATATTTATAAATCAATAAATGTATTTACATATTAATCTCACTTTTAATTTTGCAGTGTAAATTATGTAATCTCACTGCTAACAGACATTTAGAATTTATTGATAAATTCATAAAATACATTTCAAAGGTACGCATACATTTCAAAAGTAAAAAAAAAATCGCTTCAGAATTTGTTTTTTACATCAGATATTTCTAGTGGTACTTTTATGGGGATATTTTGTGTGGAATAGTATCTGCTGATATGGAAAGTTCACTGTATATCGTAGTAATAAATTTAATTTATGACAGCCATGAAATTTTGTTTACTTTTTACATTAAACACATTAAATATCACATATGCATGTAATATAATATCTATTTCCATTACAGGTTTAGGTCTTAAATTTCATATAAGGTGGTATTAAAAAGGTCTTAAAAAGTCTTAAATTTCACTTGTTCATATCTGCAGAAACCCTGTTTTTGCTGTTTAATGCTGTTAAGTGAAAATAATCAGTTTTAGATGCAATATATGACAATTTTGGGCCAAAAAACAACTCCATAATCCATAATATTACTCTATCATTCTGACGGCACCCATTCACTGCAGAGGATCCATTGGTGAGCAAGTGATTTAATACTACATTTATCCAAATCTGATGAAGAAACAAACTTCTCTTCATCAGGAATAGCCTACATTTTCAATTTTGGGTGAATTATTTCATTAATAGTTTTAAGAGTTTTTCCATATGGTCTCATTATATAAACTGCATGCATAATCATGTTAAAATAATCATCTTATAGCAGTTTTAGATGGAATATATTATTATGTGGCAAAAGGGGCTTTGGGAATGTTTTTGTGCTTTGAAAACACTTCGACACCCAATTTTTTTTATGCTTTACAATGCTGTTGTCAAAAAAAAAAAAACTGTCTGGTTAGCTGATGGAACTTGGATTTTGACTTTTTGGATGCCGCACCTGGTCACTTTTTTTATTATTTGCTGTTTAATGCTGTTAAGTAAAATAATAGGCTTTTAATAGTTTTAGATGGAATATATTGCCATTTTTGGCCAAAATACAACTCCATAATTCACTGCAGAGGATCTATTGGTGAGCAAGTGATTTAATGCTACATTTCTCTAAATCTGATGAAAAAAAACAAACTTCTCTTTATCAGGAATGGCCTACATTTTCAATTTTGGGTGAACTATTTCATTAATAGTAAAAAAAATGTTCCATATAGTCTTATTTAGTCTGCATGCATAATCATGTTAAAATAATCTGCTTATACAGTAGTAGTTTTAGAGGGAATATATCATCATGTGGCAAAAGGGCTTTTGGCAGAAGTGCTACATTTCTCCAAATCTGATGAAGAAACAAACTTCTCTTCATCAGAAATGGCCTAAATTTTCAATCTTGGGTGAACTATTTTGTAAACAGTTCAAAAAAACTTCCATATAGTCTCTAATTATTCAATCTGCATGCATGCTTATGTTAAAATAATCTTATAGTAGATGCTTTGCAATGCTGCTTTGAAAAAACTGGGTCTGGTTAGTTGATGGAACTTGGATTTTTACTTTTTGGAGCCACACCTGGTCTCTATTTGTTATTTGTCTATTTCTAATCACTTTCCTTTCAGTTAAATGAAAATAATCAGCTTGTAATAGTTTTAGATGGAATATATTACCATGTCATGTCAGCCACCAACCTGTAGTTGACTTAACCAATGCAGTGCATTTCCTTTTATTTTTAAAACTCTAAAAGTTTCATGCCACTTCACCTCACCCTTATTCTTTTTTCTGGCGCACATCACAATGAGCTCATTGTGCCCAATGCATCATGGAGTTATTAAACGGATTGTTTTACCCAGGAAACTGAAGTCACCGTTGTCAAGGCGTTAACTGAGACTCTATTCATTCACAACCTACAGAGAGATTTTGAATCGTTGCGGCAAACTGTGTCGGGTGAAGTGGGCGTCACCAAGAGCGCGCAAGAGAAAGTCTGTGTGTGGACCTGTGACTCTACATGAATGACTCAAGTGAAGAAACACGCTTGAAACCACTATTTCAAAGGAAAAAGAAGAGGAAGAGGGGACATCTTGAACATTCAAAGTGGAACTTGAGTGCGCACTTGCGCAAAAGTCTCTCCAAAGTCACTTGGTAACTTTAGCGCACCACTGCAGCTCCATTCTGAGGCAGTTCTGATGGTAAGTGCACATTAAACTCACTAATGCACTCACTTAAGTATTTACTAGAAGAGAAAGAGAAATCCTATGCTAAGCATGTTTTTACTCTTATTTTTTTTGCATTTTATATCGTTCTTTAAACTTTTATAGTTTAGATGCACTCTTCTACTTCTACTAGTATAAAAATGAGTCAGAATTTGAGCGCACACTGGTGCGTTCCTCCCATCACCAAGGTTGTAGAGCTTCTAAAGCACTGTCAGATCACTACTCTCAGTATTATGTTTTATCGATGCATACTTAGTATGCATTAAATTATACAGTCATTTGCAAAGCAAAGTTGCAGGCTTTCTTACATAAGATGCATTGACTTATTCGGGTCATTTTATTCTCATTGGGCGCTCGATGAAGATAAGAGGAAGCCTGCGGTGCAAGCATGAGATAGTGTTTCTGACTTCCTGTTCCTCTTCAAAAAAAAAGACACTTAATTGGAATAAATATGCGTGTTTCCATATGGCAAGCGTACATACATGCTGTTTTCAAGTGGAATTACGAGTCTAGAATAATATAAGCGTCTCTAGGGTTTACCTATAACTGACTCCCTATATAAAAACATTTCTTATCCAGCTGCGAAGCGTTTGACCCGTTATGCGAGGCCCGATCTGTGGTTAGTTACTGTGTCGAGTCACGTACTTAGTAGTTCCAGCTACCTACGTCACAGAGGGGGGCGCGGTCCGCGGCTGTCAACGCGACGTCTGAAGCCTCGTTTAAGCGTTTGTATCTGGGTAGAAAAGCCCGCGCGTATTGGCTGTGTGTCAAACCATGTGCTGGCTTCCTAGATAACAAACTAGGGTGCACACAGCCAATTTCTGGCAGACGTTTGTAGCTGATGTCTTACGTTTCCCTCCTGATTATATGCGTTTCATTTTCAATCACTAACTGACACCGTGTGATATCACACTCATTTTTCTAAAAACCCAGTAACTCTATTCTTGTTTTGACTGAAATACCCGAATGGAAACAAAAACTAGTTTTGGGTATTCATTCTGTCGATGTACACTGCGTCAGTGACGCTAAACAAACGCGACGCAACGCTATTGCACTCATTTTTATAAACTAATCGAAAACACAACAACTTGTATTGTTTTGACTGAAACATAGCTGAATGGAAACAAAACTAATTTTCTGGCGGTATGAATTCTTTCTAATTTTTACGGCTTCCATGACGCTGAGCAAACGCGACGCGACGCAACAAACTTGAAATCAACTTTTGACCCTTTTAGTGTGAGAAAGCGCTACAATCCTGCACTTTTGAAGCTGTTTTTTTCTTATTCGTGTCATGTTTAACCGTCGTATGGAACTTCCTCTCATCGCCCATTCATGTGGTTTAGTAGCCGCGGCTATATACACCAATTTATGAACACAGAGGTGATTTCCACTGCCCTCACAAAATCATTTAACAAACGTGAGCTAAATCTAGATGATCAGTCAACTCTACAAACATCTTAAACCAGCCTAAGCTGGTTTAAAATAGTCTCCCAGCTTGGCCTGAAACCAGTTCACCATCTTAGGTTGGTTTCAGATATGTAGCACACAAAAACACTTATGGTATGTTGATTTAATGCAGTAAAATACCATTGTGTTAACATCTAATACTCTCACTTTAACATGCTACTGCCACAGTACTGGTTTAAATGACAATTTACACTCCAGTTTTACTGTGTTCAAGCAGATTTTCCATTTGTGAAGTGAAAGGACTAGATATTGAACTGAAAGTAAGCACTCTAAGAAGTGTGTATTTTTAAGGTCACATTTGTACCCTGTCATTTTACACTGCCTCCACGTCTACTTTTAGTTAGGCAACTTTGGTTTCCAGTAAAACCTGTTGCTGGTGGCCGTAGAGAAGGCGGAAGTGGTAGCAATGAAACTTACATTCATAAAAAGTCTTGCTGTGTCTATTGTTCTGTTTCAGATGGGTTTGAAATGACTGTCCCTGATCTGACAGCGTTCGGCAGAAAGTTTGGTAGTTTAAGGAGATCTTGATCACACCTTTTATTTTAAAGTTTGATGCTATTCATCTTTGGCTCCGAGTTTGAGTATGCGAGAGGGAAACCTCTGAATCACCGGGCCTGATTTTCGTCTGATCAGATTAGAAAAAGAAACCAAAAAAGGTTTAATGAATGCATCTGTGTGTAGAGTTATGCACATCTGATAGATATTAGATGATTAGGAAACTAGTCATGTGGCCTGTTTGCTGTTGCTGTGGTGTGAGCGGGATGACTTTTGAGGGCCTCATTTTTCTCCTAGGCTTTTCTGCCATCTAGTGGACATTTCTCTCAACTAACTTGAACTTCATCTGAAGGGAATGTAATTTATTTTTAGAATATGAAATGTTAAAGCAGTGTGATTATTATAAGTCTTTTGATTTACTACCATATTTAATAGTGAAATATCACAAAAGTATTATTTTATGCCATTGAAGTATAGACATTGTGTTCAGTTTGAATAAAGGCATGCAAACACTATGGTGTACAGTGTAATATAAATATAGACAAATATATTTTACACACTTTTTAGCTTGTGAAGAAACTGTTTAGCAGCAACTATTTAAAAGCAACTAAAAAACTAACTTTTTTAAACGAAATAAAAAATACTTATTTTTATTTCATTAACAATACATATGAAAAACGATATATATAAATAAATATATATTATTGCAAGACAAAAAAGAAATAAACTAAAAAAAGGAAATAAAACAAAACAAAACAGCACCTTAATCAGTAAGAAAAAGATCGTCATACGCCTTAAGAAACTTGTTATTCTTGTTATCATCAATAAGTTTAAGAGAATGAACAATAAAACATCAAATCTAGGGAACATATTAAGAAATTTGGATTTATGAATAAAAAATTTACAATGCAAAACAAACAAAAATTAACAAGTTCAGTAGCATGGTCACTGCTAGAAAAATATAGAAATATTTCTTTTAGTGTATATTTTAAATCACATTTTATAAAAGAAGATAGATAACATCTTAAGTTCTCCCAAAGAAATTTAACCTGATTGCAATGATAGAATAAATGAAGTAGTTTCTTCCTCAACTTTACAGAATACACATAAATTAGAAATATATTTGTTGGGTAAACATTATGCAAAATCCTAAAATGTATCTCTCTGATTTTATTAGAAATGCAAAGTAACCATGCTTTCTTCCAATGAAAAAGAGTCAACAAAATTAGTCCAGAAAAAATTACATCTAGGGGTATAGCCTATATTCTATGATAATGGTTTATCAGTGAATGACGTAATCAGCAGTGAGACTGAAGACCTGTAGTTTCTAATGTGTTTTTAGTTTGTGCACTAGGTGGCAGTATCAGTATTTACTACACTTCTGAGTCTGACTTATGGTCCTTGGTATGTACACATGCCATAAAGTTAATTATCAGTACAGGAAGGATTATTAATAATTAGCTATTATAGATGTTTCCTCACGTCCTGCTGCATTTAAAATGTAGTACCATAGTCGTTACCTTCATTTTTTTTTATTCATCATTTATAGTACCATGTTATTGTTAGAAGTACATTTGAGTGCTATATAATCAACATTATACGGTATATGGTAGCCTTACAGTATTATAGTATATATTAGTGTAATATTAAAAAAAAGTACTGTGAGACAGTGATATGATAGCAGTTTTTAATTATTTCATTATATTATATTATATAAAAAGATACATAATACATGAATAGATAATAATGTAATAAATATGTTTATAAGTACAGACACAAAAATTGCGTAAACATACTTTAATAAAATACTATGAGAGTACCTTACATATATATATATCTAAATCAAAAATTATATGTAGAATTAATAATTTTACAAATAAAATGATAAATTATTTTATTACAAAATAGTAACCTTTGTAATATATATATATATATATTTTTTTTTTAATTATACATTTAATGATTATTAATAATTTTGCAAATAATATATATATATATATATATATATATATATATATATATATATATATATATATATATATAGTGTGTGTGTGTGTGCATATATATATATATTAAATTAGAAAAAATACATATGATTAAATTACATTAATATGTAATCTAAAATTATATATAGAATTAATAATTTTACAAATATAATTCAAAATTATTATATTACAAAATAGTAACTTTTGTTATATATATATATATATATATATATATATATATATAATTGCATAAATTTGTAATCTAAAATAATTGATATTTTTAATTATAAATGTAATTATAATTAGTAATTTAGCAAATATATATATATATGTGTGTGTGTGTGTGTGTGTGTGTGTGTATAGCATTTTATATCTATAAAACAATGACAGTACCTTTTTATAAATTTTATTATATTATTTAAAAAATATATACACAGGAAAAAGTTCATAAACAATTCAATATATACCTTTTATATATATATATATATATATATATATATATATATACACACACACACACATACATACATATATATTTACATATATATAGTTATATTATTACATAAATATTTTATTTAAAATAATAATAAATAAATTATACATATATATATATATATATATATATATATATATATATAAAACAAAAAATATTTTAATTTATATATATATATATATATATATATATATATATATATATATATATATATATATATATAAAACTAATATTTTAATTTATATATATATATATATATATATATACAGTACAGACCAAAAGTTTGGGCACACCTTTGAACCTTATTTTCTAGTATATATATATATATATATATATATATATATATATATATATATATATATATATATATATATATATATAGTAGAAAATTGTATAACATATATATAAAACAATAATAACATACTATGATACCTTTTTATATTATATTATATTATATTGTATTATATTAGATTGTATTATACTACTTAAACAAAATGTAAGTGTGGCATTCCATAATTTTACCATTTTTTGGGAGCAAATTGTATGGTATATGAATATAAAAACCCAAGACAAACAAAAGTCAGTCAATAGCAGTTGAATACATTAGCACGTGTCAAACCCGGCCTATTTATTAGTTCAGATCAGCATTAGCAGCAAACCACAGCTGATTTCCTTCTCCTCATAATGCGTTCACTCATGCAGTCCAACAGTGTCATTTTGACACTAGTAAACCTGCTCTGTCATGCCTTCCCATGCAACAGTCAGCAAACCTGCATGTGTGTGAAACGGGTATCAATCGACACGCTACTCAGGAAACTCTGCAGGATTAAATACAGCGGTCATGTGAGCTCACTCAAATGATTATTGATCGTCTTTAGAGGTCCTCTGTAGCGGAGAGAGCCTATTGTGTTTGACAGGGTTAGATGTGACGATCTAGAGTATCCGTGTCCCTGGAGAAGTGTGTAATAGGAGAGTATTGATCAGATGTTTTGTGCGAGTTGCAGTGAGAATGAATCCGGGGTTTGTTCTCACAGGGTCCACGGATGAGAGCCGCAGCTGCAGGGGGACACGAGGGGACGTGTCTTTAATGCGACCCAGCCGTTTTTACTGACACTTATTGACTGCTCATTTGTTTTCAGTTGGTTATAGACATTCCTGCATGCCCAGTGCACTGGCATTAGTATGAAGCCTACAGTCTCTCACAGGCCTGAGGAACAGTAAAATCCTCTTCAGCCTGCTTTGTGATGCAAATGATGTTCAGTTCCTGTTGATTTAATTGACGCTGCTTGTTTTAGTCAGCATAGGTGTCACCACAAACTGTTCCAGTTTCATTTTTCTAACTTTTAAAAGCATTTACCAGGTAAACTGCAGAGAGCGGATGCATTTTAGAGCAGATGAACACCTGAAAGTGTGAAAAGGCACTGGAGGACCTGAAACTCTGGATGTTTTGAAGATCATTTTGTTTTCATTTTGTCTTTTATCGAAGGTGAAGGTAGTCCTTTAGGTGTTTAAATACTTTATTGTATTCTAGTTTTACAGGGTAAATTTTAAAGGGATAGTTTAGCCATAAAAGAAGACATTGTTAAGATTGTTGGTAATCAAACATGACGGTAGCCATTGACGTTCATAGTATTTTAAGAAATACATACAAGTAAATGCTGACAGAATTGTAATTTTTTTTTGGGTGGACTATCCCTTTAACTTATATAGTTTAACAAAAAAAGAGAAAAGTCCCCCGGTTATTTAATCACAATATATTAAGACAACTGTTTTATTTGACAAGTTTTATGAAATGGTGTGTATAAATATGCAAAAGAGGCATTACATACGCACTAATTGAAATATTTTTTCAGAACAAAAAATATGAACACTGGATAAAGCCAGGTTTAAAATTGTTTTGATTTGTTCGCAAAAAATAAAAAATAAAATATAAATAAACAAATACATAAATAATAAATGTAAAAATAAATAATAATAGCAAGATAAAAAATGTTTTATAAATCAGGTGGATAAAGCCAGGTTCAAAAAGTGTTTTTATTTGTTCAAAAAAAAAAAAAAAAACATCACATAAATAAATAATAATAGATAAATAAATAAATGGTAAAAATAAATAATAATAATAATATTAAAAATATTATAAAATAATAAAAATTCTATAAATCGGGTGGATAAAGCCAGGTTCAAAAGTGTTTAAATTTGTTCCAAAAAAAAAAAATACACTAATAAATCAAAATAGTTAAATAAATAAATAAATGTTAACAATGAATAATAAATAATTTATATTAATAAAATAAATATAATATATTAATCAGGTGGATAAAGCCAAGTTTTGCCACCCCCATTGTTTCATTTTGTGTACAAAAAATAATAAAATAAAAAATAGACAGATAGATAGATAAATAAATGGTAAAAATAAATAAATAATAATAATAATAATAATAATAATAATAATAATAATAATAATAAAAATGTTCTATAAATCAGGTGGATAAAGCCAGATCCAATAGTGTTTAAATTTGTAAAAAAAAAATTACACTAATAAATAAAAATAGATAAATAAATAAATGTTAAAAATGAATAATAAATAATTAATATTAATAAAATAAATATGATATATAAATCAGGTGGATAAAGCCAGGTTCAAAATTGTTTCAATTTGTTCACAAAAAAATAAATAAAAATAAATAAAAATAAAAAATAGATAAACAAAAGTTAAAAATAATAAATAAATAATAATAATAAAATAAAAATGTTATATAAATCAGGTGGATAAAGCCAGGTTTTGCCACAATTGTTTCATTTTGTTCACAAAAAAAAAAAAAAAATGGTAAAAATAAATAATAATAATAATAATAATAATAATAATAATAATAATAATAATAATAAAATAAAAATGTTCTACAAATCAGGTGGATACAGCCAGGTTTTGCCACAATTGATTCATTTTGTTCACAAAAAATAAATAAATAGATAAATAAATAAATGGTACAAAATAAATAACAACAACAACAACAACAACAATAATAATAATAATAATAATAATAATAATAATAATAATAATGTTATATAAATCAGGTGGATAAAGCCAGGTTCAAAATTGTTTCAATTTGTTCACAAAAAAATAAATAAAAATAAAAAATAGATAAACAAAAGTTAAAAATAATAAATAAATAATAATAATAAAATAAAAATGTTATATAAATCAGGTGGATAAAGCCAGGTTTTGCCACAATTGTTTCATTTTGTTCACAAAAAAAAAAAAAAATGGTAAAAATAAATAATAATAATAATAATAATAATAAAATAAAAATGTTCTACAAATCAGGTGGATACAGCCAGGTTTTGCCACAATTGATTCATTTTGTTCACAAAAAAAAATAAATAAATGGTAAAAATAAATAATAATAATAATTATAATAATAATAATAATAATAATAATAAAATAAAAATGTTCTACAAATCAGGTGGATACAGCCAGGTTTTGCCACAATTGATTCATTTTGTTCACAAAAAATAAATAAATAGATAAATAAATAAATGGTACAAAATAAATAACAACAACAACAACAATAATAATAATAATAATAATAATGTTATATAAATCAGGTGGATAAAGCCAGGTTCAAAATTGTTTCAATTTGTTCACAACTAAATAAAATAACATAAAGTAAAAAGATAATATAAAAAATAGATAAATACATAAATAAATGTTACAAATAATTAATTAATGCATAAATTATAATAAAAACATTTTAAAACGTTATATAAATAAGGTGGTTAATATATGAACAAACCACTCTGTAAAAACCTAGATAAAATATTCTATAAATAAAACTGTAAAGTATGGTGTAAGTGCTCCTAAAATGGAGGAAAAAAAGTCTTAAAGAAGACATCCTATGGAAGCAAAACAAGCCTCAAATCCCAAAAATGACAAAAACAAAACCTGTGCCTTTTTTTGCAGTATCTTGTCTTAATATGCAGAGAAATGTGAGTATTACTACTGTATTTATTGTTTTAGAATAAAACACAATCATATCTTGAGCTTGTTTCAAGTATTTAACCAGAAACCTTAACTTTAAGCTATTATCATTGGTGCTACAAAGGGTGCAGGGTTTTTTCTTCTCCCCCTTTAGTGGTCTTTCAGTGATCTGATTTAAGATGTCTTTCAGTCTCTTGACAGAAAGATCAAGTTAAGCCTAAGATAAAACTAACAACGTGTGACTCACAGATTCTGCATTTCCTCCCAGATGTCTGCAGGATCTGGACTGATGGATCTTATTCATTTCTGTTCTTCCGTCGTCTCCTCCTCCCCCAGATTGTTTGTTTTCAGACTCTCTGCTGCCCAGCACAGGAAGCTCAGTAGTTATGGATCTAAAAAAACATGATGGGAATCAAGCATTAAGTGACTATGACTCGCTTCCTGACTAGCCAAGTCTTTTCCTGTGAGCCGTCATAGCATGCCTGTTTCACATAGTTTAGAAAGTCTCTGATCATCTCTGAACACTTTTAATGGAACTTTTTTGGCCTTCTTGTGTTTACTGTGATCTGGACTAAGCCACATGTTGGAGCTTTGCCTTTGAGATCTTTTAGCTTTTATTTTTAAGGTCTTTTACTCACTTTTAATTAATTATTAAGTATTTAATCCTAAACAAATAACCTTTAGCTTTTAGCTTTAACCCAGCTAACTTTGGGTTTTAAGAACGTTTTGCATAACGCATCCAATTAAGGGGAGACACTGCAGGCAAAAAGGCTGTTTTTTCATGCACCAGTCAAGTTTGAGATTTTGGGCTTTTTGGTTTTTCATAGTGTTTTTTTCAGACTAGTTTTTTTTTTTCTACTACACTGAGCCATAAATCTCCACTTCAGTTGCACTTACACATACCAAACTCCGTCAGAGCCGTCGGACTCTGTAAAGCAATGTTGCCAAGTCCCGCGGAAATGGGCTACTTTAAAGGAGAAGTTCACTTCCAGAACAAAAATGTACAGATAATGCAGTCACCCCTTTGTCATCAAAGATGTCCATGTCTTTCTTTTTTCAGTCGTAAAGGAATTGTTTTTTGAGGAAAACATTTTTGTCCATATAGTGGATTTCTATGGTGTGCTGAGTTTGAAAATGCAGTTTATATGCGGCTTCAAACGATCCCAAATGCAGTTGTAAATGATGCCAGCCAAAGAAGAAGGGTCTTATCTAGTGAATAGATTGGTTATTTTATTTATTTTTTAAATGACAATTTATATACCTTTTAACCCCAAAAGTTAACCTTGTCTTGCTCTGCCTGAACTCTGTTTTTTCCAGTTTCAGACAGTTAGGGTATGTTGAAAAACTCCCATGTTATTTTCACTCTTAACTTCCAAAAATATTTCAAAATCATTCTACATCGCTGCAGAAGTACAGACTTAAGCCTCGTTCACACTGTCAGCCCAAATCCGATTTGTATGCAAATCCGATTGAAATCCGATCATATTTAGGTAGTCTGAACAGCAGCAAACTACATGAAATCCTATTTGGACAAATTCGTTTTGAGCTACATTCGTGTGTGGTTTGGAATCCTATTCAAATTGGATTTCTGCTTTTTCACGTTTTCATGCCACGTAAAACGTAAAAACCGTCAGATGTTTTTGTGGAAAACATAACAAACGTCTTTGCAGAAACAAGCTTGTGTTGTTGCGAACTGCGGGAAAAGACGATATACAGCTAGTATACGCACCTCTTTGAGTTTGAAACCAGCGGAGACGGCAACACAGAATAAAAATGCCTATTCCAGCTTCCTGCGTTTCTGCTGCTGCTTCAGAAGACGAAATATAATCCAGCGCGATGGCAACATTGTCCTAGCGCAAGCCAGCATCTATATTGCAAACTGTATTGCTGTTATTGTTGTTTTTAGCGTTGACATAATAACCAAAGTCCTTAGTCTTTGATAATAACGCAACGGCATTGCCATAGAAACCAACGCACATTCCGTAAATCGAAAGAGCGCTTATGGACACACAAATCGGATTTGAACAGTTGCGTTATGACTGTGTGGACAGTCAGTTATTCAAATCCGATTCCATCCAGATATGGACAAAATCGGATTTGGGCTGACAGTCTGAACGAGGCTTTAGTGTTTTCAAAGTGAACATGCAAAGAAGATAAAACACCCTTAACAAAAAAGGTAAAACAGCGATGTAGGACGATTTTGAAGTTAAGGGAGAAAATAAGATGGGAGTTTTTCGACATACCCTAACTGTCTTTAACCGGAAAAAGAGTTCAGGCAGAGCAAGACAAGACGTGTATTTGAGGTTATAAAATATATAAATTGTAAGTGAAATTGTTTTATATATAACCGATCGTTTTGCTAGATAAGACCCTTCTTATTCGGCCGGGATTGTTTACAACCGCATTTGGGATCGTTTGAAGCCGAATTGAAACTGCGTTTTAAAAGTTCAAATTCCATAGAAGTCCACTATACGGAGAAAAATCCTAAAATGTTTTCTTCAAAAAACAAAATTTCTTTATGACATCGTGGATGTCAAGGGGGTAAGTACATTATCCGTAAATGTTTGTTCTGGAAGTGAACTTCTCCTTTAACACTGGGTTGTTTTTATGTCTGCTGGTTCAAGCAACCATAGATATGTATGGAAGCAACCACAATAACATCATATTTAGCCCCTGGAATTCAAGTTTTCCAGAGGAACCCCGACAAAAAATGTTCAGTTTACACCCTAGAATGCGGGTTAACACGATTGAGCTAGTTTTGAGTAGAAATTGTTGTGAAAATCTGGCAACCCTGCGGTAAAGCCGCATTTGGCAGCTTATGATAGCCACAGCCTAGTATATTACCCATAGATTCAATATGAAACCCATAATAAAACAAACCAGTGATCATAATCATGTTGAGGCTGTGTAGTTTCGCGCATATGATTCGCTTCGTGCAATCGCAACTCTGGACCGGAGCCAAAGGCCAAAATCAGCCTGTGCGCGCTGACACTGTTCGCGTGACACAATGCAAAACCAGACCTCATTTGGCCCAATCGAAAGTATATTTACACTGTCTAAACCGTTCCCTATTGGCAACATTGTGCACTACATGCCATACACCGTAGAGAAAATACTAACACTGTGCAAAAGTCAGCTTCAGCGTCTATTTATATTGTAGGGGGCGGGGCGTGTCAGATTCTAGAGAGCATTTGATTGGACAGAAAGTTTGATGAGAAGTGATCAAAAGTCGTAAATCGCTAATCCATATTAGTGGAAGTGAGAGACATTAAGACAACATTCCATTTTAGAATTTTGAAAACATTATGGGAATGTTACTTTTGACTGTTTTCTGAACATTCCAAAATAAGTAGTGACATTTAAAAAAAAAACTACATGATTCGTTTCAGAATAAAACATTCCATAAGCGATATATAAATAACATTTTTGTGATCTCTTTTTAAAAACATTAGTAAAGAACATAACAAGCATGCAATCAACATTACCTGAAGTATGTTTGTTCATAACATTGCTAGAACATTAGGCCAAAGTTCTGAGAATATTGCCTACGTGATTTCATGACGAAAATGTACCTGTGCAAAATATTTACCAGTAAGTACATATCACTTCAGTTTCAAACAGAAATGAACACTAGAGACGGTAAAACAGCAAGCACTTGTAATGGTTTTCATACAGTTAAGGCTCGTTCACACCAAAAACAATAATGATAACTATTAATGCAATGATAACTATATTTGCGTCCACACTAGTGAACAATAACTGTCTATTTTAGTTGCATTTACACGACTTTAACCAGTAGACCTCAGCATGCATGTTTCGAGCGCATCTAAACAGTGAATCTAGCATTTCTCTAACGTAGTCAATGTAGTGGAAATAAAAACAATAAGGACTCTCTATTGAGTGGCATTAAAAGCATATTCAGCTTTATCCGAAAAAGATAAATGTGAATGTGGAAATGTTTTGTTATGTTGGTTGTTGCGTCAGTTTGGAAATGAAATGTCCGGTGAGTGCCGCTAAAATGGTAATGCTACATCATGATTGAAAATAACGTACCACTTACACTAAATCAACCCTAACCGATAATGTTAAGAAAAGCAAGCATGAGATAAAAACGTGTTTACTTAAGTGTCATTTTAGCTTGTTTGTACAAGTTTTTGAGCTCTTTTACTGCTGGTTACGTTTTATGGGACTCATTAGCAAGTCGTCTTGCAAGTGCAGTGATGTACCAGGTGTGCTACCGAGCAAGTTTACTACACTAGAAAAGACATAGACTCTTAAAAATAAAGGTTCTTTATTGGCATCATTGGTTCCATGAAGAACCTTGAACATCCATGGAACCTTACAAATGCAGAAAAGGTTCTTTATAGTCAAAAAAGATTTTTTAAATGTTCTTCAAAATGGTTCTTTTAAGAACTGTTCACTGAAAGGTTTCATTGGGGAACCAAAATGGTAAACACCCATCTGGAACCTTTACTTTTAATTTGATATGGGGTTGATTATGTATGGAAGACTGTTTCTGCTACTGAATAAAAAAATTCAAAAGTAATTGCGACTTTTTATATCACAATTCTGACTTTTTTCTTGCAATTTCGAGTTTACATCTCACAATTCAGATTTTATTCTTAGAATCGCATCATATAAACTCACAATTATGACTTTTTTTCTCAGAACTGTGAGATATAAACGCACAATTGTGAGTCACAATAGTGCGTTTTTCTTGCAATTGCCACCTTGCATCTCGCAATTCTGACTTTATAACTCACAATTGCGACTTTGTTTCTCAGAATTGCGAGTTTATATCTCACAGTTCTGAGAAAAAAAGTCAGAATTGCGAGTTTGTATCATGCAATTCTGAGAAAAAGTCAAAATTGTGAGATAACAAGTTGCAATAACCTTTTTCTGTTTTTTTTATTCAGTGGTGGAAACAGGCTTCCATAGTTATGTGACACAAACTTTGAAATGTCTTTATTAATAATCATTATTAGTCATAATTTGTGTGAAAAGAATAAAAGCTTTTGGCGTTTTTACCACCAATAATGTTCATTTTAGCTGCAAGCCACAGTGAATTGTATATATAGGTATGTTTTTTAAATTTTTGCAAAAATGTAGGTAGACACACATTTATCAGTGAGGTTATGTTGGTGATTTTGCCATCTCATAAAATTTGTTACAACTTCTCATGAAGCTGGGTTGTTTCAAATGTGAACAAATGGAAAGCAACACATTATCCAATAGGTTTATTATCCAGTGAGGTCAGTTTTCCTATTTCCTATTTCCCCCATGAAGTCATGTTTACAAGCTTGTCGTATTTGAGTGCTTTAATGTCGGAAAGAATAAAATGTAGCATCCCATTGGTTGACAATCATATAAACATTCACCGGGATATTTACTAATCTGGCCAAAATGAGCAAATCCATTGAGTAGTTCTTCCTTGAAAGTGCCTTATAAGTGACTTATGAGTTTCTTGGAAAACCCAGCCAATCAGATTAGAGCTTGCCAGATCAAGAAAGTCCGTATTATTTATGTTCAATATGAATCAGACGGTGAGTGAATGACCAGAAAATGGTCTGAGGATGAGACTATGATGAGATCCTTTTTATCAGAACTTTGATTACAACATCATTCATTCTAAATGAATAATTCCAGATGCAGAAATTCAGCATGAGGTGATGTGTGTGATGTATGTGTACTGTAAAAGTTCACCCTAAATGACACTGGTGTGTCATACCACTGTGATTATGCGAAACTGAAACAGAGAAGGTCTGACTGAGGGGGTGAAGAAGCCGCATCATAATGAGTCATTAGTACAGTACTCACTACTGCACAGCAGCTTCAAATGTGCGCTGTCAAATAGCACACATACTCCATCGGTATGACGCTAACCTTTCTCTCTGTTGTTCTTTTCAGCTTTATACCTTTTTGCTTTGTTTTGTTTTTATCCGAGATTGCAACTATTTCTCAGAATTCCGAGTTCATATCACACAATTCTGACTTTATAACTCACAACTGCAACTTTATAACATACAATTCTGACTTTATAACTCACAACTGCAACTTTATAACATTAAATTCTGACTTTATAACTCACAACTGCAACTTTATAACATTCAATTCTGACTTTATAACTCACCATTGCGACTATTTCTCAGAATTGCGAGTTCATATAATTCTGACTTTATAACTCACAACTGAAACTTTATAACATACAATTCTGACTTTATAACTCACAACTGCAACTTTATAACATACAATTCTGACTTTATAACTCACAATTGAAACTTTATAACATGCAATTCTGACTTTATAACTCACAATTGCGACTATTTCTCAGAATTGCGAGTTCATATCACACAATTCTGACTTTATAACTCACAACTGCAACTTTATAACATACAATTCTGACTTTATAACTCACAATTGCGACTATTTCTCAGAATTGCAAGTTTATATCTTGCAATTCTGACTTTATAACTTACAATTGCGACTATTTCTCAGAATTGCGAGTTCATATCACACAATTCTGACTTTATAACTCACAACTGCAACTTTATAACACAATTCTGACTTTATAACTCACAATTGTGACTATTTCTCAAAATTGCAAGTTTATATCTTGCAATTCTGACTTTATAACTCACAATTGTGACTTTCTCAGAATTGCGAGTTCATATCGCACAATTCTGACTTTATAACTCACAACTGAAACTTTATAACATACAATTCTGACTTTATAACTCACAACTGCAACTTTATAACATACAATTCTGACTTTATAACTCACAACTGAAACTTTATAACATACAATTCTGACTTTATAACTCACCATTGTGACTATTTCTCAGAATTGCAAGTTTATATCTTGCAATTCTGACTTTATAACTTACAATTGCGACTATTTCTCAGAATTGCAAGTTTATATCTTGCAATTCTGACTTTATAACTCACAATTGTGACTATTTCTCAGAATTGCAAGTTTATATCTTGCAATTCTGACTTTATAACTCACAATTGTGACTATTTCTCAGAATTGCAAGTTTATATCTTGCAATTCTGACTTTATAACTCACAATTGTGACTATTTCTCAGAATTGCAAGTTTATATCTTGCAATTCTGACTTTATAACTCACCATTGTGACTATTTCTCAGAATTGCAAGTTTATATCTTGCAATTCTGACTTTATAACTCACCATTGTGACTATTTCTCAGAATTGCAAGTTTATATCTTGCAATTCTGACTTTATAACTTACAATTGTGACTATTTCTCAGAATTGCAAGTTTATATCTTGCAATTCTGACTTTATAACTCACAATTGTGACTATTTCTCAGAATTGCAAGTTTATATCTTGCAATTCTGACTTTATAACTTACAATTGCGACTTTATAACATACAATTCTGACTTTATAACTCACAATTGTGACTATTTCTCAGAATTGCGAGTTCATATCGCACAATTCTGACTATAATTCACAACTGCAACATTTTAACATGCAATTCTGACTTTATAACTCACAACTGCAACATTTTAACATGCAATTCTGACTTTATAACTCACAACTGAAACTTTATAACATGCAATTCTGACTTTATAACTCACAATTGTGACTATTTCTCAGAATTGCGAGTTCATATCGCACAATTCTGACTATAATTCACAACTGCAACATTTTAACATGCAATTCTGACTTTATAACTCACAACTGCAACATTTTAACATGCAATTCTGACTTTATAACTCACAACTGAAACTTTATAACATGCAATTCTGACTTTATAACTCACAATTGTGACTATTTCTCAGAATTGCGAGTTCATATCGCACAATTCTGACTTTATAACTCACAACTGAAACTTTATAACATACAATTCTGACTTTATAACTCACAATTGCGACTATTTCTCAGAATTGCAAGTTTATATCTCGCAATTCTGACTTTATAACTTACAATTGCGACTATTTCTCAGAATTGCGAGTTCATATCACACAATTCTGACTTTATAACTCACAACTGCAACTTTATAACATACAATTCTGACTTTATAACTCACAATTGTGACTATTTCTCAAAATTGCGAGTTCATATCGCACAATTCTGACTATAATTCACAACTGCAACATTTTAACATGCAATTCTGACTTTATAACTCACAACTGAAACTTTATAACATACAATTCTGACTTTATAACTCACAATTGCGACTATTTCTCAGAATTGCAAGTTTATATCTCGCAATTCTGACTTTATAACTTACAATTGCGACTATTTCTCAGAATTGCGAGTTCATATCACACAATTCTGACTTTATAACTCACAACTGCAACTTTATAACATACAATTCTGACTTTATAACTCACAATTGTGACTATTTCTCAAAATTGCGAGTTCATATCGCACAATTCTGACTATAATTCACAACTGCAACATTTTAACATGCAATTCTGACTTTATAACTCACAACTGAAACTTTATAACATGCAATTCTGACTTTATAACTCACAGTTGCGACTATTTCTCAGAACTGCAGGTTTATATCTCGCAATTCTGACTTTATAACTTACAATTACGACTATTTCTCAGAATTGCGAGTTCATATCACACAATTCTGACTTTATAACGCACAACTGCAACTTTATAACATATAATTCTGACTTTATAACTCACAACTGAAACTTTATAACATGCAATTCTGACTTTATAACTCACAATTGCGACTTTATTTCTCAGAATTGCAGGTTTATATCTCGCAATTCTGACTTTATAGCTTGCAATTGTGAGTTTATATCTCACAATTGCGAGTTATATGGTTTGAAAAGCAAGCAGATGAACGGTATAAAAGAAATAGTCCATTTATTTTAGTAGTATTGTTCTAAATTAACCTCTTTGTTACAATAAAATTTTGCACAATTTTTACTTTTTTTCTTGCAATTGCCACTTTGCATCTCGCTATTCTGACTTTTTTTCTCACAATTGCAAGTTTGTATCTTGCAATTCTGACCTTTTTCTCACGATTGCAAGTTTGTATCTTGCAATTCTGACTTTTTTTCCCAGAACTTTGAGGCAAACTCGCAACTGAGACTTATAAAGTCCAGTTCTGAGGAGAAAAAAAGACTGATATGTTTACAGAATTGCGAGTTTATATCTCACAATTCTGACTTCATTTCTCAGAAATGAGAGTTTATATCACACAATTCTGACTTTATAACTTGCAATTGCGACTTTATTTCTCAGAATTGCAAGCTTATATCTCGCAATTCTGACTTTATAACTCGCAATTGTGAGTTTATATCTCACAATTGCGAGTTATATGGTTTGAAAAGCAAGCAGATGAACGGTATAAACGAAATAGTCAATTTATTTTAGTAGTATTGTTCTAAATCTGCCTTTGGAAGCACATATATGGTGCAAATATATAATAATGAATTAACCTCTTTGTTCCGATAGAAGTTTGCCAGTTTCTCATATCTTTTCTAACATTTAATTTCAAATATACACAATTTTACTAAGATTTTTCTTTTCTTTTTCTACATTTCACAAATGTAATTTTTCCGCATTAAAAAAAGAAAAGAAAAAGGTTTTTGAGGTATCTATCATGTCCTATTTATTTATGTATTTATTGAATTATACAGCAGTTCCTCGAATCTGATTGGCTGAAAGGAGTGTGATATTCTAGTGTTATTGGAACTCTCTCTCTTTCTTTCTCTCTCCCTATATTATTTATTTAAAACATATATAGGTCTCAGAGTCAAATCTAGAGATCTGAACATCTTGGATCCTTGAGGGTGGACTCTTTTTGGTCGATATTTGGGTCAGTAAACAACCACTGGGAACACCCTAGGAACCACACAACGGCGCAATCAAAACACTTCTCAGAACCTCTTAGCAACCACATAGCAACGCCCTAACTACCACCCACAACACCCATGCATCTTGCCTGCGAGTCGTGCACATCCAAACACCACCCACGATTTCTTCAGAAAATCTGAGAACCTTGTTGTCTCATGTAATAGTCACTAATGTATTTCTCAGACAGAAACCAAATAGATTGAAACAGCTTGTAACATTTGACTCATCTGAAAGTTAAAATCATTTATTCACAGTCACATGATCTTATAAAAACCATGCTTGCATTTTTTGAAAAATCAGTTTGTGTCAGATGATTTTCTGTATTTTTTTTCTTGCACTCCAAGTATCATCACTGAACCAACATACAGTATATACATTAATTTTGATTAATAATTCCAGGTTACCAATTTTTACATTGTACATTTACTTTAAAAGCAAAATGACTTTAGATATTACGTCTTGTTTTTTGAAAAATGTATCTAAATTAAGTTTATACTTAAAACAAGACAAGTATTTATCAATGGGGTAAAAATGAATAAAAAATAAATACAAAAATGCAAAAATAATGAACTTAATTAAAAGAGAAACTGGATTTTCTCACCTAATTAAGAACCTTTTTTTTAAAACCTTTTTTTATAAATCATCCACTCAATATTTTTCCAAAATAAATCCAGAAATAAACCAGTCTTGGGTATCATGGGTATATTTGTAGCAATAGCCAAAAATACATTGTATGGGTCAAAATTATCGATTTTTGTTTTATGCCAAAAATCAATAGGATATTAAGTAAAGACCAGATTCCATGAAGATATTTTGCTAATTTCTTACCATAAATATATTAAAACTTAATTTTTGATTAGTAATATGCATTGCTAAGAAATTAATTTGGAGGCAATTTTCTCAATATTTAGATTTTTTTTTGCACCCTCAGATTTGATATTTTCAAATAGTTATATCTCAGCCAAATATAGTCCAATCCTAACAAACAATACATCAACAGAAAGCTTATTTATTCAAGACGTATAAATCTCAATTTCAAAAAAATGACCCTTATGACTGTTTTTGTGGTCCAGGGTCACATTTAAATGGATATTTTCCCCAATGTTACTACTTACTAGTTTCAAATAGAATGTTCTATTTGAAACTTGTAAGTAGCGAATTTGGAATGTTCAGAGAACATTCAAAAGTAACATTCTCATAATGTTTGCAAAATGGAATGATCCTCTTAAAGGAACACTCCACTTTTTTTGGAAATAGGCTCATTCTCCAACTCCCCCCCAGGTTAATAAGTTGAGTTTTACTGTTTTGAAATCCATTCAGCCGTTCTCCTGTTCTGCCGATATCACTTTTAGCATAGCTTAGCATAGATAATTGAATCCTATAAGACCAATATACAGTAGCATCGAATGACCAAAAATGACCAACGAGTTTCGATATTTGTCCTATTTAAAACTTGACCCTTCTGTAGTTATATTGTAATAATTGTAATTTCTAAGATTAGGAACTACATTCCCATTCTGGGCGTAATAGTCAAGGAAGTTTGCTGCCGTAACATGGCCGAAGCAGGCGCAGTAATATCACACTAGTCACATTGGAAGTTGAGAAGCGCCTGAAATTAGTTCCCAGCTAGGAAACTTCCAGTGTGACCCGCGTTATATTACTGCACCTGCTTCGGCCATGTTACGGCAGCAAACTTCCTTGACTATTACGCCGGAATGGAAGTGTAGTTCCTAATCTTATCAGCCTAGAAAATCGCAGCTTTACATTTTCCGCCGGTATTAGTACACAAAATAACGACAGAAGAGTCAAGTTTTAAATTTGAAAAATATTGAAACTCGTTGGTCATTTTTGAACGCGATGCTATATTGGTCTCATAGGATTCAATGATCTATGCTAAGCTATGCTAAAAGTGATATCGCCAGAACAGGAGAACGGCTGAATGGATTTCAAAACGGTGAAACTCAACTTATTAACTCGGGGGGAGTTGGAGAATGAGCCTATTTACAAAAAAACTGGAGTGTTCCTTTAATTTTGAAACATTTAAAAAGTTTGAACATTCCGAGAACATTCAGAAATAGAAGTTTAGCAAAAGACCATATTTTTGTTAGCTGGGATTTGTCTTAATGTAAGAATGATTAGATGTTTGTAATCGAAAAATACTCTTTTTCTAGCCATTGCAGTGTACTTGATATCCAGTTGATCTCTAGTTGGAGCTCACTGAACTGACACTGCATTCTTGTCATGGGTTGGTTTCTGTCGGTTTACTTTAATGCAATCTCACTCTCCCACACACTCTCTCTGATGTCTGTCAGGGGGTCAGTGTGCGTCTCCTCTGAGCTCTGGCCCCTCACTGCCCTCCCATGCAGTGCTGTGGGAACTTGACCAGTCATCTGTGCAGTTATGAGAGGCATGTGGTGGAGAGGAAGCAGTGGTTTGTGAGTCAGCGCCTCATGAATCGTTCCATTCCGTTGGCCTTTGGCTCTCTTTAGCTCTTTGAGTCATCTAGATCCCTGTGGTCCTGTGAGATGGGTGTGTATGTGAGGGGGAGGACAGCTTGCGTTCCTCTGTTTCTGGTCCATTTGTTCTTCCGTCGTATTGTTCAGTGCTGTGAGTGCGACTGTCAAGAGAAGCAGTGAATGGTAAGTCAAAATCTAATCAATACTTACAGCACGGGCGGCCAGTAACTCGTGAATGTTTCTAATTGCATTCCATTTGGTCTTGTCTTCTCATTTGCTGTGTTTGAAAAATATACTTCTATAATCACATCATAGTTGTGTAAGTGAAATCGAGATATTTCACTGTGATAGTACCACTGGTTTGGCACTTTACCAAACCTTAAACACAGTTGCAAAGCGTTTTTTGTAAATTGTGCCTCAAGGTCTGCGGCAGGCTGACATATTACAAAAACATGACATCAATAACACTTTGATATTGGCCCTGTGCGTCAATTTGCTAGTTTTAGGCGATGAATCTGCTTGTGCTATGATTGTGGTGATTCATTACCTACAGTCTGAATAGTGCAGACGCATTGAAAACTTTTCATATTGTTCCACTCAGATGGCAGACAGCCATCAGGACTTCTGTTTATTTGTCTTGAATAATTCAAAGTTTTCTTTTATTTTCTTGGTGCGTAGATCGTCTAAATGAACTGTGTTTTTGAAGCTATAAACAACAGATCTTCTGGTATATCTCATGTATTTACTGCTGAATAGTAGGTTTAGCAAATTTTACCCTTTGATGCATTACTTAAATTCATTTTAAAAAGATTCATTACGCATTTTTTCCAATGCAATTAAAAATACCAGTGGAATTTCTAGCTATCCAAAGCTAAAACCATAAAAAAAATGTGTTACTTAAAATAAAATAAGCATTAACTGAAATAAATTCAAATATAAAAAAAAACCTCCAAAAACCTGAACTTTTAAAAATAACAACTTGGACTACTACTAAAAACCTACATAAATAAATATATAAAAAAGAAAAAAAACTATTTACAAAATTACAAAAACACACTACAATATGGAACCTTTACTAAAAGTGAAATGTTAAATATTAAAATTAATTCTAAGTAAAAAAAAAAAATCTAATTTAAATATAAAACGACACATATAGAAGAATACAACATATAGCATATAGGGCATACAGAAATATACATAAAGTTATGTATGAACATTCAGCCGGTGTACTGTAAATGTATGCTCTTACTTGGTTAACCAGAGTCTTGCTGTTGCATGATATATTCATTGCAATGAGTTTGTTGTCCTTCTGATAGAAAAGGAAGTCTATGTGACCTTCTTCATTTCCCAGGGACCCTTTGGATTTTTCCCAGCACAGTGTGGGAAAAACAGTTCCCTCCTCCGGTCTATCTTTAGCTGCTTCGCTGTAGGCAGGGCTTTGTAGTCCATTGAGAGAAACACTATTCACGTGCTAGCTATACTAACCAGTTCATAAGATTTAAATTAGTGCATTTCTAATCATACTAAGTAGAAACTATGAATGCAAAGCCAAAGTGAACAAATATGAACCTAATCATAAAGTAAGAATACTTTTAAAGATGCTACTATGCAAACAAAAACAGTATTCGACAAGTAAGTGAAGAGGAGCAGTTTGTGATGTTTTTTTAAAAAAAATGGCAAGGAAAGTATAGCCAGAAACATCCTATAACCCTAAATATGAAGTAATAATGCATTTTAAGATAATTATGCTACATGCTATCGTTAACATGTGAACACAAACAGTACTCAACAAGTTACTGAAGAAGAGCTGTTTGTGTCAGCTTTCATTATTAAATGCAAAGCCAGAGTGAACAAATATCAACTCAAACATAAAATAAAACTACATTTTTAGATAAATAATGTGCTACATGCTAACGCTAACATATAAACACAAATAGTCCCTGGTAGCACACATACATCTCAGAGATGTCTATTTGACGTCTGCATTTACATCTGCAAGACGTAGTTTGCTCATCTGCAATACGTCTATTGGACATTTCCTATCAGATGTCAAATAGATGTCTTTAAAGGAACACTCCACTTTTTTTGGAAATAGGCTCATTCTCCAACTCCCCCCGAGTTAATAAGTTGAGTTTTACCGTTTTGAAATCCATTCAGCCGTTCTCCTGTTCTGGCGATATCACTTTTAGCATAGCTTAGCATAGATCATTCAATCCTATGAGACCAATAGCATTGTGTTCAAAAATGACCAACGAGTTTCGATATTTGTCCTATTTAAAACTTGACTCTTCTGTAGTTATATTGTGTACTAAGACCGGCGGAAAATGTGAAGCTGTGATTTTCTAGGCCGATAAGATTAGGAACTACACTCCCATTCCGGCGTAATAGTCAAGGAAGTTTGCTCAGTAATATGGATGCAGTAGGCGCAGTAATATCACGCAGCACAACGTGACCAACTGCATGCACAGGGAGCGTTCCTCGTTGGAAGTTACCTAGCTGGGAACTAATTTCAGGTGCTGCGTGATATTACTGCTCCTGCTTCAGCCTTATTACGGCAGCAAACTTCCTTGACTATTACGCCGGAATGGGAGTGTAGTTCCTAATCTTATCGGCCTAGAAAATCGCAGTTTTACATTTTCCGTTGGTATTAGTACATGATATAACTACAGAAGAGTCAAGTTTTAAATAGGACAAATATCGAAACTCGTTGGTCATTTCTGAAAGCGATGCTATTGGTCTAATAGGATTCAATGATCTATGCTAAGCTATGCTAAAAGTGATATCACCAGAACAGGAGAACGGCTGAATGGATTTCAAAACGGTAAAAATCAATTTATTAACTCGGGGGGAGTTAGAGGATGAGCCTAATTCCAAAAAAAAGTGGAGTGTTCCTTTAAAGTGTTTATGAATTAGAACATGTGTAAAACTGACATCTGCCAGACGTTTGTACACAGCAGATGCTTTCCAGATCAAGAGATCTTTAACAGACATCTTGCAGATGTACGTGTGGTATCTGGAGAAGTCAAGAAGTTATGGAGGAGGAGCAGTTTTTGATGGGTTGTATAAAATTGTCAAGGAGCGCAAAGCCAAAATTAACCTATAACCCTAAACATAAGGTTGTAATGCATTTTAAGATAATTATGCTACATGCCAACGCTAACATGCAAACACAAACTGTACTCAAAAAGTTACTTCAGAAAAGCTGTTTGTGATGGTTTTCATAAAACTGGCAAGAAATGCAATGCCAGAATACATCAATTTAAATTGGTGACTAAGGTGAACGAATACGAACCTGATCATAAATTAAAAATACATTTTTAGATAAATATTGTTCTACAAGCTAAACACAAACAGTAAAAAAGATCTGTTAATGCTGCTGTGAAGTGAATAAATATGAACCTAAACATAAGATATAGAGAAATATTGTGCTGCATGTTAATGCTAACATATATAAACACAAATAGTACTCAACAAGTTATGAAAGAGAAGCAGTTTCTCTGGTGAAAAAAACAGCATATGCTTGTTAGGTAGGTTTTGAAGCATGGATGCTGGCTTGAGCTGGTCTTTAGTTGGTCATGACCAGCAAGGACCAGCAAACCAGCTCAAGCCAGCAGCCATGCTTCAAAACCTACCTAACCAGTATGCTGTTTTTTTCAGTAGGGAATGATAACATATAAACACGAACAGTACTCGACAATTTATGGAAGAGGATCAGTTTGTAAAGGTATTTACAATTAATATATAACAAAAATAAAGTGATTATATACTTTAAGATGAACAATGTGCATGCTAATGCTAACATTGCAAACTCAAGTAAGGAGCATTCTGTGATGTTTTTCATAAAATTGTCAAGGAATGCAATGCCAAAGTGAACAAATATGAGCCTAAACATAAAGTACAACTACATTTTTAGATAAATACTGTGCTACATGCTAATGCAGTTAAAATAGTACTTGACAAGTTCTGGAAGGGAAGATGAATAACAATATGCTACATGCTAATATTGCAAGCTTAATGAAGGAGAATTTTGTAATGATTTTTATAAAACTGGCGAAGAAAGCCAAGGTGAACAACAAAAACCTAAACATAACTTAAAGCATAAAATAATACATTTTTAGACAAATAGTGTGCTACATGCTAATGCTAACATTCAAACACTAATAGTACTTGAAAAGTTAGTGAAATAAGAGCTGTTTATGATGGTTTTCATAAAACTGGTGGGGAATGCAAAACCAAAGTGAACAAATATGAACCTAAACATAAAATACAAAATATATTTGTATACCGGTATACATATTGTGCTACATGTTGAAAAAAAAAAACAGTATATGCTGGTTAGGTCGATTTGAAGCATGGATGCTGGTTTAAGGTGGTCATGAGCTGGTTTAAGCTGGTCCAACTGGTTATGTGCTGGTTTGAGCTGGTTTAAGGTGGTCATGAGCTGGTTTAAGCTGGTCCAACTGGTTATGTGCTGGTTTGAGCTGGTTTAAGGTGGTCATGAGCTGGTTTAAGCTGGTCCAACTGGTTATGTGCTGGTTTGAGCTGGTTTAAGGTGGTCATGAGCTGGTCCTTAGCTGGTCATGTGCTGGTTTGAGCTGGTTTAAGCTGGTCAAGAGGTGGTTTGAGCTGGTTTAAGCTGGTCAAGAGGTGGTTTGAGCTGGTTTAAGCTGGTCCAACTGGTTATGTGCTGGTTTGAGCTGGTTTAAGTTTGTCATGAGGTGGTTTGAGCTGGTTTAAGCTGGTAATGAGCTGGTTTGAACTGGTTTAAGCTGGTCCTTAGCTGGTCATGTGCTGGTTTGAGCTGGTTTAACCTGGTAATGAGCTAGTTTGAGGTGGTTTAAGCTAGTCCTTAGCTGGTCATGTGCCGGTTTAAGCTGGTCATGTGCTGGTTTGAGCTGGTTTAAACTGGTCCTTAGCTGGTCATGTGCTGGTTTGAGCTGGTTTAAGTTGGTAATGAGCTGGTTTGAGCTGGTCCTTAGCTGGTCATGTGCTGGTTTAAGCTGGTCATGTGCTATTTTGAGCTGGTTTAAACTGGTCCTTAGCTGGTCATGTGCTGGTTTGAGCTGGTTTAACCTGGTAATGAGCTAGTTTGAGGTGGTTTAAGCTAGTCCTTAGCTGGTCATGTGCCGGTTTGAGCTGGTCATGTGCTGGTTTGAGCTGGTTTAAACTGGTCCTTAGCTGGTCATATGCTGGTTTGAGCTGGTTTAAGTTGGTAATGAGCTGGTTTGAGCTGGTTTAAGCTGGTCCTTAGCTGGTCATGTGCTGGTTTAAGCTGGTCATGTGCTATTTTGAGCTGGTTTAAACTGGTCCTTAGCTGGTCATGTGCTGGTTTGAGCTGGTTTAAGCTGGTCATGAGCTGGTTTGAGCTGGTTTAAACTGGCCCTTAGCTGGTCATGTGCTGGTTTGAGCTGGTTTAAGATGGTCATGACCTGGTTTGAGCTGGTTTAAGCTGGTCATGTGCTGGTCCTAAGCTTAAAACAGCTTAAATCAGCTCATGACCAGCAAGGACCAGCTTAAACCAGCTCAAACCGACATCCATGATTCAAAACCTACCTAACCAGCATATGCTGTTTTTTTCAGCAGGGAATGCTAACATATAGTTAGTAAAGGCATTTACAATTAACAAATAACCCTGAAAATAATGTAATTATATACTTTAAGATGAATAATATGCTACATGCTAATACTAACATTGCAAACTCAATTAGGGAGCATTCTGTGATGATTTTTGTAAAATTGGCAAGCAATGCAAAGCCAAAGTGAACAAATATGACCCTAAACATAAAGTAAAAATATATTTTAAGATAAATAATGCACTACAAACACTACTCTACAAATTATGAAGATGTATATTTTACACACACATATTCCAATACTGGCATATTATTTTACAACATAGTCAAAATGATTTGCTATAATATGTGATGTGTTAGAAGCGGTTTTAGTTACAAAAATATTTAAAATATTAAAGTTTAAGTTTGTTTGTAAGCTACGGAACAAATTAAGAAAATGACCCTGAAAAGAATCCAAAATACACTGAACCGTAGCTCAGCTTCTGGTTTTGATGCTACAGCACTTTTTGCAGAAGTGTGAGAGGTCTCGTTTTGATATTGCCATGCAGAACAGACTAAAATTACCCCTTGATGAAGGCATGTACCCCACACTAGTGTACCATTTACAGTAAGTGGAGAGCGTCAGAACTGATAGCGTAAACCACTGGCTCCAGGGAGCATGATGCATTGAGCACTGCGTGGGGTGTATGACAGAGATGAGTCAGCATTCTTACCCAGCAGAAAAAAAAATTGATTAGTCTTTAACGTTAATCTTGAACTAGAGCGTTTCATTCTCATAGACAGATGATCCGCGGGGAGCTTTCAAATTGAAGAGAAAATTGAATTGCAGGTTTGTTTTGTAATTTATTTTTTCTTTACGAAAAGGTTAAGACTTGTTCCAAGTGCATTGTATGTAAAGTATAAGATCGTCTGAATGTATATGCATCTTGTTTAACATTGTCGCACAATTTGTTATGGAAAAATTTGATGCATTTAGCTTCTGCATTTATTTATTAATTTTAAACCTTTACAGCATTAACATAAGTACAGTAGTATGTCAAGCATACTACTGTTACTTTTATGGGTTGTATTGTGTTCTGTTATATAATCTAGATTAAGTTTGCATGGTTAATAGTTCAATACAATTTTTTTAATTAAATCTGGCAATGAATGAGATGTTTTCACTTGCCAGCTTACTAGGCCACGTCATTTATTGCATCCGCAGTTGACCGCTAGATTTTACACACGTCATTTGTTGATCACAACTGACCGCTGTTGCCTTTTGATATTATATAGTGAAGATTTATATTTTATGCACGAAAAAATACAAGTCCTGGCTTATGCGCATTATTATTTAATTTAAAATAATCTTGCAACTCATTGCACAACTAGAAGTTTGATTGGTTTGACCTCACCAGTGAGAAAGAGAATAAATATGATTTATATAGTTTGAAATACAAATGTTGTATTTTAAAGAAATATTTTTGAAAGATCATTTCTCGTGTGGCCAGTCTTTAGTAGTGTGTTCTTACCTGCTCAGTTACAGACTTGATGGATGGTGACTTTTTAAATGAAGTTTATATGAGTTGTTATGATTTCTGGTAAAGATGATGTTAAATGTCAGCTTAATGTCACAGGAAAAGAACGAGTATCAGTTGTTTGAGTAGAATCAGGTGTCAGATGACTTTAAAATTGCATATTTGATCATCCGAGCATGGTTTCAGTTTGATTTATCGTCATACGAACTTAGCGAATTACAAGTCGTGAAATGTTTGTGAAATGGTTTAGTCATTTCGCCTGCTCTCTTTTTTTAGTAGTAAGATTCAGCACATTTTTTCGAAGGGTGCAAAGAGTTTGCTGATGCATGATGTCAGTAGGGCACTGCGTGGTCCTGGCCCTCTGCTTTCTTTCTTTAGCTTTTAGTCAGCGCTGTAGATTCTCAAGATTCTCGCAGATTGCAAATGTGTTAACTCTTTGCTTATCAGTTCATCGTGGTGCATATTTGGCCTGTTGTTGTAAACTTTCACTTCACCACGAGTCGAAAACAATTAAATGGGATTTTACGTCACAAAGTGACCCAAGATTGTTTATTGCACAAAAATAAATGAATATACTATTTAAATGTATTAATGTACTGACTAACAATATGCAAAAGTATAACAAGAAATAGACTGATCAGGGCCATTTTGTAAGTGCATAAACGAGTTTAACTCATTTAACAAACAAAGTGTTTTCTCCTCACATTTAAAAGTTAAGACTTTTTCCCCCGGTTTCACAGACAGGGCTTAAGCCTAGTCCTAGACTAAAATGTAAGTCTGAGCTGTTTCAACTGAAATAAACTTGCACTGACTGATCTTTAAAATATATCAGTGCTTTTTTTTTTTTTTAAGATGCACACCAGTCATGTTTTTTTCTAAGCATGCTTATAAAAATTACTTAAATGTCCTAATTGATCTATGGCCTAATCCTGGTTTAGTCTAAGCCCTGTCTGTGAAACCGTGCCTTAATTTTGATATTTGATTATATGTTTAATTGCATCACAAACAGGAGGGAATAAACAATGCTAAATAGCTGTTTGTGCTTGTTTATCAGAACAGGCCTGACTTCATTTTAGGTCTTGACGCACCGAATAACTTACAGCTTTTTCTCTGTTAATATTTTCATGTTTTTAGTCATGATGATTCAGCTTGTGTTTGTATTTAAAGGACTGGCGTAATGAGAAAAAGTAGATGATGTCTGCTGATCGAGATGACGACGGCGATGATATTTAGCCGACAGCTACGCTACATGCTCGGGCGGTTTAGATAAAAGAGCCGTGTGATGAGAATGACTCACTATTTTCTTAGTATCGTTTGTCCTCTGAAAACATGCTTACATTTATGTCCTCTCAGTATGCAATTCAGAAAATTCAGTTTTATCATTTACTCACCTTCATGTCTTTTGAAACACTAATTCTCTATTTATTTTTACAGCATAAGCTGTTTTTTAATTATATTGAAAGTGAATGGTGACTACAGCTGTGAATTAAGATTAAGTAAACCAAGATTTTTAATAAATAAATAAAATTTCAGTATGTTCTTCACACTGAGTTAATATATTATAGCTAAATGATTTAGAATATTGTGTGTGTGTGTGTGTGTGTGTGTGTGTGTGTGTGTGTGTGTGTGTGTGTGTGTGTGTGTGTGTGTGTGTGTGTGTGTGTACCTGGTATTCATCACATTGTGGGGACCAAATGTCCCCACAAGGATAGGAATACCAGTAGATTTTGACCTTGTGGGGACATTTCTCAGGTCCCCATGAGGAAACAGGCTTATAAATCATGCACAATGAGTTTTTTTGATGCAGTCAAAGTATGCACAATCTCCTGTGAGGGCTAGGTTTAGGTGTAGGGTAGGTGTAGGGCGATAGAAAGTACGGTTTGTACAGTATAAAAACCATTACGCCTATGGAATGTCCCCATAAACATGTAAACCCAACATGTGTGTGTGTGTGTGTGTGTGTGTGTGTGTGTGTTGTATATGGACTACTTTTATGATGCTTTATGGCACTTCTTTGTCACCAATGTGCACCTTAGACATTCTGATAAATGTCTCCTTTTCTGTCTCATGAATAAAATTTGATTTAAAAATATTTAAGTTTAAGCCTCTTAAACTTAAATATTCTTAGTATCATTTGTCTGAAAACATGCTTACATTTATGTCCTCTCAGTATGCAATTCAGAAAATTTAGTTTTATCATTTACTCACCTTCATGTCTTTTGAAACACTAATCATCTATTTATTTTTACAGCATAAGCTGTTTTTTTAATTATATTGAAAGTAAATTGTGACTACAGCTGTGAATTAAGATGAAGTAAACCAAGATTTTTAATAAATTAAATTTCAGTATGTTTTTTTACATTGAGTTATTATATTATAGCTAATTGATTTAGAATAAAGTGTGTGTGTCTGTGTGATATGGACTACTTTTATGATGCTTTATGGCACTTCTTCATCACCAATGTGCACCTTAGACATTCTGATAATGTCACCTTTTATGTGTTGTGAAAGAAAGAAATTCTTACAGGTTTGAAACAACATGAGGCTGAGTAAATGTGGTTGAGACTATGGCTGGCCTTGAACACTATACCATTTAAAAGATTGGGACAAATAGATTTTTTTAAAGTAGTGTGTTATCATCAAGGATGCATTTATTTAAACAGAAATACAGTAAAAACTGTAATATTATTGCATTTTAAATTGAAACCTTTTTATTGTATTTTAAAATATAATTTAATGCTGTGAACAAAGCTGAATTTTCTGCATCATTACACCAGTCTTCAGTGTCACATGATTCTTTAGAAATTGTAATATTTATTCTGAATTAAAAACAGGCGCACTGCTTAATATTTTTGTGGAAACTGTGATCTTTTTATTTATTTATTTATTGCGATTTAGAATGTTTAAAAGAACAACAATTATTTAAAATAGAACATTAATAAAATATCTTTACTGTCACTTTTGATCAATTTAATACATCCATGCTTCTATTGTAAAATGTAATTTATTCCTGTGATTCAAAGCTGAATTTTCAGCATCATTACTCCAATCTACAGTGTGACATGATCCTTCAGAAATTATTCTAATATGCCTAATATTTTTGTGGAAACTGATCATTTTAAATTTTACGATTTAGAATGTTCAAAAGAACAACATTTATTTAAAATAGAACTCTTTTGTAACATAAATATCTTTACTGTCACCTCTGATCAATTGAATGCATCCTTGCTGATAAAACGTATTAATTTCTTTGAAAAAATAAAATAAAAAATAATAGAAATCTTAGTGATCCCTAAAATTTTGAGATGCTCTCAACACAATTCTACTGACAGAGATGTCATCTTATAACTACAATTTCCAGTTGTTGGAAGGTCAATCTAACAGATTTTCAATAAGAGCTTGTTTTACTCAAACAGTGACCGCTATGTACGTGTCCAACCACTCTTGTGGTATTTTCAGTCATTTTCCACCTTACAAGTCTTAAAATCAGTAGACCCTCTGTGACTAAATTTAAGAAAGCAATGTCACTGTTGAAAGACTTCAGCACATTTTGTATTGAAAAGCAAGGTACATGTTAAAATAAGTTACTGGCATTACAGATAGATGCAGTGAGAAAATTGATCACTCTCATTGTTTGTTTCTGTAGTCTCCGCCCATTGCTCCTCATCCACCAATCAGAACACAGCATTGCTCATTGTTTGCAGCTGCTCTGGTGCACAGAAGCTTTTAAAGCTCTCTGCTTGATCAGTGTAAACTGGCCAGAACACAAAAGTGTCTGGTTATTTAAGAAGAAGTTGTTGTGAAGAAGTCTATTTTCCCTCCTTTGATGTGCTACATCTGTGGCTTTTATTTCTTTCTTTACATTTATTTGGGGCTTTTTGTTAGGCTTAATGGAGAAAAGGGGGGTAAAAGGGGAAGAAAAGAAAAAAATAGTGTTATATAAGGTTTTCTGACCATTTTCTTCATTTCCCCCCTTCCTTGATCAAATCAATTCGAGTAAAATCAGTTTCAAAAGCAGTTTTATGATATATATTTGCAAGTGGAAAAAGTTTGTCCCACTTCCAAGCACTTAAGTCCCTCGTGCAAAGAATTATAAAAGAGTTATGAAAAAGTAGAGCAGCTACAGCTGTTTGTAATATCGCATTCAACCAGTTGGTGTCGCCAAACACCTGTTGAATGCTTTGCTGCATCTGTTTTCCTATTGTCTTGAAGTTGTTTCGGCGCAGGTATCTCTCCCCATATGCCACAAATGACTCATTAGAGTCATTTTGAAACAAAGGGAACTCTCTTTAATTTCGGAGTTTCATTTACAAACGTGCGACCTTTGGTATTTCACAAAAATATGGGCGCTTTTGATGAAGAAAACACTGACGCTGTAGATTGTGGCTGAGAACCATCGAGTGTTTCATTTAAAGTTTCTGTAATTACGATTCCCGTATTTAGACGACAGCTCATTAGTTTCTTAATAAATTACTCAAGACACTGTTGTAAATATTCTTATGGTTTCTGTGGGATTCAGTGCTGCTTTCCTCCGGTTAACACGGTAAATCCCTGTTAAATGGATTTTGAAAAGAACACCTGAAGCCATTTTGAGTCACTCAGTTAAATGAAAGCTATTTTTAACATTGTTTTTATTTTATTAGAGCATTTATTAAAATGGAAGGCTGCTTTACCTAATTTATTTTGATTGTTAGGCCTGCTTTGCCTTGTGAAATATTACTCTGATCTTTAAATGTCATCATTCTGGGTTTCAGTGTCTCTGAGTTATTTGTCTCTTTTGCTAACCACATTCTGAAATGTGATTAAATATCCAGATTAACACAAATCCTGAGGTTGTTTTTCATGAATTGCAAGACTTTGTTTGCTTGTTCATTTCTTCATCTCACAAAAGACATGAGTAACATCATAATATTGTAAGGTTGTTTTTCTTTCTCTGTCAAATTATACAACTCCAGTATTGTAATGTAAATTTGAAGTTATATACCTCTTAAACCATAATGACTTTCATAGGTTGATTTGGTAATTTACAATACCTTGATGTGATCACATAAAGCACATTTTTAGGTCTAACAAAATGCTTTTTATGTGTAGGATATGCCTTGTTTTGTATTTATCTTTATCATTGTATATTAGTCGAATTACAAGGGTGATTTGCATTTTTGACTCAGATCCTCCGAGGGCGTTTATTTCCTGAGCTACACCTCTTATCTAAAACCTCTCGAATTTGCTCTAATGTGTCAGCATTTCATTTTTTTCTTCATCTTAAATGTGTGAACCGAAATAGATTTATAAGAGAAAGATGTTGGGGGTGGAAAAATATTTGGCTTTCAATCTATGTGAGACTTATATTCAAGTTAAAGTACATAAGCAATCTAAATGAAAAATGTACATCTAAAATATATAATATAAAACTATAATTATGTAACATTAAAAAGTATATGTATATTTTAAAACAGAGCTTGTCTAGCTATGGTGTTAACAAAAAATAAAATGCTGTTTCAGATTAGACTAAGAGAAAGGCCTCAGAAAGTTTGTTATTATTGTAAGCAATGAAGGCAAAAAGTGCATGTGCTTAATAGAAAAAGCCGCATAATCAATACTACTTTTAAAGAAGCGATCGATAAGAGAAACACGCCGCCCGTGCTCGAGTTTCCTCACACAATTACCTCACTGACATTTTGTGAGTTTCACACACACTGGGCGTCAGAAGCAGCTTCAAGAGTTCATCATTACAGCCAACACAAAAATTAAAATACACATTTAGCATCAAAGTTTCCAGTTCAGATTTAACACTGAAATGAATCACATAAGTGTTTTTAGTCATTTGCTATACAGCAGCTTTCTCAAAGTGTGTAAAATAATTGCTTTGGTTCTATAAAAACAAACAGAATTTATATGTGTTGTACATTTGAGGTTTAATTTGCTACATTTGAATCTGTATTAGATTTAGTTCTGTGTTTTTCTCACGCAGCCACGGTGTGCCTGTTTCCTGTTTGCTGTTACAACATCAGACCTGTTTTGTTTTCTTAATTTGTCTTATCTCTAGCTGTCTTCGTTAACTAATAACAGTGATTTATAGGAATATCAAACATCGAATCCTGTAGTATCTGCCGTTTGTGTGCCGTCCGCATGTAGGCTGCAGCCTTTAATTATGACATTCTAGTTCAAACTCCGTGGGTGGATGAAGAAAAAGTTTGAATTTCATATGAAAGGGTGTTGTGTTCAATCGCCTATAATTCAATATGGGTTTCTACTGAGATTTGGATTGACTGACAGCCGTAGTTTGATAAGAGATGATATCACATTGACTATTTCAGTATTACTCAGTGGAAACAGTGTATAGAATGGCATTTAAAGGATCAGCTTCAGCCTGAAGATCGTTAAACATTTGTCCTCTTTGAATTAACTATAAAGGGTGAGTTGTTTGCTTTTTAATTGTCTTTTTTTAATCTTAACTGTGCTGATAAAGATGATAATGTGAGACTGATTTACTCAGGCTGGATTTAGAGATATTTGAAATGGCTGTTGTGTTTGGGAAGGGTGTGCTTTAAGAGTTGTAGGCGTCTATATGATGAATATGACTATATTGTCTGCGTGCCGTGTGCGTTTGTTGCAGGGACTGTTGATTATGTCTGAATACATGTGCGCGCGTGTGACCGTTCGTGGTGTGTGTTGAGTGTAAAGGAAGCACTCTGACAGACGTTCTCTTTGTTCTGAAGCATCGATTTGACTGCACTGGCTGATAAAGACTGGATCGGAGGTTCTGGTTTTGCTTTGGGATTCTGATTTTACACCATTTATGAAATCATTTACCATGCAAAATAAATAAATAGCCTTGAAATCAAATATTGTAAGGTATAAATATTGCTAAATGAACATGCCTCTTTAGACAGTTTTGGTATTTAAAATTGCTTCGTTACACCATTCTAAAATAGTTTACAGTGCATTCATGAAGTTAATAAATGGCCTTAAAATCAAATATTGGAGTTTGTAGATGTTTCTATAAACATGAAGATGCTACTTAGTCTACTTAGACAATTTAGGTATTTTCATACTGCATCAAGACTATTAAAGGTAGTAAATTACCTTAGTAAATTAAATATTGGAGTTTGCTATAAACATGAAGATGTCACTCAAGACAATTTTTGGTATCTAAAAATGCATTTTTACACTATTTTAAAATGGTTTACCATGCAAAAATTAATAAATAGCCTCGAAATCAAACATCAGTATTGCTATAAACCTGAATATGCTGCTTTTGGTATTTTAAAATGGCTTCAGGACTAAAATCAACTATTGTGTATAAATATAACAGACACATTTTGGTATCTAAAATTGCTTCAGGGCTGATTTTTACACCATTCTAAAATGGTTTACCATGCAAAGCTTAAAGACTCAAAATCAAATATTGGAAGGTGTAAATATTGCTATGAACATGCTACTTTAGACAGTTTTGGTATTTAACATTTCTTCAAGACTTTAATTGTTACACCATTCTAGTTTACAATGCATTAACAAAATTAATAAATGGCCTTAAAATCAACTATTGGAGTGTATACATATTGCTGTAAACATGAAGATGCTACTTTAGACAGTTTTGGTATTTTAAAACCGCTTCAAGACTTTGATTTTTACACCATTCTAAAATAGTTTATCATGCATTGTTAAAGGTAGTAAATTACCTTAACATTAAATATCGGAGTGTATAAATATTGCTATAAACAAGATGCCACTTTGGTGTCTAATATAATATTGCATCAGGACTTGGATTTATACACCATTTTAAAATTTACCATGCAAAAGTTAATAAATGGGCTCATTATTGCTATAAACATGCAGTTTTGGTATTTAAAGTTTCTTCAGGACTCTGATAAAAAATAGTTTACAGTATATTAATAAACTTAATAAATGGCATTAAAATCTACTGTTGGAGTGTATAAATACAGCTGTACACATGAAGATGTCACTCAAGACAATTTTGGTGTCTAAAATTCTTCTGGATGGATTTTTACACCATTCTAAAAGGGTTAACCATGCAAAAATTAATAAATAGCCTCGAAATCAATCAATATTGCTATAAACCTGAATATGCTGCTTTTGGTATTTTAAAATTGCTTCAGGGGCAGGGCTAAAATCAACTATTGTGTATAAATATAACAGACAAATTTTGGTATCTAAAATTGCTTCAGGGCTAATTGCTTCTAAAATGGTTTGCAGTAAATGGCCTCAAAATCAAATAGTGGAAGGTGTAAATGCTGCTATAAACAAGAACATGTTACTTTAGACAATTTTCGGTTTTTGAAATTGTTTCAGGATTTTAAACCATTTACCATTGCTATGGTACATTTATTTTAAATGCAAAAAATAATAAATGGACGGTATAAATCTTGCTGTAAGCAATTTTCACTGTTTGTTATTTAAAATTACTTCAGGACTCATTCTAAATAATATAGTTTACCATGCATTAATAAAGGTAATAAGTGACCTTAAAACCAAATAAAATTGTAGTTAGTTTATAAATATTGCTATAAACATGGATATGAAAATCAAGACAATTTTGGGATTTAAAATTGCTGAAATTGCATTTGAAAAAATTGACCATATAAAAGTTCATAGATGACTTTGATGTCAAATATTGGAGAGTGTAAATATAACTATTGCTATTATATGAACATGCAACTTGGGGAAATTAAGAGTTTAAACTTTTATTGAACATCATACTTTCTATAGCCAGTGCACATTATCAACCAAAAACCATGATTATACTAATTGCAATATATACACATTTTTCATATTTAATGCAGATGTGTTTTCTTTTGTCTTGCATATATATTTTAAACAGATTAATTAGCACCAAAACACTGTTTAATTTTAGATAAAATGTGTTTTCGTCTTAGTTTGATATTAGTCTCTTTTTTCCTAAACCTATTCTATTTTCCTCACTAGGCTTGATTTTGTGGTTAGTTGCATTTTATTATTTGCATCTAGCTTTGTTTTTGTTTTTTCCAGCTCTTCATGATCAAAACAGACCTGTGACCCATTTTTTTTTCTCACGGCCCACCAGTTACAGCACCAACTCACAAGATGCATTTTTTTTTAAAACAGGAAATGGCCACATGACCAGTTTATCACCTCTATTGTCCTTGTTATGTGTCAGTTAAATGGCTGTGTTGCCTATTAGAAAACTAAATCACTAAAAGGAGAATCTGGATTATGCTGTTACACTAATGAAAGCTTGCACAAAATACCATAGCATAGTTTACACTCAGGTAGAAAGATAAAAGTGTTTACTCTGCACACTGCCGTCCGTCATATAAGGAAACCCTGTGGTATCGTGTTTAGCTCTGTTGATGTGCATTAGGCGCTTTGTGAAATCAATGCGATGTTTTAAAGCAGCCGTATTTGGGCTTTTTACTTCAGACACGACAGGCTTGTCCCGTGATGGACTGAAAAGCGCCGAGGGCTCCCGAAATTTAGATTATGAAAACAAGGTGATGACATAACAGAAGATAAGAGCAGATTGTAGCTCCTGAAAGCCGAGATGCTGTAAAAGAAGTATTGTCTCAGCACATGGCTGAGACAACCCGAAACTCGAGTTGACTTCCACATTGTAGTTATTTGAAAGCGGCCCGATGGCACAATTGTTCTGCTTTGAGCGAGGAAATTGAGCAAGGCCACTTATTTAAGCTGTGACAAGGAAATACGTAATAAGCTCATACAATGTCCTGAAAAATGCACTGTATATGAGTTGTGTTAATATGTGTTTATTTTTAGATGAGCTTATTTTTACATTTACAACATGGAAACGAGTCGCTGAATAATCATGCATGTAATTTTAAAATGGATACACTGAAGCAATGCTTTTATATAATACATAATGCATAAATATAGATGATAAATAATTGCATCACCGATCCAAGACCGTCTAACGTCCAGTGAAAAAATGCACTGTATATGAGTTTAGTTAAAAACTGTTTATTTTTAGATGAGCTTATTTTTACATTTACAACATGGAAACGAGTCGCTGAATAATCATGCATGTAATTTTAAAATGGATACACTGAAGCAATGCTTTTACATAATACATATTGCATAAATATAGATGATAAATAATTGCATCACTGATTCAAGACCGTCTAACGTCCAGTGAAAAATGCACTGTAAATGAGTTTAGTTAAAAACTGTTTATTTTTAGATGAGCTTTTTTTTACATTTACAACATGAAAATGAGTCACTGAATAACCATGCATGTAACTAGATACATTGAAGCTATTATTGCTTTTGTATGCTACATAATGCATAAATATAGATGATAAATAATTGCATTGTGATCCAAGACTGTCCAGTATACTGCGAAATTCAACACATACATAAGTACACATAAATTAACCAGCCTTCTGGGCTTTTGAGAATGTGAAATCTTCAGTTCAATAACCATCTGTCTGCTTAAGTCTGAGTTAGTCTGTTTGCTATTCGAGATTTTGTTTAATTCCCTCACTGGAAACTGTCGGGAAGTGCGGCCTATTTCACTGTGACCTTTAACCTTTTATTTGTCTCTTTGAAGAACAGCTGCACTAGTCTTACTACACGCAACACGGGACTATTTCTGCAGCTCTGGAAAAGCAAAAACTGTTGCCTTTTGTGCAGAGTGGAATAAACGGCTCTTTGTTCGCATTTACGAGCTACAATATTGCCATTTGTTTATGTACACCGTTTGAGCAGCAATCGGGAGCAGATCATCAGTGATAATCAAAGATTAAAAACCATTCTCTGATAGTGAATTTATGCACGTTTGATATTAAAAACAGCTTGCTGAGAGATAATAGAGGAGGGAGTTGTGTTTGTGTGCGCGTGGGTTGGTTTTGAATGCACAGATGGCACCAAGCAAAAGCATAGGATGTTTAAATGTCAGGCTAAAATACCATATCCTCCACAAAATATAGTACATTCTCGGCCTGTCTTTTTTTCTTTCTCTCTTTCTCTCTCTCTCTTTCTTTTTTTTTGTGAAAACCACAAGACTTTTCAGTTTTGTTTTTCGGGCGTAATTTGGTTTATCTTTAAGTTCATCATCTTTGTGTTAAAGACAAACATTCCAGGAACCTCCACTGAACATCGCCGGCGTTATTCAGAAAGCCTCTCGCTCTGGGCTTTATGTTGGGTTTTGTTGCACGCGTCAATCGTAGCTATCAACTTACGGACCGTTCTCCGCTGGTATTATTCGTTTTTGTATTGTGCACACATTTGTAATGCAGTTGTGGTACAGATCGGATTGCACTAATAAAGCTCATCCCAAGTTTAATAGGATTAATCCAGATGCGTTAGGGTTGCTTTTAATGCATGCACCTCTGATAGAGAAAAGCATGTTTTAATTAATCAGTGATATTTCACAGTTTTAGTAGGTGATCCAGATTCAAAAAGGTTGCTTTTTATACTTCAACTGTGCAATTTAAGCATCTCTGCAAAATATTTCACATGGTGCTGAAACAGAAAAAAGTAGTAAACCATGAGATCAAGATTGTTTCCTTTTGACCTTTTATTTTTGCAGAAAGGCCATTTAAAGTATTTTTCAGGTGAGATCTGGCTGTTGGCTCGACATTAAAAACTAATCTCTGAATCTCTGATCTAAAAAACAGGTCAGTGGCTCAATATTATGCATTCAAACATGCATTCAGTGAGACATTTTAAATGATCTATTCACAATTTTACATTTCAAAATTCACCTTAGTGGTTTTATGCTTGTGTATAATGTGCATGTCTGTGTATTGTTTTGTGTGTGTGTGTGTGTGTGTATGTACGTGTGTGTGTGTGTGTGTGTGTGTGTGTGTACACTCCCACCTGTGGTTGTGTGTGCTGCTTTGCTCAGACAGCAGTAGGAGGTCTGCAGACGTTTTAACGGCAGTCTCATAAACGCTCCCGCATGAAGCAAAAAGAGCAAAAAAATACCCAGCTGCACACGGTGGACACTTTAGTACTTCTAAAATGTTGTGAAAATTGTTGCCTTTTGTTTTTGAAGTTCATCCTAATTCATTTGTGAGTCTTCACTCTGCATTTGCCAAAGGAAGTGAGCAAATAGCATGCTATTGAAGTTTCCATGTTTACATAAACGTCTTGCCCTCACCCAACGACCTTTATGCTATTAAATAAATCACTTATAAATGCAAAAAAAGTTCCTTATTAATATTTGAGCTGATTTTGGTCACATTGTTGATTGTTATTGTTGAGTTTGCTTGGCTGTTTTCTTGTGCATCTTTGAGTTGTCTTTTTAAACAAGTCAGTGTTGACTAGTATGAGAATAATAAGGAATTTAATTATATACTTTAAAAAAATATGTGGGTAAGAGTGGATGAGCTGTGCCGAAGGCTGGTCTGTGTTGACTGTGAAGTTTCAGTATTAATTGTGTCAGCGTGTGTAGGAGTAACTTGTTATCAGCAGTCAAAAACAGCGTATGATTTTAGTCAAACTATACGTTTTAGAGTAGTCATCATCTGTGTTGCTCAAAACACTCGGGCTACGGCGAATTTTTTGCGTCAGTTTTTAGTAAAAACTGTCGTTGTTTAATTGGATTATAATGCAAACATATGTGCAGAAAGATTAGAGGAGTTTGCATCAAAGTGACAAATCGTATTTTGTGACACTATAAAGCATTAAATTGTGCGAGGCGCACCGCAACAAAAAAGAGCAGCTCTGAAAGAGCTGGAGATGAGAAAAGTGCTGTAACATTTGTTTTGATCTTCTTCAGGAAGATCTGCATCACATCTGAACTGTTGCTTTAAAGTGACCAATTGTCTCTCTCAGGCTTTCATATATTTTTATAATCTTCTTCTTTTTCTTATTTTGTTGCGTCGTAGGACAGGAAAGACAGGAGTGAATTCGACACTCTGCCCACGACGGTTTTTGCTCCTCTTTGCCTAACCACGGAGCTCATCAAACGCACTTCTGTCTCCTGTGTGCCTCAAATGACTAATTCTGATAAAGAAGAAATGCAGAGTAAACCGTGTGTCTTTTTAGAGCGTTGTCATATTTTCTTTCGAAATGTGGAAATTGAGATTTCTGTTGTCGGCAGTGCATTGAGAGTTCGGGTTGTTTTGCTTTCTAAAACCCCTCCAAACCCTGATATCTGAGCGTGGTTAAATTATTTCTAAATTGTACACTTCATTGGCTAATTTTGTGGAAGTGTCTAAACATGCTTTTGTGAAGTATATTTGCTTTCTTTTAAAGTTATAAAGAGTGCAGTTCCATGAATTCTCGCATGTTGTTTACATCCCTTTTTTCTCTAAAATGATCATTTTAGAATTGTTGAGCACACTTTTTAATTTGGAGACACATTTGTCTTGTAGTTGTTTTTATATAAATAAATTCAAGTCATTTTGAAACTGATGGTTTAGGTGATATTATAGAAGACACATAAGGGGAAATTTGCCTCTTGAGTTCTCACCCACTCAGTTTCGTAGGAAAAATCTTTAACCTTTTCAGCAACAACAAATGCCCATCAAAAAGTCAGAGAGAGAAAGAGAGAGAGAGAGATAGAAGTATGTTTTTCAGGCCACGAGTGTTTTGAGACAGACATCTTAAGGACACCAATTTTGATATTCATTTCGGTTATGACTCAGTTTTCTCTCATTTGAAACTACAGATTTTACGACGATTCATGGAGTGATTGAATATTTCTTTCATGAAAATTCAGTTCGAGGTGACGAATTGGAACGAGGCATGGTTGAAATTCATCGAAGATGTTTTTAGGATATATTACAAGGCTTATTACATAAGTGGTTTATTTGAAAATCTCTTTTGTGATCTGCTAGTTTCACTTTAAGTGTTTTAAATACTGATCTAGGCTTTGTATGATTTATTTGATTTGGTACAAAGCGGTTAAATCAATATGAACACAGTAGCTCCATAATATGTTTGTTTTTCATACAATTTTGAAACTGCATTTCAGAACAACCCAACAGAATTAATAAAGACCTCATGCACATGGCAAACTTTTCATATGTGGCTCATTTGAATCAGAAACATTTGTAATTTTAGTTGCAGTTCTGGTTATGGTTAACAAACTTATTTAATTCCTAAACAAATTGATTGAAGTAGAGTGAAACACCAGTTTAAATGCATCATTTATTTTCTTTTACAGACCTGCTTTTTTCAGGCTACAGTAGGCCTCAGGTTTTGACCTTTTTGGCACCTGAAGGTCACACTAGTATATTCAGCAATATATCAAATCAATACTTTGAATTGGAGAATTTGCTGTTTTCTCATGGACTGTCTCCTCACACGCACGCAGATATTAGCCTCTCACTTCCTGTTTAAACTGTTTTGTTTATCATTTGAGGTTGCTATTTTTAACCCTCTCAGCAGCGGCCGTTCAGACACTTCTTGCGTGCTGCTTTACTCCTTGTCGATATTTTTGCATTGAATAAAACAAATGTAAATTCTTGTGCTCCCTTTGACAAATACTCTTTGACCTCAATTGAGAGAAAAACACACCGCCTCTGAAGTCTGTCAGCTCCCACACGACCTCTAAAAGTGACTGTAGACTGTCTGAATAATAATTCCTATAACTTTATCAAAAACCATTTCAAAGAAAATAGATGTGTTCCTTAATGCAGCACGTCAGAGAAAATAGTGTTTGTTGAATTAGCGGCGTGAAGGCGATGGGAAACCGCGTATTGTCTTTTTCACTGTCTGACTAACTCCTGTAGTGCTCTGTGGTGAGTTAATTCAGATACTGCACAAATTTGACTAAGATTTAGTGTAAACTTGAATTGTCTCCTTCATGAAATAGTGTGTGTGTTGTAACCTCTCCTTCTCTGTCTCATCCAGATGAGTAAGCGCACTTTTTTGATTGATATCTGGCAGGAACCTTTGTGCATGAAGAAATTTCTCGCCTACCTCCCATCCACCTACGGGACTGGTGCATTTTCACACAGCTCGCCTGTTTTCCTCAGCTCACGCTGGAGACGGTTACTAATCACCATTTTCTAATTTGGAACTCGCTTATTAACATTTGACACGGTCTGTGCTTGCTTCAGCATGCGTTACACACTCGTAACACCCATCATGTTATGAGATCTCGGCAAAGACGCGCCCGGATGTTTGCCTTTATTCCCCTTGAGTGTCCGTAGATTCCCTCTGCTGTGTTTCCCGGCTGTAAAGTGGCATATTTGGTCTTACATCATCTAGAACAAAAATAGCATGGCAATTATTAATGTTAAAGTGCATTTTCAGAAACAAAACATTACACATTTGCGATGACAGTCATTTTAGAGTGTTTCTTAAATTTCCTTTTCAAACTATTTGAATTTTTACACCCTACAGTATGTGTATTATGCATATGCAATTATTTTATATGTTGAAACAGGGTTCATATCTCATAAGATTTAAGATTCTTAATGTAAACAGCAATTCAAAAGAATTTTTAAAAGATTAATACTTTTTATTCTGCAAGGATGGATTGTATTGATCAAAATGCCAGTAAACATATTTACAATATTACAAAAGATTTTGATTTCACATAAATTCTGCTCTTTTGAGCTTGCTATTAATCAAAAATATTAAGCAGCACAATGTTTTCAACATTTATAGTCATTTTAGAGTGTTTCTTAAATTTCTTGTTCAAACTATTTGAATTTTTACACCTTACAGTATGTGTATTATGCATGTGCAATTATTTTATATGTTGAAACAGGGTTCATATCTCATAAGATTTAAGATTCTTAATGTAAACAGCAATTCAAAAGAATTTTTAAAAGAAATTAACACTTTTTATTCTGCAAGGATGGATTGTATTGGTCAAAATGCCAGTAAACATATTTACAATGTTACGAAAGATTTTAAATTCACATAAATTCTGCTCTTTTGAGCTTGCTATTTATCAAAAATATTAAGCAGCACAATGTTTTCAACATTTATAGTCATTTTAGAGTGTTTTTTACATTTCCTGTTCAAACTATTTGAATTTTTACACCTTACAGTATTTGTATTATGCATATGCAATTATTTTATATGTTGAAACAGGGTTTATATCTCATAAGATATAAGATTCATAATGTAAACTACAATTTAAAGGTTTTTTAAAAGAAATTAATACTTTTATTCAGTAAGGATGCATTTAAATTGATCAAAAGTGACAGTAAAGGCATTTAAAACAGTACAAAAGATTTTGATTACACAAATTCTGCTCTTTTGAGCTTGCTATTTATCAAAAATATTAAGCAGCACAATGTTTTCAACATTTATAGTCATTTTAGAGTGTTTTTTACATTTCCTGTTCAAACTGTTTGAATATTTACACCCTACAGTATGTGTATTATGCATATGCAATTATTTTATATGTTGAAACAGGATTTATATCTCATAAGACTTAAGATTCTTAATGTAAACAAGAATTTTTAAAAGAAATTAACACTTTTTATTCTGCAAGGATGGATTGTATTGGTCAAAATGCCAGTAAACATATTTACAATGTTACAAAAGATTTTAAATTTACATAAATTCTTGCTATTTATCAAAAATATTAAGCATGGGCATGAGTGGAGTAATGTTGTAAAAAATTCAGCATTGAATCTCAGGAATAAATTACATTTTAAAATACATTCAAACAGAAGACAGTTATTTTAATATTCAATAATATTTCAGATTTGTTCTGTATTTTTGATCACGTAAATGCAGACTTGGTAAGCATCAGAGCCCATAATTGACATTATGTAATCAGTGTAATACAGATATTTTCAGTTCATGGACATACCATTATTTTTATAAAAAGTTACACCTTAATGTGTCACATATGTTACTATATTGTATTTTTCAGCATTCAAGAAAGGAGTAATCAGTGATTGATTTAGCTTTTGACTACAATAATGAATCAAAATGTGGTGAGGTTTTTGCATTTAATTATTATTATTATATATTTTTTTATTAGTATTTATATATTAGGTCATCTAATGCACATCCACATAGGCCGAATTAATGATTAACGATCAGAAATGTGACCCTGGACCACAAAACCGATTTTTTGAGATTTAGACATTACCTGAAAGCTGAATAAATAAGCTTTCCATTGATGTACTGTATGGTCTGTTAGGCCAAGATACAACTGTTTGAAAATCTAGAATCTGAGGGTGCAAAAAATTTGATGTGTTACTATATTGTATTTTTTGGAATTGAAAAAAGGAGTAATCGTCTGATTTAGCCATTGACTACAACAATAAATCAAAACGCATGCGGTGAGGTTTTTTGCATTTACTTATTTCTTTTTTATATATTAGGGCATCTAATGCACATCCACATCCACAAAAGAGAAATTAATAATTTTGACCCATACAATGTATTGTTGGCTGTTGCTACAAATATACCTCTGCTACTTCATTTTAAAAAAAAAAAATTATACATTCAACAGTTATTTTAAATTGTAATAATATTTCATGTTTTTTCAGTATTTTTGATCAAATAAATGTAGACTTGGTGAGCAATAGAGCCCATAATTGACATTGAAGACTGGAGTAATGACGCTAAAAATTCAGCATTGAATCTCAGGAATAAATTACATTTTAAAATACATTCAAATAGAAGGCAGTTATTTTAAATTGTAATAATATTTCATATTTTTTCTGTATTTTTGATCACATAAATGTGGTTATAATTTTGACCAGTGACTAATGTAGTCAGTGTGATTCAATGGTGATTCAAATTTTCAGTTCATGGACATACCATTATTATTTTTATAAAAAGTTGCACCTTAATCTGTCACATCTGCTACTATGTTGTATTTTTGGCATTGAAGAAAGGAGTGATCGTCTGATTTACAACAATAAAAATCAAAATGCATGTGGTGAGGTTTTTGCATTCACTTATTACATTTTTTTTTTTATATTAATGCACATTCACATGGACCAAATTAATGATTAATTATCAAAAATGTTGAGATTTATGCATCATCTGAAAGCTTTCCATTGATGCATGGTTTGTTAGGATAGGAGAATATTTGGTTGAGATACAACTATTTGAAAATCTACAATCTGAGGGTGCAAAAAAAAAAATCTAAATATTGAGAAAATCTCTTTTAAAGTTGTTCAAATTAAGTTCTTAGCAATGCATATTACTAATAATTAATATCCTAATGATTTTTGCCACATAAGAAAAAATCAATAATTTTGACCCATAAAATGTATTTTTGGCTATAACTACAAATATACCCGTGCTACTTAAAATTGGTTTTGTGGACAAAGTATTCATAAATATGTGATTAAATGAAAACTCCTCAACCCATAAGACTGCCATTTAAAATGTCTCTCCTTACAGCATTCGTCAGCGCATGCCGAAACGGAGAGGCTTGTTTGCACTCGGATCTTTAAAGAATAACCACGAGGAGAAATAGAGACATTAATCTCACTCACGCATCAATTAACAGGTCAAAGACTCGCTCGCCAGTAACCTGCGGCGCTGCGTGAATATTTAATGGACAGAGACGGCGTGTTGTTGAAGGGTGTGAGTGCTGGCGTCAGGAGTTTCTAATAACCTGACGTTGTTTTTTGTGGGGAGTTTGTGCGCTGTGGTCATGTTGCAGTTGATACTGTGGTAAAAGACACAAACTCGGACTCTGAAAAAGAATGTTAAAACTATTTTAGTCTTTTTATTTCAAAATTGCATGTTTACTTGCCATTGAATTTATGTGTGAAATTGTCTCCCAGTTTCTGAGTGAAAACTGTTTCTACCCAAAAGGTGTTTTAATAAAAGTTAGATCTGTTATATTTTAAGTGCTACGGCAAACAGGTGTTTTGTGTCATAGCTAATTGCATTGTGTATCAGCATCCAGGATGCATCTGTTTTATAACAATACTTTGACAATGCTTTGAATCGCCCCACATGAAGTTGTATATATTGTGTTTTTGCTCTGGTTGCATGTGTACATAGTCTTTGTGTGGGCCTGTGACTCTATGTGTGTGTGTGTAAGTATCTAGGCGCACTCGGCCGCAGTGTCGGGTTTCCCATCAGGCCCTGAGAGAGCTTTTCTGGCTGTTATCTCTTTAGTCACGAGCAGCGCCGTCCCCTCCAGCGCTGACAGAGAGACGGGTGCGAGCCTCGCCTTCACTCCTACTCAAACGCTTCCTTACGCCGAGCTCATTTACACTCTTACTTCACTAATTGTTTTGCAACTGAATTAGCACAAGGTCAGCGTTACTGCTTAGACAGTGACTCCAGAACTAGTTGAATTTGCTGTGCATGCTGATGTAAAAGTAGTTTTTGAATATAGCAGCTCACATTATTTGGTCATGTGTGAGCTCATATTTAGATCAAGATTTTTAATTGCAATATTTGCTATTGTTGCAAAACTGAGCACACTTTAAGATTACTTGGACAAACAAAAGACGCACTTGAAAACGTCTTCATTTGTTCTACTATTTAACATAATTGTGGTCTAGAAGAAAATGTAAATTGTAATTTGTAGTCTGTTTTCTTTTAAATATGACTTTTTGTTTATTTATTTACATTTATTTATTTAGTTTTTTTCAATTAATGAGCTAATTACATTTATCATAACTATTTATTAGAATTGTTTAACTACATTTTTTAATTTGTAGTTTGACTCTGACACTTTTTCTCTTAAATATGACTGTTTATTTACATTTTTTTATTAAAGAACTAATTATATTTATTACAATTATTAAATTACTTTTTTAATTTGTAGTTTGACTCTTTGACACCTTTTCTCTTTATGACTTTATTTATTTAAATTTATTTAGTTTTTTAATTAATTAATTACATTTATTACAATTTGTTAATTTATTATTATTTAATTATTATTTTTTTAATTTGTAGTTTGACTCTTGACTCTTTTTCTCTTAAATATGACTTTTTGTTTATTTACATTTAGTTATTTAGTTTTTTTAATTAATGAACTAACTTCATTTATTACAGTTTATTAATTAGAATTATTTAATTACATTTTTAATTTGTAGTTTGACTCTAGACTCTTTGACTCTTTTTCTCTTAAATATGACTTTTTAAAAATTGATTTACATTTATTTCATTTTTTGTAATTAATATACTAATTACATTTATTACAATTTGTTATTTTATTAGAATTATTTATTTATTTTTTTAATTTGTAGTTTATGACTCTTTTTCTCTTAAATATGACTTTATTTACATTTATTCATGTAGTTTTTTTAATTAATGGACTAATTAAATTCATTACAATTTATTAATTTATTAGAATGATTTAACTACATTTTTTAATTTGTAGTTTATGACTCAACTGTTTTTATGACCCTTTTTTCTTAAATATGACTTTATCTACATTTATTCATTTCGTTTTTTTAATTAATGAACTAATTTCATTTATTAAAATGTATTCATTTATTAGAATTACTTAATTACATTTTAATTTGTAGTTTGACTCTTGACTCTTTTTATGACTCTTTTTCTCTTAAATATGACTGTTTATTTATTTACATTTATTTATTTCGTTTTTTAATTACTGAACTAACTACATTTATTACAATTTATTATTTTATCATAATTAATTTTTTTTATTTGTAGTTAATGACTTTTTATTAGTCTTTTTCTCTTAAATATGACTTTTTATTTATTTATTTACATTTATTTAGTTAGTTTTTTTTTAATTGATCTAATTGCATTTATAACAATGTGAAAAATTACTATTTAATTTATTATTAATTGTCTATTTAAATTTTTTTTATACATTTTTCATTAACTTCTTTCATAATTAAATTTTAATTTTTACTTCTTGTGAGAGCACGTTTTACTCTAATCAGAGTCTTTCCTGTGAAAATTCTCAGCCCTGTGCACGTATCATGTATTCTTCAAGGATGTGGGCTTTTTATACATTTCTCAGCCATTAACCAACAAAGTGCTTGATCAATGACTTTGTTGAGGGGGGACTAACACAAAATCATGTGGTTGAAGTTGAGAGGGAGACAGCCGCCATGCACGATGCAAATTTAACTGTGTGTGGGTTAATTTGTATTTGTTTTTGACATCATTTTCTGGCACAGGTCGCACCGCTGCTTTCCGTTGAATCGCGATTGCCGCTTACTATTTGTTTTTGCCACCCTGATTATTGAAAAAAAGTGTGATGTGATTTTCAAAATACTGTTTAATGCAAATGCGTTCAGACCACGTTGTTTTTCTCTGCCGAAAGGACGAATCCAAAATATCTACATATTTAGTTTTGCTGCAATAAAGATCAAAATTAGACTTTTTAGCATTCACGTTACGATCTTGTTGAAAAAAAAAATTAATCTCTCTTTAGAGTTTCAGAACGGTACTTGGATATTTTTTCAGAGCTATTAATATGAAACATCTTCCTATATGCCAACAATTGATTTATATCTGGCTTTTATTTTAAGCAAATGTATACTTAAACTGTGACTGCTTTAAATCTCCTGAGCTTTGAAATAGCAAATTCTTTGTCATTTAACTTTTTTTTGTGCTGAGGTCAACTCGATTATCATCTCAAAGCCCTAATCATTTTTTATGTAAATCCTAGTCATAAAACATGTCAGGTGGCATTATTTCTATACGTGCTGACGTGACATATTTAGACTGCTTGTAATGTGAGGTTTAAGTATTATGTTCCTGGAAACCGAGCATGTGCACATTCACGGCTAAATTTGCAAGATGATCACACTGGTCAAATAATGTAGATTCCTTCCCAGCTGATAAATATATACAGTTGAGGTCAAAATTTTACATACACCTTGCGGAATGCGCGAAATATGATTTATTTTTCCAAAATAAGAAGGATCGTGATCATACAAAATGCATGTTTCACATTAAAGACGTTTACATATTGTCCACAAGAGAAAATAATAGTTGAATTTATAAAAATGAGCCCATTCACAAGTTTACATACAAAATCATTCAAGTCCCACAAATGCTTTGGTTTTTTAGCATTTGTGTGTATTTGAACCCTTTCTAACAATGACTGTATCATTTTAAGATCCATCTTTTCACACTGAGGACAACTGAGGGACTCATATGCAACTATTACAGAAGGTTCAAACGCTCCCTGATGCTCCAGAAGGAAACACGATGCCTTAAGAGCCAGGGGGTGAAAACTTTTGAACAGAATTAAATTTTCTTATTTTGCCTAGATATCATATTTTTTTTCATTTAGTACTGCCCTTCTGAAGCCACAGAGAATACTTACATGTTTCCCAGAAGACAAAATAAGTTATATTTATTTAGTTTTATTTATCTTCAAATTCCAAACGTTTTCACCCCCTGGCTTTTAATGCGTTGTTTTCCTTCTGAAGTATCAGTGAGCGTTTGAATCTTTTGTAGTAGCTGCATTGTGTAGCTGCCCTCAGTTGTCCTCAGTGTGAAAAAATGTATCTCAAAATCATACAGTCATAGCTGGGAAGAATTCAAATACACAAAAATGCTGAAAAACCAAAGAATTTTTGGGACCTGAAGGATTTTTCTAAAGAACAGCAGGCTGTTCAGGACAAACAAGGGACTCACGAACAACTTTCACTAAACAAAAAAAACAGCTGTGGATCATTCAGGTAACAACACAGTATTACAAATCAAGTGTATGTAAACTTTTGGACAGGGTAATTTTTATAAATTCAACTATTTTCTTTTGTGGGCTATATGGAAATGTATTTTATGTTAATATCTTATTCAGGTCAGTACTAAATAAAAAATAACACGCATTTTGTATGATCCCTCTTATTTTGGTGAAATAATTAACATTTTGCAGATGTAAACTTTTGACCTCAACCGTATTCTAAAACGTTTTCAGAACATTCCAAATGTTAGTGTTTTTTTTTTCTTTTGTGTGAAAGTTAAAAATTCCATTTTAGAATTTTGCAAACATTTATAAAAATGCTACTTTGGAATGTTCTCTGAGACAAGTAGTAACAGTTGACATTACGTTAACCAAAGTTCTAAAAACATTACTTGTTTTTGACCTTTAAAAGCAAACAAGATCAACTACATATTCTAAAAGTCTAATCCGTGGCAGTCATTATCTTCTCTGCGCTTGTGTCTGTGTGTAATGAAGTCCGCCCGCTCGCTCTGGGAACAAAGAGACTTCTCTCACTCACAACTCGCTGTGGATCGGGGAGGAGGGGGTGGAAAAGAAAACACAAAAAAAGCAGAAACAGGGGCTGTTGAGGGCACGGCCTCAGGCTCTGAAACCTCAGCCCTGCTATTACTGCACGTCTGCAGAGAAACGCTCACAGACAGGTGCCGCAGCCCGCGGCGCTCCCTCTCTCTCCTGACGTTTACTTTAATCGTTGTGATTCTGGAAGCTGCTTGAGCTCTGTTAACTGAAGCTTGTGTCCTTTTGTGCAGGTCACAGCGAGGAGAGACTGTCGTCCAGCAGGATGGCGTCAGACGTGGGCCGCAGCACTTGAGGTCAGCCGTTCACTCAGCGCACAGTGTTTATTCTGCCTTCAGGTCCTCCTGGGAAGTTCCTACTTAGTTCGGAAGTCATAATTATGATGTGAAGTGATTTTGCTTGAAATAATACGGATGAGTTGAGCATATTTACGTGTGTCTTTAACCCAGCTAACAGGGAGTGTTCACAGAACTTGGTTGGATTGTTAATACAATGTTTATTTAGAGTTATCTGGTTTTTAATAATATTCTCAAAACATTGAACGTTTAAATTCTGATACCATTGTCTGTTTTGTTTTTTTAATTTTTTTAATGTTACTGGTTTTGGAATGTTCAGAGAACATTTAAAAGTAACATTCCTCTAATGTTTACAAAATTATTAAATGGAATGTTAACATTTTTCAAACATTCTGACATTTTAAATGTTAACACAACATTCAGAAATAATGTTTTCATAAATTAATTGGAATTAATGGGTTCTTAGAACATTTTTTGTTAGCTGGGTCCCAGTGCAACAAAATGAAGAGCAAATGATGCACAATAGGTGTGATTTAAACTTTATGTAACTTCTTCTTGTGCAACTGCATATGATTGAAATGATTGAAAATGTATTTTTTTTTCCTTCATCATAAAATGTTTACAAATTAGTTTTACACTAAATCAACATTCACAGCTTTGGTTCCAGAAGTATGTTTCTCATTCATTTTCTATAAAGGGATTTATCAAAAAAAAATATAGCTTTAAAGGGTTAGTTCACCCAAAAATGAAAATTAGTCCATTACTTACTCACCCTCCAGGCATCCTAGGTGTATATGACTTTCTTCTTTCAGACAAAAACATTAAAAGTTAAATTCTCTTCTAAGTTTTATAATGGCAGTGGGTGGGTGTTTCTGTTCAACAGTACAAGTTTATAACGTTTTAAATATGGATATTTTTCTTCTTTAAAAATTCATCATTTTGCTAGAGGAGGCCTTTATTCACCCCCTGGAGCCATGTGAGGCACTTTTTATTATGGACGGATGGACTTTATTGGACTTTTTTTTTAGTCTGTTGAACAGAAACACCCACCCAGGACTTTTTTTTTAATATAACTCAGATTGGATTCGTCTGCAAGAAGAAAGTCATATACACCTAGGATGCTTTGAGGTTGATTAAATTATGGGCTAATTGTCATTTTTGGGTGAAGTAACCCTCTAAAGATGAATCACAAACTTGACCAAAAATGGCAGGAGTACAAGATGGTGCCGTTTCAATATTTAAGGAAAATGTCTACTCATAAAATATAATAAATAAAAAAAATCATAATAAATTATATATATATATAGATAGATAGATAGATAGATAGCTTTTGGGCCAGATTTGCTAAACAGGCCAAGTTAGCGTGCAAATCCATGGGAAGTGAAAATTGTACGTTTGATTTACTGACAGTGCGCACGTAGCTAGATCATTTCCATAATGACTAAGAGCAGCGCAAATTACCACCTGCTGTAAGACATGCTTTTTTGGGGCATTTAATAATGGCGCAAATATCAGGATTTTGACTAGCACAAATGTAAGTACATTGCATTGCATGATTTATTTAATACTCTGCTCCCATAAAGGAGAAACTCTTACAAATGCGTCTATAAGAGAAACTCTTACAAATGCGTATTCAATAAGGTCAGGCAGAAAACTAACTGTGTCTTACACTACATATTGTTTTCACACAGTGAAAAATACATTGCAGAACAAAGAGGAAACTGACAACATGTCAACAGATCAACATGTCTGGTATGAAACAAGGCCTGCGTCCCAATGTGCATTCTATCCGTCTTAAATTCTATGTGATAGTAGTAATACAATTTAGGGCAGATAGGGTGGATAGTATGCACATTCCGACGCAGGGAAGGTCTCACCTTTAAAATTGATTCTTTTTAAAAGAAATTCAAACAATAAATAGCATTTTGTGGCTCTTTAATGTGTTGTGACAGATTGTATTGCTTTATTAGATCAAACAACACATGAACCTATCGTCTAATTTATTTAAAGCACAAAATAAACATGAATGAACAGCAGAACGCGGAAAGACGTCAATACACACAATTTGTCTAAGTTTAAGTCCACCGAAGTTAATCTACTCTAAATTTCTCTACTTACAAATTTTTTGTCTGACAAAATGGCGGATTTCTGCATTATGATTGGTCAGATCGCCTGTCAATCAAGCTGTTAGCGGAGAGTCAATTCTTCACTGTGCGTCTTTAGTAAATCCTGTTTGCGCTGGCGCAGGCTGTTAGTAAATCTGGCCCTCTTTCCTTATCTCCTAAAAGCACAGTTCATCCAAAAATGAATTTTTGATGTTTATCTGCTTACTAGGGCATCCAAAGATTTTTAACTCAAACCATTGCAGTCTGTCAGTCATATAATGGCAGTGAATGGGATCCACGGCTTTGAGAGTCAAAAAAACATACACAGACAAAACCAAATTAAACCCTGCGGCTCGTGGCGATACATTAATGTCTTAACTAGGGGTGGGAGAAAAAATAGATTCTCCGATGCATCGTGATTCTCCCTTCAATGTTTCAGAATTGATTCTGAGCTTGTTTTTTTCCCCGTATATATGGCAGGTATGCACGCTAGAGATGCGACAGGCTTCATTGCACAGAATTTGCACTGTGAGACATGTGCACATTGCTTAACAGTGTGTGTGCTTCCACCCGTTGTTTTTTACTTAAGATATGCAGTACTATTAAATGCCCGAAACTCACGCACTGACAGACTTTCACATGCGCTTTGTGTTCGTTCTTCCTAAAGCTCGATTATGGCTGCGGTTAAATGCACTTGCATTTGCGAATAATTTCATATGAAATTGATGTACACACAGTCAATTATGTTTTCAGAGCAGGACAAAAACATCTGATAAATCTAAATAGATCTGTGCATTAGTTTGAATGCAGCCTAACTGCCACTGTCGATGGTCTCATCAGTAATAATCAAACGGCAATAATACTGAGGGGAAAAATAACAATAACTATTGTCTGTAAACTTTCGGATACTTAACACTTATTTTATATAAGTAATTGTTTTAAAAAGTAGCCTGCTTGAATAATAAAAAAAAAAAAAAAGTCAATTTTGCACAAAATAAATTTGATATAATATGTATTTGAAAATGTAGCCATGTGCAGTAATATTGATGACTGAGAATGTGATGAATCGTGATATTTAGTTGATACTGAAATTGTAATTGAGGAGATTGTGAAGATTCGCACCCCTACTTTTAAGATGGCAGTACTGACATACAGAGATTCCAACTATAAACAAAAAGCATAAAAAAATGCAATTTTACATTTTGTTAAAATGTAAAGTTGTAAAGATGTATTTGCACAGCAGAAGAACTAATTGGGGGAAAAAAAATGTAAACCAAGAATCGTTTTGGAATTGGATCATGACTCCCAGAATCGGAATCGGATCGGATCGTGAAGTGCCTGAAGATTCCTACCCCTAGTCTTAACACACGGAACAATCGGTCTGTGCAAGAAACTGAACAGTATTTATATAATTTTTTTTACCTCTGATCCACTGCAGTGTCCAACTGTCCTGAGCGTGTTCACAACAGCTGGAGCGTGACGAAGAGCAAGCAACGATAATTTAAGTCGATCAGGCTCAAAAGTTGGGAGTTTGCGCAAGCAAACTAAAAATAAATCTTTTAGTTTTTAATTGATTGCAACAATCAGGATATGCACAAGTAATTACAGTTTTGAGTAGACGTCATACCCACAATCTCTCTGTGTAAACAATGAGTGATATATGCGTGCAACAGATTTTTTGCGCATATATGTCTACTATGTCAGAGCATGTTGATGCCTCACGCACTGGCTCTTGTGAACGCGTTCAGGACAGTTGGACATTGTGGTGGATCAGAGGTAAAAAAAAATAATATAAATACTGTTTCGTTTCTTGCACAGATCAATTGTTTAGTGTGTTAAGACCTCAATGTATCGTCACGAGCCGCAGGGTTTAATTTGGTTTTGTCTGTTTACGTTTTTTTGACTTTGAAAGCCGTGGATCCCATTCACTGCCGATATATGACTGACAGACTGCAACAGTTTGAGTTTAAAATCTTAATTTGTGTTCTACTGAAGAAACAAAGTCACCTACATCTTGGATGCCCTGGGGGTAAGCAGATAAACATTGAATTTTCATTTTTGGGTGAACTAACCCTTTAATTTTGCTTTGAGAGAGTGGACTGTCATTCCGCAAAATGTACTTTTACAGAAGTATGTCTTTTCAGAGCTAGTGTAGATTTGTCTCAAAGTTTACACAATAATGCTATAACACTATTGAGAAGATGAATGAGCTTATACTTCTGGAACCCTACAGCAATTAGCTTCTGATGGCATTTTTGCACTGATGCGAACCCAAATGTCTTGGCTCTTATGCAATCCCATGTTTCTCATTACTAATTCCGACATTATGGTGATGACTCTGACATGACTTGAAGGAATCATGGTTTATTTATTTTTGTGCATATCTACTGTGGACTTGTAAAGACAAACAAGCATGCAGCACTGCCAAACTAGCTGAAGTGCTGTTGATGAGCCGATGTAGAGCCATGTAACACGAACACTTATCACTCGCAATAAATGTTTCCCTGAAAAACATGATCAGTTTGACATTTGTCTTCTTCTGTGGTCAGACTTGTGACTGTTTATTTTAACGGTGTGTTTACGTTGAGCTGTCCTCCTACGATCTGTCTGCCAGTCGCGAACAGAGTGGTTGAGTTTGTGGTTTACATGCGCGCAGTGCATTCCCAGAGTCTGTGTGTGAGGACACGTGTAACGCTCTCAAATGAGATGCGAGCTTCATGTTGTTGACATGCAAAAACTCCCTATTTGAAAGATTTCTGCAGTTTGTGCCATTGCATTTTTGCTTGCATTGGTTTTAGGAGGATGCGTTTCCTGAGGGCGACTATTAATAGATTTGTTTTGGTGCCTTGTTATTTAACCAACATGTTACCAGGAAGAATATATTGGATTAATTAGTAAATAATGGCACAGCTAATTGTGCAGTGATATTTTAGGTGCACACAAAAAAATGAAAACTCTTTATTTATAATTTATATGTGCAGGTATAATTGCAAAATGCATATTTTTAAATTTAGTGTTTGTGCATGTGCGTAAACTAATGCAACGGTTGAGTTTGTATTATGCAGATGTCAAATTTTGCCCTCCCACTATTAACACTAATGGGTGTCGGTTAGATCAAGCGATTGAATCATGCTGTTTGCATAAATGTTAAAAGTCAGATACAGACTTAAGGGTTAAGGTCACCAAAATATTTGTGAGTATAGAGTGAGTCATTGTTTGTTAAAATAAGAACAGAGTCATTGGTTCTTAATCAGTGGTTAGCAGAATGATAAACATGTTGCATGTGTAGGTGAAGAAATAATGAGTTATATGGAAAGTAGGTTGAGATTCAGAATAGTATTTGAAAAGTTGCTGTTTTTTTACAGAATGTTTGCAAAACAAAACATTTCTTTCCTTTAAAGTTTTTTCATTCATTATTCTCAGCTTTGTGTTTCAGATTTTTATCGCTTCATAAAGAAATTTTATATAAAATACAATCTATGTTTTAAAATAATTACAAAAATAATTTGACATTCATATGAAAAAGCATGAATGCATATGCTTTTATTTTTTATATATAATATATAATGTGTGTGCATTAATATAATTTAGAATGCATTTTTAACTCAAACCCAAATAAATGCTTTGATGCATATTATGTCATATCCTATAACTGATGTTAATATTTCCCATAAATGTCAACACATATCATAAACTTTTATGAATTTCCCTTTATTATTTTCTGAGCTTTGTGTTTCAGGCTCATAAATTAATTCTGTCAGCATAAGTTTAATTTTATATAAACCACAATCTATGCTTAGAAAAACAATAATTATTTTACCTGAAATTTACTTTATTACATATTATATGTATTATTTGATTCACTGCCAGTCAAAAGTTTTTGAACAGTACCATTTTTAATGTTTTATAAAGAATTCTCTTCTGCCTGCATTTATTTGATCCAAAGTACAGCAAAAAACAGTACAATTTCTTAATACTTTTACTATTTAAAATAACAGTTTTCTATTTTTAAATTAAATTTATTCCTGTGATTAAAGCAAAATTTTCAGCATCACTACTCCATGCTTCAGTGTCACGTGATTCTTCAGAAACCATTCTAATATGCAGATTTGCTGCTTAAAAAAGTATTATTATTATTATTATTATTATTATTATTATTATTATTATTATCAATATTTAAAATGGTGTAATATATTCACTGTACCATTCAAAAGCTTGGAGTCAGTATAATTTTTCTTTTTTTGGGAAAGAAATTAATACTTTTACTCATCAAGGATGCTTTAAATTGATCAAAAGTGATAATAAAGACCTATATAATGTTACAAAAGATTTCTGTTTCAGATAAATGCTGTTCTTCTGAACTTTCTATTCATCAAAGAAACCAGAAAAAAGTCTTCTCAGCTGTTTTCAACACAATAATAATAAAAATAATAAATGTTTCTGAGCAGCAAATCAGAATATTAGAATGATTTCTGAAGGATCATGTGACTGGAGTAATGATGCTAAAAAATAGCTTTGAAATCACAAAATAAATTACATTTTTAAATATATTCAATTATTTTAAATAGTAAAAATATTTTAAAATTTTTCTATTTTGCTGTACTTTAGATCAAATAAATGCAGGCTTGGTGAGCAGAAGAGACTTCTTTTAAAAAATAACATTAATTTCATATTTATTATATAATATATGTTATATTTATAGTATATTATTAAATATACTATAAATATAAAAATTATTAAGTGATAAGAGTGTGTTAGTGTGTGTGTGTGTGTGTGTGTGTGTGTGTGTGTTTAGAACATTTTATTTTTAACTCACATAAACCCAAATTAATGCTTTGATGCATGTTATGTCATATCTTATAACAGATGTTGACATTTTCCATAAATGTCAAAAAGCATATACAATTTTATGAATTTGCATCAATTATTTCCTCAGCTTTGTTTTTTTTTTCTTGTCATAAATTAATCTAATACAGTATAAACAACAATTTGACATGAAATATACTTTATTATATAATATATATTATTATATTTATGTGATATTGTTATGTAAGCAATAAGAGTGTCAGTGTTTGTGTTTATTTAGAACATTTTATTTTTAACTCAAATAAGCCCAAATGAAGTCTTTGATGCATATCAAGCCATATAAATGATGTTGACATTTTCCATAAATGTCAACACATATCATAAACTGATGTTGCTGAGTGATAAGCAGCATGTGTAAGCGGTGGTCTCCGCTCTGAGGGGTTCAGATCGGGACATTCAGGGTGGGTCACTTCAGGTCATGAAGGCTCTGGGTCTTTGCCAGGATCATGACTTACTAAGCAACTGGAGATTGACTGTCCCAGCTAATCACACACTTACTGCATCTAAAGCTACAGATGCTGAGCCACACCAGCAAACTCATCTGACCTTTAATCAACTACTGTACACTCTTAAAAATAAAGGTGCTTTAAAAGGTTCTTCACAGCGATGCCATAGAAGAATCACTTTTAGTTCCATAAAGTACCATTCAGTCAAAGGTTCTTTAAAGAACCATCTCTTTCTTACCTTTTTATAATCTGAAGAACCTTCTTTCCCCACAAAGAGCCTTTTGTGAAACAGAAAGGTTCTTCAGATGTTAAGGGGAGACACAGCAAGCAAAAACCGTGTTTCGTAAAGAGTTTTTTCAGGCTAGTGGAAAAAAAAAAAAACACCCAAAAGACACTGTTAAGTGTTTCTTTTATAGCACTTTATCTATTTGTGTCAATCGATTTCAACTTCTCAAAATTAGTTTTATCTCCTACACTGAGCCATAAATCTCCACTTCAGTTGCACCAAACTTTACATTTTTATTCCTGTCTATATTCTGGAGGTTTTTACAGAAGGATTTGTTCACATATAATTTGTTTGATTTTATACAACATTTTATTCCCCCAAAAATGGTAAAAAAATACATAGTTTTCTGAATTATGGAGTGAAAAAATTAAAAGTTACCAAAAATCCCCTCTGTAAAAACATTTGACTCTAATATGTCAAAAAAAAAAAAAAAATTTTTTTTTTAAAAACTGACTTCATCCAGTGTTTAGATTTTTGTACTAGAAAAATGTATGCAAATTAGTGCATATTTAATTAAATAATGCCTCATTTGCATATTTAAACCTAACATTTTAGAAAACTTGTAATACAAAAAATGTTTGCAATTGCCAATGCAATCAATTAACTGTAGTAACTTAAGTAAGTAACTTAAGTAAGGTGATAACTATTAGTTAATTTTTTTACCCTATTCACCTGCAGTGTCTTGCCTTAAAGGTTCTTTATGGAACCATTTAAACAAAAAAGCTTCTTCTATGGCATCGTGAAGCACCTTTATTTAAGAGTGCACTCTTAAAAATAAAGGTGCTTTAAAAGGTTCTTCACAGCAATACCATAGAAGAACCATTTTTGGTTCCACAAAGAACCATCTCTTTCTTACCTTTTTATAATCTGAAGAACCTTCTTTGTCCAAAAAGAACCTTTTAAAAAACAGAAAAGTTCTTCAGATGTTAAAGGTTCTTTATGGAACCATTTAAACAAAAAAGCTTCTTCTATGGCATCGTGAAGCACCTTTATTTAAGAGTGCACTCTTAAGAATAAAGGTGCCTTAAAAGGTTCTTCACAGTAATACCATAGAAGAACCATTTTTGGTTCCACAAAGGACCATTCAGTCAAAGGTTCTTTAAAGAACCATCTCTTTCTTACCTTTTTATAATCTGAAGAATCTTCTATCCCCACAAAGAACCTTTTGTGAAACATCAAGGTTCTTCAGATGTTAAAGGTTCTTTATGGAACCATTTAGACAAAAAAGGTTCTTCTATGGCATCGTGAAGCACCTTTATTTAAGAGTGCACTCTTAAAAATAAAGGTGCTTTAAAAGGTTCTTCACAGCGATACCATAGAAGAACCATTTTTGGTTCCACAAAGAACCATCTCTTTCTTACCTTTTTATAATCTGAAGAACCTTCTTTGTCCAAAAAGAACCTTTTAAAAAACAGAAAAGTTCTTCAGATGTTAAAGGTTCTTTATGGAACCATTTAAACAAAAAAGCTTCTTCTATGGCATCGTGAAGCATCATAATTTTTAAGACTGCACTCTTAAGAATAAAGGTGCCTTAAAAGGTTCTTCACAGCTTTGCCATAGAAATACCATTTTTGGTTCCACAAAGAACCATTCAGTCAAAGGTTCTTTAAAGAACCATCTCTTTCTTACCTTTTTATAATCTGAAGAATCTTCTATCCCCACAAAGAACCTTTTGTGAAACAGAAAGGTTCTTCAGATGTTAAAGGTTCTTTATGGAACCATTTAGACAAAAAAGGTTGTACTATGGCATCATTAAGACTGCACTCTTAGAAATAAAGGTGCTTTAAAACGTTCTTCACAGCGATGCCATAGAAATACCATTTTTGGTTCCACAAAGAACCTTTCAGTCAAAGGTTCTTTAAAGAACCATCTCTTTCTTACCTTTTTATAATCTGAATAATCTTCTTTCCCCACAAAGAACCTTTTGTGAAACAGAAAGGTTCTTCAGATGTTAAAGGTTCTTTATGGAACCATTTAGACAAAAAAGGTTGGTTCTTCAGATGTTAAAGGTTCTTTATGGAACCATTTAGACAAAAAAGGTTGTACTATGGCATCGTTAAGACTGCACTCTTAGAAATAAAGGTGCTTTAAAACGTTCTTCACAGCGATACCATAGAAGAACCATTTTTGGTTCCACAAAGAACCATTCAGTCAAAGGTTCTTTAAAGAACCATCTCTTTCTTACCTTTTTATAATCTGAAGAATCTTCTTTCCCCACAAAGAACCTTTTGTGAAACAGAAAGGTTCTTCAGATGTTAAAGGTTCTTTATGGAACCATTTAGACAAAAAAGGTTGGTTCTTCAGATGTTAAAGGTTCTTTATGGAACCATTTAGACAAAAAAGGTTGTACTATGGCATCGTTAAGACTGCACTCTTAGAAATAAAGGTGCTTTAAAACGTTCTTCACAGCGATGCCATAGAAATACCATTTTTGGTTCCACAAAGAACCATTCAGTCAAAGGTTCTTTAAAGAACCATCTCTTTCTTACCTTTTTATAATCTGAATAATCTTCTTTCCCCACAAAGAACCTTTTGTGAAACAGAAAGGTTCTTCAGATGTTAAAGGTTCTTTATGGAACCATTTAGACAAAAAGGGTTCTTCTATGGCATCGTGAAGCACCTTTATTTAAGAGTGCACTCTTAAAAATAAAGGTGCTTTAAAAGGTTCTTCACAGCGATACCATAGAAGAACCATTTTTGGTTCCACAAAGAACCATTCAGTCAAAGGTTGTTTAAAGAACCATCTCTTTCTTACCTTTTTATAATCTGAAGAACCTTCTTTCCCCACAAAGAACCTTTTGTGAAACAGAAAGGTTCTTCAGATGTTAAAGGTTCTTTATGGAACCATTTAGACAAAAAAGGTTGGTTCTTCAGATGTTAAAGGTTCTTTATGGAACCATTTAGACAAAAAAAGGTTGGTTCTTCAGATGTTAAAGGTTCTTTATGGAACCATTTAGACAAAAAAGGTTGTTCTATGGCATTGTTAAGACTGCACTATTAGAAATAAAGATGCTTTAAAAGGTTCTTCACAGCGATGCCATAGAAATACCATTTTTGGTTTCACAAAGAACCATTCAGTCAAAGGTTCTTTAAAGAACCATCTCTTTCTTACCTTTTTATAATCTGAAGAAGCGTCTTTCTCCAAAATGAACCTTTTAAAAAACAGAAAGGTTCTTCAGATGTTAAAGGTTCTTTATGGAACCATTTAAACAAATGGCAGCTTGAAGCACCTTTATATTTATGAGTGTAGGAAGTTGAAACTGATGAAAAAAGCTTTTTTCTCACGTTTCCGTATGATATTGTCATTATAAGCATACTGTTCGTTTTCAACTCAGTCGATGTAACCTTTAATACGTCCATTCATAGGCACCAAGGCATTTGTTTTCCATGCTTTCCTTGAAAAACAAAGCGCAAACCCAAGCGCTGGAAGTTTATTAGTTTAATTGAGGGAGTAATTACTCAAATCATACAAGGAAATGGGTAAACTTGTAATCATGCTTGCTTACCCTCAAGACAAAAACATCCTGTAGTCAGGTCTGTTCGCGCTACAGCAATTGTGGGCAGATTGATCTGATACTTGTTTTCTTAAACTAGTTCTTAATATCTCCAGCAGCAGGTGCAGAGCAGATTTTTGCATGGAGAGGGTGAAACTGCGCAGCTGCAGCAGTCATCCTGATCAGTATGTGAAGATTTTGCTGGCGCACCTTAAGGTTATAGACAAATATTCCTCTTGACATTTACTTTTGACATTTGACATTTACTGGATAATTATTTCATAGGAGAAACCTCAATAGCATTGCCTTTAAATTATACTGCCCTTTTTAACTTAAAAGTATGTGAAATTGAATTTTTTTTCATTGCAGGTGTATTATCCAACGTCAGTAATTTGTAACTCAGTGTTTGACATGAAACTTGAAATAAAATCAGGAACTAGCTCTATTTTAGAGGTATGGGTGAAACATCTCTCACAGTGTGCAAAATTAGACAAAGAAAACCCCCTGAAATACTCTTAGTATCACCCAAAGATTATATTTTATGTCTTAATATCTTTCACATGCATATTGTTATGTAAACCTGCCACTGAGTGTCTAAAGATGAAATTTAGATCAGTAAAAAACATTTTAGTATTTTATAGACTAGTGCATTTTTCAAATTTCAATACATAAAAAAATAAATAAAAATGATAAATGATGTATTACGATTAATTAATTTATTAATATTTTTGTTTGTATTATTTATGCTCTGAAAATACTGTCAGTATCACCCAGAGATTATATTTTGTTTCAATATTTTATATTTTTATGTACTGAACTAATGTACTATGTACTAATATTTTTGATCAGTAAACAAAGCACTTTAATATTTGTATAAACTAATAAAATGCACTCCTAAGTTCATTTTTCATAATTTTTTTCCATTTTAATTTATATTATCAGAATAACAATTTAGGTGAAAAAAATATAACTTTCTTATTAAAAAAATAACTTGCGTAGTATTCTGTTTGTCTTGTGTGTACTGAAAATACTGTCAGTATCATACAGAGATTATATTTTTATGTTTTAATTTCTTTCACATAAGTGTGTTTATGTAGACACACCACTGAGTATTTATTTAGATCAGTAAACAAAACATTTTACAATTTTAAGATTAATAAAATTCATTAGACAAGTTATTAAATTATTAAAATATTTATTTAGTTATTTTTTTTGTTTGTCTTTTGTTTCTTTGCCCCTGAAAATACTGTCAGTATCTATATTTTGTTTTAATATCTTTTACATACATTTAAATGCATACTAACGACTATCTAAAAAAAGAAATTTATAGCAGTAAGCCAAAGCATATTAACATTTTTATAAACTAATGAAATTCACTACACAAGTTTATGTGTAAGTGAATTGTTCTTACTAAATACTTTTTTCATTGTAATTTTTTTTATTTTAATATCAGCAACAGTTTGAGTAAAATGTACTTATTTATTTATTAGCATTTTATTATTTGTACAGTATAAACTAATTAAATTCACTAAACAAATTCACAAGTTTATTAAATTGTATTATATTTTTTTTATTAAAAAAAAATTCATTTCAATTTATATTATCAAAATAACCATTTAGGTGAAACATTTTCTTGAAATTAATGACATATTAGGATTAATAATATGTTTTTTTTATTTTTTATTATGTGCCTCTGAAAATACTGTCAGTATCATACATAGATTATATTTTATATGTTTTAATATCTTTCACATAAATATTTTTATCAGTAAACAAAACATTTTAATATTTTTTAGAGATTAATTTATTAAAATATTTTATGTCATGTTTTTTATTTATTATTTTTGCTTGTCTTTGTTTCTTTGCCCCTAAAAAAGCTGTCAGTATCCATGTTTTAATATCTTTTGCATAAATTGTAATGTATGCAAACAACGATCTAAACCAAAACCAAAATATATTAATGTTTTTATAAACTAATGAAATTCAATACACAAGTTTATAAAGTATGTTCATAAGTGTATATTTTAGGCATAATTGAATTTTTTAATCTTTCATGTGAATATTTTTTTATGTAGACACCACTAACTATCTAAAAAATAATATAGATAACTAAACAAAACATTCAACATTTTACAACCTAATAAAATTCGATTTTTTAAGTGCTTTTTCTAGTTATTTTTTATTTCAATTTATATTATCAGGGTAACATTTTAAGTGAAAAATGCATTGAAATGTATCTGTCTCAGAATTTCTTAGTCTTTTTTGATCTGTCTTATGCAGGTAGAAGCAAAAATCTTATGTTTTGACATAGTTATCTACTGAAAAACTGAAAAAGCATGCATATGGATCATAAGCTCCTGGTTCACGAACGTGCATTCTGCCCACTTGTGTCTTCCTGACCACACCCTCAGCTGTGAGTCAGCAAAAAATACAGGAAGTTGTTTTATTACACAATGCCTACTAACTCTTCCCAGTGTTTCTTTTTTACATGCTACTGTAAATCTCTTTTGCAAAAATTTTCCCTTATGTGCATTTCAGAACCATCATGTAAAACAGAAGACAAACACAATCCAGTGTCATAACCATTATCTTATCTAGCGAGAGGCGAGAAGTCAAGGTCAGCTGATGGCAGGAGCGATGAGAAGACTAGAGGCATAAAAGAGCTTGACAGACGTGTTGGAGCCGAAAGCATGTGTGATACAGATATGATGAATATCTGTTTACAAGCCACCGGGAGTCACTTCACAAAGGCTGCGGTGACTCACGGCCGTCCAGATGCCGTCTCGCTCGCCTCGACTGGGGCTGTAAGTCTAGCGACGGCGCCTAAAGCTGTCAGACCATCAAATGCCCCGTGTTTAACCACCATAATGCCTCCAGGTCGTGCATTTAAACAGCAGGGGTTGAAATGAACAGGCCTAGGTAGAGAAATGGCACTCAATTAGGCAAAATTGCTACAGATATGAAGGATGTGAATGCAGAAACTTCTTTTTATAGTGAATTTATCATTTTTTATATTCTATATTCTATTCAACGTCTTATACTTTATATTATTTTATTCTAGCTTTATAAATACGACTGTTTAAAAGTTTGTGGTCTGTAAGATTTTTAATGCTTTTCAAAAGTCTCTTCTGCTCACCAAGACTGCATGTGTATGGCTAAAAATACAGTAAAATTGTGAAATATTAATACAATTTCAAACAACTGTTTTGCATTTGAATATATTTTGAAATTTAATTTAAAAAAAAAGCTTTGAGCATTATTACTCATCACATGATCCTTCAGAAATCATTCTAATATGCCGATTTGCTGCTTAAACACTTATCAATGTTTTTTATATGCTATTCAACATCTTATGCTTTATTTTATTTTATTCTAGGTTTATAAACGCTATTGTTCAAAAGTTTGTGGTTTGTAAGATTGTTTATGTTTTCAAAAGTTTCTTTTTATGACTAAAAATACAGTAAAATTGTGAAATATTTTTACAATTTAAAACAACTGTTTACTATTTGAATATATTTTAAAATATAATTTTTTCCTGTGATGCAAAGCTTAATTTTTTAGCATTGTTACTCTAGTCTTCAGTATCACATGATCCTTCAGAAATCATTCTATTATGCAGATTTGCTGCTCAAGAAACATTTATTATCAATGTCAAAAACACTATTATTGTTTTTTGTATCATTTTTTATATGCTATTCAACTTCTTATACTTTATTTTATTCTAGGTTCATAAACGCTACTGTTCAAAAGTTTGTGGTCTGTAAGATTTTTTATGTTTTTGAAAAGTCTCTTCTGCTCAAAGCTGCATATATGACAAAAAATGAAGAAAAAAATACAGTAACATTGTAAAATATTATTACAATTTGAAACAACTGTTTTTCATTTGAATATATTTTAAAATGTGATTTATTCCTGGGATGCAATGTTGAATTTTCAACATTATTACTGGTCACATGATTCAGCAATGATTTTATTATGCAGATTTGCTGCTCAAAAAAAAATATCAATGTCAAAAACATTATTATTGTTTTTCGTATAATTTTTTTTATATGCTATTCAACATCTTATACTTTATATTATATATTATTATATTTTAAAATGTAATGTTAATTATTTTCAAAAGTCTCTTCTGCTCACCAAGGTATGAAATTATTCATACCCCTGGCAAATTCTGACTTAAAGTTACTTTTATTCAACCAGCAAGTTTTTTTTTTTTGACCGGAAATGACACAAAACATAAGACAATGGACAAGAGGCATCATTGTGGAAAAAAATATTACTCATCTTTTATTTACATTTAAACAAAAAGTTGCATGTCCAAAATTATTCATACCCTTCTCAATAATCAATAGAAAAGCCTTAATTGGCTATTACAGCAATCAAACGCTTCCTATAATTGCTGACCAGCTTTTTGCATGTCTCCACTGATATTTTTGCCCATTCATCTTTAGCGATGAGCTCCTACTCTTTTAGGTTGAAGAAGGCTACATCATTGTGGCCAAACAATTCAATTTTTGTTTCATCTGACCATAAAACAGAGGACCAGAAGTCTTCTTCTTTGTCCAGATGAGCATTTGCAATGGCCAAGTGGGCTTTTGTGTGCCTTATCTGGAGAAGTGGTGTCCTCCTTGGTCTGCGTCCGTGGAACCCATTGGTGTGCAGTGTCTGTTGGACTGTCTGCCTTGAGATGTTGCCACCAGTAGAGCCCAGATTCATCAGGATGGCCTTGGTGGTGATCCTTGGATTCTTTTATACCTCTCTTACTATCCTCCTGGCCAGCACAGGTGTCACTTTTGGCTTCCGACCACATCCTCTGAGATTTTTCACAGTGCGGAACGTGTTGTATTTTTTAATAATACTTTGCACTGTAGCCACTGGAACTTCAAAACATTTAGATATGGTCTTATAGTCCTTTCCTGACTCACAGGTCCTCAGTGAGCTCCTTTGTCTTAGCCATGACTGTCCACAAACCAACAGCAGAGAGCTTCTGTTTTTCACCTGTTGAGTTGATTAAAACAGCTGTTCCCAATGAATCAGGGTAATGAGGATGCTTTAGAACAGCTTGGACTATTTGGAATGGTATAGAACTTTGGATTTTCCCATAGACTGTGACAGTTTGCAAAGGGTATGAACAATTTTGGAGATGACACTTTTTGTTCAAATGTAAATAAAAGCTGAGAAATATTTTTTTCCACAATGATGCCTCTTGTACATAATCTTATTATCTTTTGGGAGAAGCCCCTCCCAAAAATGTAGTCTTTAAAAATTGCTGGTTGAATAAGGGTAACTTTAAGTCAGAATTTGCCAGGGGTATGAATAATTTCGGGCTTGACTGTATATACTGCTTGTTTTTGAATGTGGAGCTCATTTGATGAAAAAGGAGAAAAAAACGTGAAAGAAAAACTTTACAAAACAAGTAAAAAAACTGTATGTGCAACAGCAGAGAGTCATAAGATCAATTAGGGAAAAATGCCCTGAGAACAAACTTTGGAAAGCAAACATTTTCCCTTAATGAAAGTCTATTTCTGTCACATCATCTTTACATGTTCTAATTTCCAAAGGAAAGCCGTGTGAACACAGTGTCATAATGAATATGTTAAGTCACAGAGGAGTATTGACATGCTCCCAGCACTCTATTTGCGTTTCATGCTTGATGTTGCAGCATGAGGGCCGTGTGTTTGTGTTTCTACTTAATCCACCTGAAACCGTCTGTTACGGACTGTACAGTACCTGACTCACCGATATTAGCATTCACGGTTATAATCACGCCATGACAACTCAGGCCCAATTACCCCTGCGCCACTCTGGGCTTTTATTAGTCTGAGGTGTGGTCATTATCATGAGACGGCAGTCTGCCTTTTGTTTATTCTCATGTAGTTATGACACAAATGCAGCGAGAGAGCAGTTTGCTGTCTGGGCTCCGCAAGTGCCGCGGGCGAAAAGGTTCCTTGGTGTTACGCAGACGGGATACGCCCTGACATGTTCCTCCGCCGCTGTTCTCGCAGCTCGCCGCTTTGTCCAGTTCTTTGTAAACAAAAGCCGTGGAATCAGGTGCTGATTCACTGAGATTAAACTGAGCTCGAGTAAAACGTGTCGCCTTTGGTGCAACAGAAGCACAAGCCGTTGGTACAGTCATGCCCAGTGTGTTTAAACTAAACCAAAACATCACTCTGCTGGAAAAAGGATGGACAAATTACACATGAGATTTCTTTAAGGTCTCAAGCGTTTCTTCTAGACATTAAATAGACAGCAGGTCTGAAGGAAAGTCTCATAGTGTGCTCAGTCTTAATGAAAAGGCATAGTATCTCACACGTGTCTTTACTGGTTTCAGAAGGATCTTAATCAAAAAGTTGACATTTAAAAGTGAAGATAAATTCAAAACAAGTCTAATTTCAAGCCACATGAAAGCAAAGTAACAAATTGAAACTTTTGCTTCTTTTTTTCACTAAAGGAAAAGGTCCAACATTTGTCTTCTCTAGTTTCATAAAGATCTCAGTCAAAAAGTTGACGTTTCAATGTGAAGATAAACTCAAAATGTGTCCAATTTCAAGCCTCATGAAAGCGGTCACAGAAGCACAAGACGTTGGTACAGTCATGCACAGTGCGTTTAAACTAAATCAAAACCTCACTCCGCTGGAAAAAGGATAGACAAATTACAAATGAGATCTCTTTGACGTCTCTTGTGTTTCTTCTAGGCATTAAATAGAGAGCAAATTGACACTTTTGCTCCTTTTTTTCAAGGTCGGTCTCAAATTGTGCTCAGTCTTAATAAAAAGGCATGGTGTCTCACGTGTCTCCACTGGTTTCAGAAGGATCTTAATCAAAAAGTTGACATTTAAAAGTGAGGATAAATTCAAAATAAGTCCAATTTCAAACCATATTAAAGCAAAGTCTCAAGTGTTTCTCCCAGGCATTAAATGTAGACACTTTTGCTCCGTTTTTCACTAAAGGAAAAGGTCTAGTATCCAACATTTGTCTTCTCTAGTTTCATGAGGATCTCAGTCAAAAAGTTAATGTTTCAATGTGAAGATAAACTTAAAATAAGTCTAATTTTAAGCAACATGAAATCAGTCAAAAATTAGATCTTTTTAATGTCTTACGTGTTTCTCCTAGCCATGAAATGGAGAGCAAATTGACACTTTTGCTCTATTTTTCTCAAGGTAAAAGGTCTAGTATCCAACGTGTGTCTTCCCTGGTTTCAGAAGGATCTTAATCAAAAGTTGACATTTAAAAGTGAAGATAAACTCAAAACAAGTCTAATTTTAAGCCATTTAAATGCACAAATTGGATCTTTTTAATGTCTTATGTGTTGCTCCTAGCCATGAAATGTAGAGCAAATTGTAGAGCATTTTTTTTTCCTCAAGGGAAATGTTTAGTATCCAACATTTGTCTCCTCTAGTTTCATTAGGATCTCACAAAAAGTTGACATTTCAATGTGAAGATAAACTCAAAATCAAAGTCAAAGTCAAATTTCAAGCCACATAAAAGAAAAGCCACAAATTAAGTCTTTTTAATGTCTCAATTGTTTCTCCTAGACATTAAATGGAGAGCAAATTTAAACTTTTGCTTCTTTTGCTTCTTTTTTGTTGTTCATGTTTTCTCTGATTTCATTAGGATCGCAGTCAAAAAGTTGACATTTAAAAGTGAAGATAAATTCAAAACAATCTCGTTTCAAGCCACGTGAAAGCAAAGTCACAAATTACATATTTTTAATGTTTCAAGTGTTTCTCCTAGACATTAAAAATAGAGCAAATTGACTTTTTTCCTCAGGGAAGAGGTCTAGTATCCAACATGTGTCTTCTCTGATTTCAGAAGGATCTTAATCAAAAAGTCAACATTTAAAAGTGAAGATAAACTCAAAATAAGTCCAATTTCAAGCCACATGAAAGCAAAGTCACAATGCGTGTCTCAAGTGTTTCTCCTAGGCATTAAATGTAGAGAAAATTGACAATTTCGCTCCTTTTTTCCTAAAGGAAAAGGTCTAGTGATCTCACATGTCTTCTCTGGTTTCAGAAGGATCTTAATCAAAAAGCTGATATTTAAAAGTAAAGACAAACTCAAAAAAGTCCAATTTCAAACCACATGAAAGCAAAGTCACAAATCAAATCTTAATGTCTCAAATGTTTCTCCTAGGCATGAAATGTAGAGCAAATTGTCATTTTTTCCTAAAGGAAAAAGGTCTAGTATTCAACATGTGTCTCCTAGTTTCATAAGGATCTCAGTCAAATAGTTGACGTTTCAATGTGAAGATAAACTTAAAATAAGTCTAATTTCAAGCAACCTGAAAGCGGTCAAAAATTAGATCTTTTTAATGTCTCAAGTGTTCTTCTAGGCATTAAATGTAGAGCAAATTGACACTTTTGCTCCTTATTTCTCAAGGAGAAAGGACTAGTATCCAACATGTGTCTCCTCTGGTTTCAGAAGATAAATTTAAAGTGTGTCCAATTTCAAGCCTCATGAATGCAAAGTCACAAATAAGATCTTTTTAATGTCTTACATGTTTCTCCTAGCCATGAAATGGAGGGCAAATTGACAGTTTTGCTCCTTTTTTCTCAAGGAAGACATCTAGTATCCAACATGTGTCTCCTCTGATTTTAGAAGGATCTTAATCAAAAAGTCAATATTTAAAAGTGTAGATTAAGTCAAGATGAGTCTACATGTAATTTTAAGCCACATGAATGCACAAATTAGGTATTTTCAATGTCTTAAGTGTTTCTCTTCGGCATTAAATGTAGAGCAAATTGACATTTTTTTTCCTACTTTTCTACTTTCAGATGATTTCTCAATTAAAAAGTAGACACTTAATTGTGAAGGGACACTTAAGATTAGTGTAATATTTTTTTAAATGCTTAGTTTTTTAATACATTTTTTATTTCAGTTTCAACTAAATGATGATATGCAGAATATATCTTTAGTGCAGAAATTGATTTTGTTTAGAAAGAAAATATGATGCATTTTTTAAAAAGATATTACAATTAACATTGAAGTTGTCTTTATTTGTAGTAAGTAAACTAAATTTAAAAATTGAGTAGCAAAATGGTTTTTAGTTTTATGTTTAAATCCTACTTTTATATTATATTTATTTTATATTTTATATTTAACTTAATGATTAAATTTAAGTGTAAAAGCCAAAAAATACTATATTAACCTACATTAAGGAACATTTTGGCTTATGTCTAAAGAAAATTTACTGATTAAGTTAGCATTTAAAATTAAATAATCTTTTTACATTATATGAATATTTTGTCTGAGGAAATAAAGATTTTGATTAACATTAAATCAAAATTTAGGGTTTGAACCACACCCTAAATTAAATTTTAGAACCAAACTTTGACCAAAGTATATATTTTTTCCAGTGTTAGTTCTTCTTGTCTCCATCCTGTTCTGTCATTTCAAACTCTGTTTTACTGACTAATCATTGAAAGAAAAATTACACATTTCTCCTTGATAGCAATAAGATAAACCTTCTTTTTCCTCAAGGAAAAAATGTCTAGTATCTCACGTTTCTTCACTGCTTTCAGAAGAGATATAAATCAACATAAGTCAACATTTCAATGTGAAACATTCAAGATGAGTCCAATTTTCAACCAGTAGGATCAATTTAATATCTCAGTTATTTCTCCTTGAAATCAATTAAATTAAACTGAGAAGACTTGGTTGAGAAAAACAGCTTTTTCTTGAGAAAGTTATATACATGTCCATTGTGTTTTAGGAGGGATCTCATTGTCTCAAAGTGTGTTCAGAATTGCCAAAACATCAAAGTCAGTCAAAGTTTAAATAAACTTGGATATTTCTCATTAAATTCTCCCAAGACTAAATGATTAACGCTACATTAGTGATTAGTGCATGTTTAGCATCTACACTCTTAAAAATAAAGGTGCTTCACAATGCCATAGAAGAACCTTTTTTGTCTAAATGGTTCCATAAAGAAACTTAAACATCTGAAGAACCTTTCTGTTTCACAAAAGGTTCTTTGTGGCGAAAGAAGGTTCTTCAGATTATAAAAAGGTAAAAAAAAGAAATGGTTCTTCTAAGACCCTTTTTTGTCTAAATGGTTCCATAAAGAACCTTAAACATCTGAAGAACCTTTTTGTTTCGCAAAAGGTTCTTTGTGGCAAAAGAAGATTCTTCAGTTTATAAAAAGAAATGGTTCTTCAAAGAAGCTTTTGACTGAATGGTTCTTTGTGGAACCAAAAATAATTCTTCTATGGCGTCGCTTGGAGAACCTTTTAAAGCACCTTTATTTTTAAGACTGTACTGCTGTTCGACAGCAGAGAAAAATGACAAATCAGATCTCTTTAATGTCTCAAGTGTTTGTACTAGCATTGAATAGAAAGCAAATTAACACTTTTGCTCTTTTTTCTTAAGAAAAGAAGGTTTAGAAGAAATCTCAATCAAAGGGCCAACACTTCAATGTGAAAAAGACATTCATGATGAGTCAAATTTCAAGCCACATGAAAGCAAAATTACATATGAGATCACTTTTGCCCTTTCTCATGGACAAAAAAGCCCCAAAACGTAGTAATCTGCCACTGCTGCTTTAAAGAGATAGATATTTAACCCACATAAGTAGTTTGGCTGGTATAAATGAATATTAAATGATATTTAACTGAATAAGTCCAGTTATTTTAGGTGTTGCCTTTTTTGTGTAGCGTCAGAAGAGATCTTAATCAAAAGATCGACACTTTGATGTTGAGAAGTTTAAGATGAATCAGTCTCTCTATAATCTGAGATCTTAGTTTTTTTTTATAGACAGCAATGAGATTAAACAGAGCAACATGTTCGGCTGGTTTACATAATGTGTCTTTTCAAGAGAGATTCTAATGTCTCAGATTTGCCAAGACCTCAAAGTCAGTGATAGCAATACAAACGTTGACATTACATTTTCCAAAGATAATGATTCAAAGGCTGAAAAACGGTTGACCCTGACCCTGAAAATTTTTTGACCCTTTCTTTCTCAACCATTTCTTTCTTTCCTTTTTATAATCTGAAGAACCTTATTTCGCCACAAAGAACATTTTGTGAAACAGAAAGGTTCTTCAGATGTTTAAAGTTCTTTATGGAAACATTTAGACAAAAAAGGTTCTTCTATGGCATCGTGAAGCACCTTTAATTTTAAGAGTGTAGCATCAGAAGAGATCCTAATTAAAATATTGACACTTGATTGTTGAGAAGTTTAAGATGATTCAATCTCTCTATAATCTGAGATCTTAGTTGTTTCTTCTAGACAGCAATAAGGTTAAACTCGAGAACTGGTTTACATAATGTTGTTACACTGCCACAGTAAAGCCTGTATTATAGCTTCTCGCGAGAGGTAAAAAGTTTGTTTATAACAAGTTTGGGGTAAAAAGTTCAAAAATGTTTAAATATGCCTGGATGCGAAGGGTTTATTATTTTTAACCGCATGACATGTTGATCTTGAGCATTCACATGTACATTTTGGTGAGGGGGAATGATGGGGACTTTTGGTGGCTGCTAAGGACTCTTATTTTGATGGGCCTGTCTATAAGAGAGGAAGGGCGGCTATTTTAAAAGAAGGTATGATTGGTGAGGTGGCATGCTCCTGTTACCTGGGCCCGAGCAAAGGTCCAAAACAATCTCTTAAAAGGAAAAAAAGTGACAATAGTGTATTAGACTTATGAGCTGATTAACAAGTTCATGCTCTTGTCTGGGATATACGTATACAGACCATACTCGGGAGAGCATTCTTTCAGCTGGAGGATAACCTGTTTTTGTGGGGCCTTGAATCAGCGGTTTATACATTTTTCCTCCTTTTGGGGACATTTTTTTTCTTCTTTCCTCCTTTCCATCTGGATTTTTGGTTTGTTGTCTACCCCAAAGGGACTGAGTCAACGGACGGATGAGTACTATCTTTAATTATTATTTTTGTTTCTATGGACTAAGGGACTGAGATGTTGCGGCTAACAAGCCTGTTCACGGACTTTCACGTTTTGGACTATATCATTTAAGTTTATGAGAGGGTATCAAAATATTGTTGAGATTGCTAGCAAACAAGTAACGGGGAACAATACAGTCAAACTCTCCCTGTGATAATAATTTCAATTCTTTTGAATAGAGTTGCAGCAGTGTTGTTTTCGTCAACGATGACGATGACGAAATCATTTCGTTGACGCCACTTTTTTTCATGACGAGACGATGACGAGATAAAAATGGCTCGTTGATGACTAAAACATGATGAGACGTGTGTGAGTTTTCGTTGACGAGACGAGAATAGACGAAAATGTTAGTGGGTGGTCCGTCAGACGTTTAAAATGCATGACATTTCTGCTTATTGTGCATGCCAATTAAAACTTAAAAAGTATCTGACGCTATGGCAAGCCGTTTTAGCATTAAATACTCTTTGCTATACTAGTATGGCAAGCCGTTTTAGCATTCCATCCTTGTTTGTCTTTTATGTTCTAAAACATACCTTCATTATTGTAATTATTGGTGAAAATAGTCGATCCGGAAGCTCACATTGTGTTGAACTATAGATCTGCTATTTTCAGAACTTATAAGTGACACTACCCAACAGCAAAATACTTACTGACCTACATGAATTTGTTAAAAGACTACCTTTTTCCCTTTTTTTGACTAAAACTAGACTAAAACCTTTTTGACTTTTCGTCGACTAAAACTAGACTAAAACCTTTTTGACTTTTCGTCGACTAAAATTGGACTAAAACTATCACATATAGAAGTGACTAAAATTTGACTAAAACTAAGAAGCATTTTAGTCCAAAAGACTAAGACTAAGACTAAATCTAAGATGGTTGTCAAAAACAACACTGAGTTGCAGTTGTTATAATGTGTCTTTTCGAGAGAGATCCCAAAGTCTCAGATTTGCCAAGACATCAAAGTCAGTGATAGCAATACAAACTATGACATCAAATTTTCCAAAGATAATGATTCAAAGGCTGAAAAACGGTTGACCCTTTGATGTGAAGAGAAAAGATGAGTCAAATTTTAGACCTGAATCACTTCTAATATAAACTGTGCTCAGATTTGCCAAGACATCAAAGTCTCAATGAATTGCCAGAGATATCATTATGAACTTTAACATTTCTTATTACAGACCAAATGATTAACACTGAGCTTGTTTAATTTCTATCAAAACCCATGTTGGACAAAAAAGCCCCAAAACATGGTAATCTGCAACTGCTAAAAAGATATTTAACCCACAGGAGTAGTTTGGCTGGTATTAATGAATATGCAATTATATTTTTGACTTGAATAAGTCTAGTTGGGTTAGGTGTTGCCTTTGTTTTTCAGTGTACACTCTTAAAAATAAAGGTGCTTTAAAAGGTTCTTCAATGCCATTGATGAACCACTTTTGCTTCCACTCAGAACCATTCAGTCAAAAATTCTTTGAAGAACCATTTCTTTCTTACCTTTTTATAATCTAAAGAACCTTCTTTCACCACAAAGAACCTATTGTAAAGCTTCTTTGTGGTGAAAGAGGGTTCTTTAGATGCACCTTTATTTTTAAGAGTGTAGCATCACAAGAGATCTTAATCAAAAGATCAACACTTTAATATTGCGAAGTTTAAGACGAATCAGTCTCTCTATAATCTGAGATCTTAGTTGTTTCTTCTAGACAGCAATGCGATTTTTTCCAAGAGAGATCCCAATGTCTCAGATTTGCCAAGACCTCAAAGTCAGTGATACAAACTATGACATTACTCAATAAATTTGCCAAAGAAATGATTCAAAGGCTGCAAAACGGTTGACCCTTTGATGTGAAGAGTAGAGATGAGTCAAATTTTAGATCTGAATCACTTCTAAAATAAACTGTGCTCAGATTTGCCAAGACATCAAAGTCTCAATGAACTGTCAGAGATGTCAATATGAGCTTTAACATTTCTTATTACATTTTCTTAAGACCAAATGGTTAACACTCAGCTTGTTTAAATTCTAGCCCCAAAACGTAGTAATCCTTAAAGGGGTCATCGGGTGCAAAACTAACTTGTACATGTTGTTTGAACATTAATGTGAGTTGGAAGTTTGTTTACACGACCACCCTACAATGATAAAAATCCACCCAGTGGTATTTTTTTAATCTTTAAAAGTAATATCCCCTTTTTAAAATCAGGTCTTTCTCAGCTTCTTGTCATTGTGACGAAACACAGTTGATTGACATGAGCGTCTTACCTTAGACACGCCCTCATCGAGCTGAAACAGTCCAAAAACTATCACCATTGAATGTCTCTAATTGAGCGATTGAGGTGTTTCTGTTGTTGGATGTAATAATGAACATAGCTGTCGTCATTTACTCCCCACATCTGAGTCACTGTAGACGCAGAGGTTTAAGTTGCTTTCGTTTTTAAATGGAAAGCGCCAATCCCGATCTACATAAGCATATATCTTCGTGCGAATCGTTCGTGATGCAGCTTCACCCACAGCAGAAGTGAGTATAAGGTTTTATACTCAAATGGGCAAATGGCCTTTCTTAATAATGTGCTTTTTGGCAAGTTTCGGCGATAAACACGGATAAATGCAGCTAAAGTAATCATAATCCCAGAGAGGGGCGGGGCGAGCAGAGCTCGTGGCATTTAAAGGGGCCATGTCTTAAAATGAGCTGACATTTTGCAGAGCTGATTTTGATAAGGCAAAAGGGTGTTTTTTTACACTACTATTGAGAATTTTTAATCAAAGTATATTAGAGACTTTTCATTAAAACCCTAAAGAATCATATGGACTTGTGGAAAACGGGCACCTGATGACCCCTTTAAAGAGATAGATATTTAACCCACATAAGTAGTTTTGCTGGAAAACTCAATAAAGAAAATATTGAAGTAGTTTTGCTGGTATTAATGAATAATAAATTATATTTTTGACTTGAATAAGTCTAGTTAGTTTAGGTGTTGCCTTTGTTTTTTTTAGTGTAGCATCAGAAGAGATCTTAATTAAAAGATCGACACTTTTATCGACACTGAATCCGTCTCTCTATAATCTGAGATCTACGTTTTTTTCTTATAGACAGCAATGAGATTAAACCTAGAGCAACATGTTCGGCTGGTTTACATAATGTGTCTTTTTAGGAGAGATCTTAATGTCTCAGATTTGCCAAGACCTCAAAGTCAGTGATAGCAATACAAACTATGACATTAAATTTGCCAAAGAAATGATTCAAAGACTGCAAAACGGTTGACCCTTTGATGTGAAGAGTAGAGATGAGTCAAATTTTAAATCTGAATCACTTCTAAAATAAACTGTGCTCAGATTTGCCAAGACATCAATGAACTGTCAGAGATATCAATATGAACTTTTTAACATTTCTTATTACATTTTCTTAAGACCATTTTCTTTTAAAACACATGTTGCTGTCCGACGGGACAGAAAAATTCACAGAGATATCAGGGCCCGTATTCACAAAACATCTTAAGGCTAAAAGTAGCTCATAACTTGCTGATTTAGGCAAAGAAAAAAAAATCCTCCTAGGTTTTTGCTCTAAGAATAATTCACAAAGCATTTTAGCGCTTAAACAAGCTCATAAATCTGTGAAACATTAGGAGTAGTGAAGAGGACTAAGACCAAATCCCAACTATCCTAAAATGACTGTTGTTGGCAATCTGCCTCAGAACTTAAACTTAAAAAAAAAACAAAAAAAAAAACCCTGCATTTATTTGCACACGTTTTCCCATGCAACTTTTTGGGTTTTGGAGGTTATGCCAACTCCAAATTTTCCTTTGATTATATCCTTGTTTTCATAACAAGTTGGGCAAAAAGTAACTGTTCTTGCGTTCAGTTTGGTTTTCTTTTAAGTTTGCATGTCTTACTATCAGCCATGATTATTCTATTCTGTTAATAAAAAGGCTGTTAATATGCATATCAGCTAATTGTTTATGAGAAGCACACATGTAAAAGGCTGACAATCAGCTGAACATATACTTATTTAATTAGTGACACTTAGCCTGTATTTTAAAATCTTTATTTGAATGTGGCAACATTTAAAAAAAAAAATTTATTTACTTAATATGGAAATATTGTATTGTGCTCTACAATATTTCTATGAACAAATCTCTGACAGAGAATCCTCCCCTATTATCCAATCACTGTGTGCATAGTTAATTAGCATGCTGACATCATCCATAGCAACAAGGTCAACCCCGCCCCTACTCTTAGCTTAAGACTTCTCTCTATTCCTTAGTAAAAGTTTGTCTCAGCAGCTTTGTTAATAGGTTTTAAGAGAAAACTCTTAACTAAAAACTTTTACTGCTATTTAGGAGAACTCTTAGTGGTAAGATAAAATGTTTTGTGAATACGGGCCCAGAACTCAGATGCTTTTCCTTTGAATTCTCCTAAGACTAAATGATTCACAATTAAACCACATTCTTCTTTCCACAACTATTGATTCATTTTTATTTAAGGTTATGTTACTTATGAGTCAGACGCTCATGTACGAGACAGAATTTCTCGGTAGAGGTGATCGGTGAAAACTGATTGTGGTTTTTCTGAGCAGAGCATGTTCTTAGATCAACATCTTATTGTTGGTCCTAGAACAACAAGTGTTGAGTTAAGACAACAAAGCATCTTAACTATTCTGCTTATACTATCACACAGATCTGACTGGTTGATAAGAGTGTCATTCCAGGACCAGACTGATAAGTCTAATGGCCATATCATTTATTTAAAGTGCTTTTTTATATTGTTCTAATAAAAAAATCGTAGTTAAAACCAGTTCTGTTCAGTTAGTCTAAAAGCAAACAACACTCTCCATAGAAAAAAAACTACACAAAAAAAGTATTTTTGTTGACACCAATGTTATTTTAGTATCTTTCAGATATTATAGCTTTTATAAATATTTGTTATCAAATTAAACATTTTCAATTTTTAATTTACAGATTTGTTTTGTGTTTAAATGCTGATTATTATTATTATTATTATTTAGTTGTAGTATTTTAGCACATCAAATTAAACTAAATAAAAAATGTTATTACAAATGTTATTACAAAATGTTATTAAAGCGATATTACAATTAACCTTGATGTTTTTGGTAATACTTTACAATAATGTTTAATGTATTAACTAACATGAATGAACAAACAACAATGCTGCTCAAAAGTTTGTGATTAGTAAGATTTTTAATGGTTTTTAAAGATGTTTCTCATGGTCATCAAGGCTGCATTTGTTTGATCAAAAATGCAGGAAAAGATGTAATATTGTGCAATATTATTTAAATTTAAAATAATTTGATGTGAAATATATTTTAAAATGTAAGTTTGTCTTTTGATCAAAGCTATATATATATATATATTTATTTTAATTTATTTATTTTATTTTATTTTATTTTGAACTGGTGATACTTTTTTTCTGGATTCTTTGATCAATAAAAGGTTAAAAAGACAATAATAAATCTAAAATAGAAAGGTTTTCTGACAATATCCACTACTGTTCAAAAGTCTGGGGTCAGTAAACTTTTATTCTTTCATTTTATTTGAATGAAATTAATAATTTTATTCACCAAGGATGTGTTCAATTAATAAAAAGTGATAGCATAGATTTACATTGTTAGAAAAGATTTATATTTTAAATAAATGCTGTTCTTTTTAACTTGTTCATCAAAGAATCCAGAAAAAAAGAATCACAGGTTCCAATCAAATATTTGGCAGCACAACTGTTCCAACATTGATAATTCTAGTAATAAATCAGCATATTAGAATGATTTCTGAAGGATCATGTGACACTTAAGACTGGAGTAACAGCTGATAAAAAAATTAGCTTTGCATCACAGGAATAAATTATATTTTAAAGTATATTAAAATAAAAAACATATTTTATATTGTAATAACATTTTGCAATATTACAGTTTTTTTCTGTATTTTTGGTCAAATAAATGCAGCCATGAGTGAAATGCATATGACTTCTTTAAGAAAAAACATTACAAGTCCTACTGATCCCAAACTTTTGAGTGGCAGTGTACATTAAGTAACATTTTGGCTTGTATAATATTATAAATATTTTGATCGATATTAAATCAAAATGTAAGGTTTGGACCACACCATAAATGTGATTGTGATTTTTTTTTTTTTTTTTGAGCATATCATGGTTCATCCTATTATGTCATTTCAAACTCGTTTTCCAGACTAATAATAAGATTGCAGGACCTGATAGCAGATGATGTTCTTCTGTATGTTTGTTGTGCTATGCCATCCATAGACCGATTCATCATGTTGAGATGCACAGGCCTGTTCAGGACTCTCTAGGGAAGCCTGTGTTGTAGCTTTGTAGCTGAAGGATCGGGTCGTGGCGATAAAAGGGCCGTGCGATGCAGGCTGCTGCGTTTAGCACAGGGTTCATTCAAATAAGGGAAGTGTTTCTGATGCTGGTTTGGACAGACAGTGCGTAATTCTTCAGACGTTGTCTGTTTTTGTCCTGACGGGTTGTGATGTGTCTAAAGGTGCATCCTCCTGTCCTTATCAGATATAGCAGCCCATTACTTTCCTAGAAACCGTAAGGGTCATGAAACGACAACATGATCTCTGATTATCACCAGACTGGAACGGCTGCCCTGCGACTCATGGTAATATCAGTGATTTATTTCAAGCAAGTTTTAACACTAGGAGTTTGGTCAATATTTATTGCATTTTTTTGTTCCCAGATTGCGAAGCTGTGACGTTGTTGTTGTGAGAAACATGCTTTACCTGTATTGACATTGGGAACTTTTTGTAAATAAATAAATCAGTGTATATATATGGAGAGAGAGACAAAGAGAGAGTACCAATGTTGTATTCAATATGTAATCATATAGTATAATAATATAGTTGTATATAATTATATAGTTGCAATCAAAATGTAATTCAAAAATAAAACAAACAAACCTTTTCATCATTTTCAGAAGCATGTTGTGACAATATCTCAAAGGAATCATTGTTAGGGGAATCACTGTATTTATATTTATCTATTGCACTATAATTGAGCATTGCTGTCGTGCATGAAGGGTTTTGCGATTGTGCTACTTTTTAAAAGGAGAAGCAAAATGTCAGTGTTGAAACATAGCGGCTTCTACGGAATCAACCTGGGGGGTGTTCCAAAAAACAAGTTTACCAAATAAGTCAGGCTTATTTCAGTTAGTCTGACTTATTTTGAGCCAAATCAAGTGACAATAAGTCAGACTAACTGAAATAAGCCTGGCTTATTTGGTAAAGTTGTTTTATGGAACACCCCCCCAGGTAACAGGTTGTGTGTGTATACGGTATATATATATAGATACACACACACACACACACACACACACACACACACACTGGTTTACATGTTTTATGGGGACATTCCATAGGCGTAATGGTTTTTATACTGTACAAACCGTACTTTCTATCGCCCTACACCTACCCTACACCTAAACCTAGCCCTCACAGGAGATTGTGCACACTTTTACTTCATCAAAAAAACTCATTGTGCATGATTTATAAGCCTGTTTCCTCATGGGGACCTGAGAAATGTCAAAATCTACTGGTATTCCTATCCTTGTGGGGACATTTGGTCCCCACAACGTGATGAATACCAGGTACACACACACACACACACACACACACACACACACACACACACTATACATTAATGTTAATTATTTTACCAAAATAAGAGGAATCATACAAAATACATGTTATTTTTTAATTAGTACTGACCTGAATAAGATATTTCAAGAGAAAATATTTTTGAATATATAACAATGTCCCTGTTCAAAAGTTTCTGTACACTTGATTCTTAATACTGTGTTGTTACCTGAATGATTCATAGTTGTGGTTTAGTGATAGCTGTTCATGGGTCCCTTTTTGGGGGCAGTTGAACTAAGGGACTCATATGCAACTATTACAGAAGGTTCAAACGCTCACTGATGCTTCAGAAGGAAAACGATGCGTTAAGAGCAGAGGGGTGAAGACTTTTTGAATTTGATGATCAGGGTAAATTGAACTTACTTTGTCTTCTGGGAAACATGTATCTTCTGTAGCTTCTGAAGGGCAGTACTAAATAAAAAATACAATATTTAGGCAAAATAAGAAAAATGTACATACAATATCTTTATTCTGTTCAAAAGTTTTAATGCTTAATGCGTCATTTTTCCTTCTAGAGCATCAGTGAGCATTTGAACCTTCTGTAATAGTTGCATATGAGTCCCTCAGTTGTCCTCAGTGTGAAAAGATGGATCTCAAAATCATACAGTCATTGTTGGAAAGGGTTCAAATACACAAAAAAGCTGAAAACCGAAAGAACAGCGGGCAGTTTAGCTCTTTAGGACTCATGAACAAAAAAAAAAACAGCTGTGGATCATTTAAACTTTTAAACAGGGTCTTTTTTATAAATTCAACTATTTTCTCTTGTGCATTATATGTAAAACATCTTTTATGTGAAATATCTTATTCAAGTCAGTACTAAATAAAAAATAACATGCATTTAGTATGATCTCTCTTATTTTGGTCAAATAATTAACATTTTGCAGATTCTGCAAGGCGTATGTAAAGTTAGACTTCAACTGTGTGTGTGTGTGTGTGTGTGTGTGTGTGTATATACATACACGTTTCTTAATGTATTACAGGGTTTGCGATTGCACTACTTTTTAAAAGGCGAAACAAAATGTCGGTGTTGAAACATGGCAGCTCCTATGAAATCAACCTGCTAACAGATTGAGGTGACTCACGCTAAAGGACGCTCAAACGAGCCTGCCGGCATTTTACTCGTCTGTCCTTACCACAGGCTCTGTCATAATGTAGCCTGCTGTATATAATTACATGCATTTACCTCCTGCAGTTAATGTCAATCAATTATTATTTAATTTTTTTGCTTTTATTTTGGACAGTACATCTATTGTTTTATTTTAGGTGTGACCTATGTGTTGTACTTTTAGGCTCACTGGCCTATTTCTACGATAAACAGTTTACACAGTGTTTCTTTATAACAGTCAGTATCATGTGCAGGAAAGAGGAAGATGTGTGTTTAAGGTGAATGGAGGCAGGTCAGTAAAGGGACACAGTTCTCCCTCTCTATCAGTAAGGGAGATATATGGGATATTCCAGAGACATATGACCGAGTAGTTCTCTCTCTGAGTTTCACCTGAGCTTGCTTTATACCTCCTCAAAATAACCCCGTCCGGCTAAGCCACACCTCATGAGTCACCAGCCGCTCACGCACATGTGTATGCGCACAAGCACTAAATCCACACATTTACATGTGCTGCTGTTTTTGTTTTAGTCTGTTTGTTCTGGTTTATTTGGAGTTTTCACATTTAAATATTTGGTAACACTTACTGAACACTACATGCCTTTAGTTAACGTATTAACTAACATGATTGAAGAACGAACAATATTTATTACACTATGGATTCATCTTTGTTAATTTTAGTTAATAAAAATACAGTTGTTTGTTCATGTTATTTCATTAGTGCATTAACTAATATTAACAAACACAACTGAAATTAACATTAAGATGAATAAATTCTGTAGTAGTATTGCTCATTATTATTTCATGTTAATTAATGTAGTTAACTAATATTAACTAATGAACCTTATTGTATTTTATAATGTGAATTCTGTTCTACTATTCTGTGTCTACAGTATATTTAGTACAGACATAGACAATATAGAAAATAAATAAGTGGAGTAAATAAAATGAAGAGGACAATAAAAAACAAAAATACTACATTTTAGTGCATGCTTTTTGATGCATATTTATAAATGTATACTAAAACGGTTTCTAGTTACATTTTAAGATAATTTATTCCTAATTGTATAGCACTTTTAATCTAGATTTTTTTTAAGCGTGCATTTTTGTGGGGTTGTTGCATTTTTGATGCATTTTCTGCTAGGCAAAAACAATAAAAGCAATTTCACTTACCTGTTATGTTTAATTTATAACTTATTATGAATAATTTATAACTTTTAAAGCATTTTTATTGTGTGATTTTTGTGCCATCACATTTTGTGCTTAAACTTTAGAGTAAAAGAGTATTTTTGATGCATTTTCTCTAGCAATTTTGCTAAACAGAAAATAAAAGCAATTTCATTTTACTTTTAATGATTTCTCCTAAGATAATTTGATTGAAAGTTCAGCTGACGTCTTTGTTTTTTAATAGCACTTTGTATTATTTTTATAGACATCTTAATGATAACTCTATTCTAGGTTTTTTTATGGTCAAAATGTAAAATAGTTGACCTTTTTAACCTGTTAGATGCATTTCCTGCAGCAGTTCTGCTAAGCAGAACAATAAACATCAAACTCTACAAGCGAAAGCCAATTATAGCAAAAGTGAACACCCCTAAGATGCTAAGGAAGAAGAGGGAGAAACCTTGTTTGCATTATAGCGTGCACTCATGCTCCTGTAAATGCTGGCAGTAAATGGTAAAGATGGTGTTGTGTAAGTTTCTGGGCCGCCCTCGGGCAGAGCGCTGTTCATGTTGACACTTCCTGAAGGGGATTTTTCAGGAGGGGTTGATCTCGAGCGAGTGAAAGAGCCTCTAGGATGACTAACTCACCCTGGAAAGTACACAGAACTCCTGGAGGGTGAGGGGCCGGAACACAGGTGTGGCGGGAGGTAACCATACTTGGAAGAGGAATGGGTTAGGATAGTGTTTACCCATGGAGTCTCCTGCTGGACATCTTTGGATCGTATTTGCACAAATGAAAAAAAAATCTGTGCATGGCACATGTGGATGCCTTTGGACAACTTCCTGAACTTTTATGAGGTTACACAGTTAATGTTTGGTCAGCATGTAGGGTTAGTTCAGCCAAAAATGAAAATGATGTCATTTTCATGTCATTGCAATTGTATGATTTACTTTATGCTTAAGGCAAGACTCTCCAGAGAAAGTCATTTGTTTATTCATGCACAGGTCAGTTTTCAGATTTTGTGCTATTTGCCCTTTTATTATTAAGGTTATTTTGGATTTGTGGAAAGAAATTGTTCACTGTTGACAGTATTTTCTGATTCATGGAGTGATAAAAAGAGAAATCCAAAATACCCTTATTGAAATCATTTGACTCTAATATGTCAGAAAAATTAAGAATTTTTAACCAATGTTCAGATTTCTGTTCTAAAAAATATATGCAAATCAGTGCATATTTATTAAAATAATGCAATATTTTCAACGTTTTTTAATATTTGTGGAAAGAAAGTGTTTATTGAGAAGAGTGTATTGCACTTTGTCTATTTGTGTCTAAATATTTCAATTAGAATAAATATCTTTATAGGCATTTTTCACACAATTAGTTTTTTCTCCACTTCAGCAGCACTTACGTAAACCATGCATTTCATTCATAATTCCTTTTTTCTGGCAGTTGACAGTATTTTCTGATTCATGGAGCCATACAAAGAGAAAGCCAAAATTCCCTTGGTAAAATCATTTGACTCTATGTCAAAAAATACCTTTTTAACCAGTGTTCAGATTTCTGTTTCTAAAAATCTATGCAAATCAGATTAATTATTCTTATCTGTATGCTGAAGGTTTTTGTAGAGTGGTTTGTTGATATATTATTCACCTGAATTTTTACAGCATTTCATTCCCAATACCTCTTTTTCTGGCTGTTCACAGTATTTTCTGATTCATGGAGTGATGAAAAGAGAAATCCAATTTCTGTTATACAAATCTATGCAAATCAGTCAATATTTAAACAAATAATGCATCATTTTTTTTATTTTATTTTTTTATTTGTGGAAAGAAATTGTTTATTGCACTTCATCTATTTGCGTCTGAATTTTCCATTTAAATACATCTTTATAGACATTTCTTACAAAATGAGTTTTTTCTCCACTTCAGCAGCACTTACATAAACTAGAACTTACAGTTTTATTCTTATATGTATGCTGAAGGTTTTTGTAGAGGGGTTTGTTTATATATTATTCACCTGAGTTTTTACATCTTTCGACTCTAATATGTCAGAAAAATTAAACAAGAATTTTTAACCAATGTTCAAATTTCAGTTCTAAAAATCTATGCAAATCAGTCAATATTTAATCAAATAATGCATTATTTTCATATATTTTTTTTTATATTTGTGGAAATAAATAGTTTTATTACACTTCATCTATTTGCAACTGAATATTTCAATTTAAATACATATCTTTATAGGCATTTTTATAAAAATGAGTTTTTTTTTCCACTTGAGCAGCACTTACATAAACCAAAACTTACAGTTTAATTCTTATCTGTATGCTGAAGGTTTTTGTAGAAGGGTTTGTTTATATATTATTCACCTCAGTTTTTACCATTTGACTCTAATTTGTCAGAAAAATTAAACAAGAATTTTTAACCAATGTTCAGATTTCTGTTCTAAAAATCTATGCAAATCAGTCAATATTTAATCAAATAATGCACAATTTTCATATATATTGTTTTTAATATTTGTGGAAAAAATTGTTTATTGCACTTCATCTATTTGCGTCTGAATATTTCAATTACAATACATCTCTTTATAGGCATTTTTTACAAAATGAGTTTTTTCTCCACTTGAGCAGCACTTACATAAACCAAAACTTACAGTTTAATTCTTATCTGTATGCTGAAGGTTTTTGTAGAAGGGTTTGTTTATATATTATTCACCTCAGTTTTTACAGCATTTCATTCCACAATTTCATTTTTTTAGGATTTTTGTATTTGTAAGTATTTTCTGATTTATGCAGTGATAAAAAGAGATATTCAATTTCTGTTCTATAAAAACCTTTACCAGTAATATCTCAGCAAAATAAAACAAAAACCTTAAGCAAAGTTAAGACTTCTGCTCTAAAAATGTATGCAAATTAACACATATTTAATCAAATAATCAAATATATTTTTTGTGCGTATTCATATTTAAAAAATCTTAGTACAAAAAATGTTTACATTTTTTACCTGGGGTGTCTTGTCTTAGAAATAAAAGTATAAAAATGTTTTTCTTGAATTTTGACAGTATTTTAAAATTTATGGAGTGGTAAATAGAGAAATTCTAAATCCCTTCTATAAAACCCTTTACCTGTAATATCTTAAAACACTTTTAACCAAAGTTAAGATTTCTGTTCTAAAAATAAAATAACCTGGGGTGTCTTGGCTTAAGAAAACAAAACGGTCAAGCTATTTGCCATGCAATTTAAAAGATGCATTGGTTTCGAGCTCAAAAAAGCACTGTAAAAGTATCTGAAGTCATGCATTTTTGAAGTCATGCATCTTTTATCATACTTTCAGCAGAAGCTCCTACAGGTGGCATCTTCCAAACGGGTTGCAAATCAAGTTTTTCAGAGTAAAGCAGTCCAATAATGGCGATCAAAGCTGGGGGTGTATTCTTCTGAAGGATTTGGGTGACACACATTTTCCATGACTCTGGTGGCCAGCTCATGTGTTTGTCCTCCTTGCCCTCTATAGAGACGAGCTCAGAAAGAGTCGCTGCTACCCCCCCCTTCCTGGAAACAGCTGCATGCTGAAAGAAAGACGGAGAGAGAGAGAGAGAGAAAAAAGGAAGGCAATAAAGTAGAGGGCTGGATGTATTTATTTGCTTTTGGTCTGGATTACCAGCAGCGCTAAGTTTCTCTTCCCACTAACACTTTACCAAGAGAAGTCCCCAGTCAGAGTTAAAATCCAATGTGCTACGGTAAATGCAACCACACTGCAGCGTGGCCCAATCGCACTTCTATATACAAACACTGGTGCACGTAGTGGGTGCATCTTTATTTGTCCCATCTGTCTCTACACAAGGAAGTAAAACTGCAGAATATACTGCACTGCTTCTGTTTGTCTTTTTTTTTTTTTTTTAACGGCAGATACTTTTGACTTATGGTGTGTTTATTCCATTAAACAACTAAATGAATCCCAGAGCAGACCTGTGAGTGCAGCTGCTTTGTGACTTAAATGCTTTTTGTTTTTTTTGTTTTTTTAGTTACAAGCGTGCGAGGCAAGATAGATCAGAAGGAAAAAGAGAGAAAAAATTTAACTGTGCAGTACAGCATCATTTGTGGTGTCTGAAATTTTGGGGACTTTTGACATTTTGTATTCAAATGAAAGATCATACTGTACAGTGGCCCCAAAAGTATTACATTACGAAATATCAAAGCAAATGTCATGTGCATTCAAGCATCTTTTCACTACAGTATTTTTGCTCAGTGTTTTTTAATCACCTGCTGTTTTATTGACTTTTTGTGGATGTATGAAATCACTTGTGCTCAAGTTCACACAGGTGTTCAAATATACATAATTTTTAATATATAATTAAACTTTTACTTGTGCCATCTTTCTTATAAATCAGTGCTACTTGCTTTTACATTTTGTTATCATGCAAAATACACTATTTATATCTATTTGCATCTTTATATTAAAATTACAATACATAGCTTTAAAGACAGTTTTCACAAAATGAGTTTTTTCTCCACTTCGGCAGCACTTACATATATCAAAACTTACAGCTTTATTCCTATCTATATTTTAAAGGTTTTTACTGAAGGGTTTGTTTATATATCATTTGTCTGATTTTATACAGCACTTTATTCCTACAATTGCGTAATAGTGCATATTTAAACTTAACATTTCAAAAAACTTGTAATACAGAAAAAGTTTTATTTTGCTTAAAATGAATGGTTTTTTTTTGTGCAAGTGTCATCGTTCTATGGCACGTTAATATTTTGTTGTCTAATGCATTGGCATTCAGAGATTTTAAATGTTGATTATCTCAAAAGTAGTGGATACAGTAAAGCGCTTACAATAGACAGAGGGCAACATAAATGTTAAAATACACACTGTGAAAGTTCAACCACAAGACTTAAACATTAAGCATTTCAAACTGAGGCTGAAGTCAAAGAAGTTTAGCTCCTGTCATGACCACTTACATCTGGTAAACCACAGTAAGTTTCATACGATATGCACAAGGATACAAGAGAAGAACATTTAAATGGAATAAAATCTGCCCACAGGAATAACATCTGTCATGCATGACTAATGCTTCATGTGTTTTGAACAGCAGTCCCACCACTAAAAGGACAATTTAAGACACCTTGCAACCCAAAAAACATGTCTTTTAGGAAGAAAAAGTCCTGAAATCCAACAAAACGAGCTTCACTTTTGCTTTTTAAACTTGTGAACTGCATGACCTTTCACTATAAGTGCTTCACTGTAATTTTAAGCATTAGTTTTGATGCAAAGAGTTAAAATTGTATGCGTGGTGTCGACATTTATGCCATAACCCATATGAAAAAGATATATTTTGAATATATAATTTGTCAAAATATAAAAAGAAAATGGCCAAAATATATATCTTTGCTCACAAAACCTGTCATAAGGGTCAATTTCATGAAATTGAAACTTATGCATCATTCAAAAGCTGAATAAATAAGCTTTTCATTGATGTTTCCATTGATGTAGGATATGACAATATTTGGTTGAGATACAACTGTTCGAAAATCTGTAATCTGAGAGTGCAAAAAAATAGTGAGAAAATCACCTTTAAAGTTGTTCAGATGTTCTTAGCAATGCATATTACTAATCAAACATTAAGTTTTAATATTTATTTATGGTAGGAGATGTACAAAACATCTTCATGGAACATGATTCTGACTTAATATCCTAATGATTTTTGCCAAAAAATGCAAATATGTTTTCTGACAATATATTTTTGTCACATCCCCGGACTTTGAGTTGGTTTCTTCAAAGCAACATATCAGTACCATATGTGTACATGTTACTTCCTAAAAAGTACATAATAGTACCTTTTGAAAAGATTTTGCCCTAATGACATCTTTTGTACTTTTTTTTAAAGGGGTCATCAGATGCATTTTCCACAAGTTCATATGATTCTTATTAAAAAGTCTCTAATATACTTTGTTTAAAAATTCTCAATAGTAGTGTAAAAACACCCTTTTACCTTGTCAAAATCAGCTCTGCAAATTATCAGCTCATTTTATTACATGGGTTCTTTAAATGCAAATGAGCTCGGCTCGCCCCGCCTCTCTCTGCTGAGGGATTACGAGCTGTAATGTATACTATAGCCGTGTTTAGCCGCGTTTATCGGCAAAACTTGCCAAAAAGCACATTAAGAAAGGCCATTTGCAAAGATGCCTAAAAAACCTTATATTCACTTCTGCTGTGGGTGAAGCTGCATCAGGAATGATTCACACGAACATAGATGCATATGTAGATCGGGATCTGCACTTTCCTTTTAAAGACGAAAATAACGTTGTCCTCTGCCTCTTAAGCGCCTCAGATGTCGTGACTACTGCTATGTTCATTATTACATCCAACAACAGAACACCTCAATCGCTCAATTAGAGTCTTCCTCTGCACCTGAGTCACACAATGGCGATCAGAGTCAGACTGTTTCAGCTCGGTGAGGGCGGGTCTAAGGTAAGACGTTAATGTCAATCAACTGTGTTTCGTCACAATGACAAGAAGCTGAGAATGACCTGATTTCAAAAAGAGGACATTGCTTTTAAAGATTAAAAATAGCACTAGGTGGATTTTTCTCATTGTAGGGTGGCTGTGTACACAAACTGCCAACACACACATTATTGTTCAAACAACATGGAAAAGTTAGTTTTGCATCTGATGACCCCTTTAAGATCTAGATCAGATGGGGCAAAATTTGATATCAATACTTGCATTCATCTGTACATGCTTCTTTAACCATTAGTCTATCACCACCCTGATTAATATTGTACAGCTTGTAGAACTAGTACAGCTGCATAGTTGTCGAATGAGCTTTTTCTTTTAGTCACACGTTCCTTGTCAAAACAATCGTGCATGGCTGTAATTTCTATGACCCACTCTGAAATGAAACTGTTTAGAACGGGATGCACGTCAGTTTTGGCTTAGAAATATATATATTTATTTATTTCCTGAAAAGCCAGTGCACTGCTGAAACCTGTCGTTCGGGTTGATGCACTGAAGTCTGTGTGACATGGATGGTTGGCATCATGGATACTAATGTTTGAAAGTGGCTTTCAGAGGCTGAACTTGTGCAACACCTTCTGTGAGTGACCTGTGACCTACTTGACTTCTCATAAAGCATGATACACAGAAAACATGATGAACAACGTACATGGAATGTTCTCAAACCAACATGTCAGAATTTCCCTCACATTTCCCTGAGGTATATATCTCGCATTTCCTTGTCATTATTTGGGTCTGTTTGCTTTTTGTTTTACATAACAGTCCATTACAAAGATCTATGCAGTGCGCGGTCATGTGCACATCATATATATTAGATCAAATATTCAAGATGGAAATTGCAGTTTTCACTTACAGTGAATTATAAATGAATTGGAATTCAATTTAATCAATATATTTCAACTAGAATGTGTTTGTGTAATATTAAGTTTGAAATCAAATAGTTATTTCATCTGTGTCTTAATGTAACTTTTCATCTTGTGTTGCAAAATTTCCTTTAACTAACAAAAGCCACTTCCTTAATGACATCATCCTTCAGGAAGTGACATCATTTGGGTGGAAAAACAACAACACAAGCATCAGTAAATATTAGCAATGGATTTGATCAATTTTGTGATGTTTGTGGTATTGTAATAATAGTTAAAAAATAATAAAACGCAAATAAAATTAAGTGATGTTTCATTAACAAATTTCAGGAGGAGCTCGCGCAGATAATTAACACGGCCAATTCATCATCAGCAATCACTCCCTATCCAATCACTCTCCCTATCCCATTACTACAGTCCCTTTAAATAACCAAGCAGTCCTACCTTCAGCTATCTCTGATTCCAGCATCCCTCCCACCCCCCCTGTTTATTTTCTCCTCACCTCCAGCCAGGGGGGGAGCGCTATTGGGTTCGGGCCAAAGGCCGAGCTCGGACCCCTCTCCCTGGGCAGGGGGAGTGCCCCGGGCTCGGGAATGACTACCGAGCTCGGAGCCCTCTCCCAGACAGCATGCCAAACACGCTTAACTTTTACGCTGTTTATTATATGCAAAAGCGAACTAGTGAAAATTACATAAAAATATCAATTGAAATTGTAATATTTTAAAAAATCTGTTTTTACATTTTTGATTTTCTTTAAATAAATAGTACATAACATATAATCGTGCATTGTAAAATGTCCTTTAACAAAAGCCATTTCTTTAATGACACCATCCTTCAGGAAGTGACATCATTTGGGTGGAAAAACAACAACACAAGCCTCAGTTAATATTAGTAATGGATTTGATGAGTTTTGTGATGTTTGTGATATTATAAATAATTAAAAATAATAAATTAATTACAATTTTAAATTGAAATTATTTTTATTTTTATAAATATTTTAAACATTTTTTTTAAAATAAAGGCAGAATACATATATACATAAATGTCAGTCACATTGGGTAATATTAAGTTGGAAATAAGTTTAGCTTATTTCATCTGTCTCTTAATGTAACTTTCCATCTGTTGCAAAATTTCCTTTAAAAAGAAACTAACTAGCAAAAGCCATTTCCTTAATGACATCATCCTTCAGGAAGTGACATCATTTGGAAGGAAAAACAACAACACAAACATCAGTAAACATTAGTAATGCATTTGATGAATTTTAAGATGTTTGTGATATTATAAATAATAAAATAATGTAATAAAAATGACAAAACTAAAATGTTAAATTGTAATTGTTTATTTTTATAATTATGTCAAAAATCTATTTTATATATATATATATATATATATATATATATATATATATATATATATATATATATATATATATATATATATATATACACACACACACACTACCAGTCAAAAGTTTTTGAATAGTAAGATTTTTAATGTTTTTTAAAGTATCTTCTGCTCACCAAGCCTGCATTTATTTGACCCAAAGTGCAGCAGAAGCAGTAATATTTTGAAATATTTTTACAATTAGAAATAAGTGATTTCTATTTAAATATATTTTAAAATGTAATTTATTCCTGTGATCAAAGCTAAATTTTCTGCATCATTTCTCGAGTCTCCAGTGTCATATGATCCTTTAGAAATCATTCTAATATGCTGGTTTTGATCCAAAGATCAGCAGAAGGAAATTATAGAAATTAATACTTTTATTTAGCAAGGACGATTTAAATTGATCAAAAGTGATGACAAAGACACTTATAATGTTACAAAAGATTTCTATTTCAGATAAATACTGTTCTTCTGAACTTTCTATTCATCACAGAAACCTGAAAAAATATATTCAGCTGTTTTCGACATCTAAATAATAATAATTAATTTTTTTAAGCAAACCAGAATATTAGAATGATTTCTGAAGGATCATGTGACTAGAGTAATGATGCCAAAAATTCAGCTTTGAAATCACAGGAATAAATTACATTTTAAAATATATTCAAATAGTAAACTGTTATTTTAAATGGCAAAAATATTTCAATTTTACGTTTTTTTTTTTTTTTTTTTTTTTTTTTTTTTTTTGTGTGTGTACTTTTGGTCAGTTATAATTCCTAAAATATTTCCTGTATACTGTAACACATGCATATTATGCAGAAATTAGAAATCAAAGAGCTGTTAAAATCTGTTCATTTAGTAAATTATAAAAAAAAAAAAAAAAAAAACGGCCAACCTGGACCCTTTCAGTTAAAAATGAAAGTAATTTTAAGTATTTAAAGTAATTATCAGTCGTAATATGTAAATACAGATGTATATTGGTAAGAATTATTATTTTTTTGTGTGTGTGATCTACACAATCCTTTAAATTAGAAGGAAAAAGTAAATAAATAAGAAGCCCAAGTGTCAGTATACCAGTGTAATTTTAGTATCAAGGCATTATTTGTTAGTTAAATTGACAATTTGGAATCAATTAATATATTTTATATAGTTTTCATATTTTTAATTTGAATTTGAATTTAATTTAACTAGAATAAATCAATTTTCAACCTAAAAAAGTTGTGGTCCTTTTATTGTATTAATATTAATTAATAAAGTGACAGAACTCAAGTGTGCTGCAAAACAGGACCTGCTGTGCTGCTGTCACAGTTATTGCTTTCTTTGAACTTATTTTCCGGTTCATCTTCTACGATGAATTACCAGATCCACAAAAGAATCACTACGCAGAGTGTCGCTTATTAAACCTGTACCGGCTGCTGCAAATCTGATGCAACTCCGCATCGCGCCAGAGATGCACGGCGTAGATCTCGAGGTGATTCAACCGCTGGCAACAAGTCAATAGAAACCCTTTATTATGAGCTCAAAATGTCTCAGTGTTTAACAGCACAGCCAGCTCTGATTATTTACCACCTGAACAATAGTGCCCAAGAACACAGCATGCCCAGTATGTTCATCAGCGACGTTCAGGACTTGAGGCGTTCCTTTTAAACAAACACTTTCACATATTCACTGAGATTAGTATTAGAAGCGACTGCTGGGACACTGAGTGCGTTGCTATTAGCTGTGCATCTCACAACTCTGCTTTTCAAATTAGAAACCTGAGAGATGCTGGACTGGTTTGAGCTTCTGACAGTGTTTTATGCAGGACAGAATAACTTCCAAACCTGCAGCTTGCAGCTCACTTGTTTGCTACCTAACCTGTGACCTACTGTAGGCCTACTTTGGTTTATCAGGGTTATTTTGATTAACTAAAAGCATAAAAAAATCATCTTCATTACATTATATAAAATATTTTAAAAATATAAATTATTTTATTTTAGCTACACTGTAAAAAAACAAAACAAAGTTCCGTTGAGTAAACTTAAAATAATTTTTTACCCTGCTGCCTTAAAATTTTAAGTTGAATAAATTCAAATATCTGAGTTGTTACTAGGTACAACTTGACATTTTAGGTTGACTAAACTTTTTTGAGCTGACTGAACTTAAAATTATAAGGCAGCCAGGTAACAAATTATTTTAAGTTGATTTAACAAAATTGTTTTTTTTACGGTGTAGTTGGCAAGACATTTTTTTCATTTATATTAATTTAATGTACTAAAATAGCTAAAACTGAAATAAAAATAATAAGATATAGACATTAATAAAATATAGATATTAAAAGCACTAATAAAAAGGAAAACATACAGCAAAATTACTACAACTTTGTAGTAACTTTTCTTTTTTTATTGTTTATTTATTGTTTAAGTTGGAAATTGGTATATTATAGTTATTTAATCAGTGTCTTAATATAACTTTCTTGTCAGAATAATGTTGTAAAATTCTTTAAATAACAAAAGCATGACATCAACCTTCAGAAAATGACATTATATGGAAGGAAAAACAAAAACATACGAATTCGTAGATTTGATATATTTTTGTGATGTTTGTGATTATTATAAATAATTAAAAACAATAATTATAAAAAATAATTGTTAACATAAAAATAAAATGTTAAATTTTTATTACTTTTATAGATATATATTTTATATCCGGTTATCTACTAAAACCATAAAAAAAATCAAATATAAAAATGTAAAAAAGTCAAACTTTATTTTAGCTACTTGCCAAGACAACATAAAAAAAAAATTAATAATGTACTTAAATAACTGTAATAAAAATGATCAAATATAGACTTTAATAAAATATAGATATTAAAAACAAGCACCAATAAAAATTAAAACATAAACAAAATGACTACAACTTTAAGTTAGAAAATGCATTTATTCTAGTTAACTTAACTTAAATTAAAATTAAAATGAAATATAAAATATATAAATAATTTAAAATGGTCACTTTTACACTGGTATACTGACAATTGGACATCTTATTTATTTATTTATTTATTTATTTATGTTTGCTTCTAATTTAAAGGATTGTTTAGATCACAACAAAATTTAATTTTTAAAAAATTCTCACCAATGTACATGGTTAAGATGCATTTACATATTAAGACTGAAAATTACTTATTAAATTTAAATACTTAAAATTACTTTCATTTTTAACTGAAAAGGGTCCAGGATGGCATAGTTATTATTATTTTTTTATATATAAATTAATAAATAAACTGATTTTAACAGCTTTGCTATTACTATCAATATTTATGGTTCCTAATTGCATAAATACGGAGGCTAAACGGCCTGAACTGACCAATCAGAACCATTATGCAAGTGATGGAATGCCATTTGTGACCCTGAACCATGAATCCAGTTTTAAGTCGCACAGGTATATTTGTAGCAGAAGCCAACAATACATACCAGTAGTATGGGTCAAAATGATCAATTTTTCTTTTATGTCAAAAATCATTAGTATGTTAAATAAAAATCATGTTCTATGAAGATATTTTGTAAATTTCCCACCATAAATATATCAAGACTTAATTTTGACTTAATTTGCACTGCTAAGAACTTTATTTAGACAACTTTAAAGTTTGATTTCTGGATTTTTTTTTTTATTCTTTTTTGCACCCTAAGATTGCAATAATTGGATTTTCAAATAGTTTTATCTCAGCCAAATATTGTCCTATCATAACAAACCATACATCAATTGAAAGTCTATTTATTCAGGTGATGTATAAATCTCAATTAAAAAAAAAAAAAAAATTACCCTTATGACTAGTTTTGTGGTCCAGTGTCACATTTATTTCAATCAAAAAATGTAGAAGAAATTAAATTAGCCTTAAATGTCAAATGAAAAAAAAGTACATTTATCAAACCTGTAGACTGCAGTTCAGATTGTTCATTATGTTTGCTGTTGACAAGCGTGGGGTTACGATTGGAAAAAATTGCACATTATGAAGGCTAATTTTAAGTTTGTCTTTTTTTTTGCATCAACAACTGGAATAGCAAAGCTCATCTGTGTGACTGTAGTAGTTATATGTCACTATCACACACACTCGCTGTGCCGTAACTCTGACAGTAAGGAATACAGACGGAACAAAACAATATGCCATTTAAATTTCAATCCGTTTTTCACTCTGATGATGAATTTATTTCCACATCCTGACTTTGCTGTGATACTGGAGCATGTGCTTTTCCACCCGCGTACGGCCTGATGCAAACTCCTCCAGTGCAGCTGGTAATGGAAACTGCGACACCGGCTGCCACTTCAAACACACGCGGAGATAAAAGCCTGACAGAAGAGCATCTCGCTCGGTGTGCTTTTATATCTCATTCAGAACTATTGCAAAAATCTCTCTTTTTCACACACCAGATCCTCCTCAGCCCTCACCAAAGCCTTCATGTACATTACAGCTGCCTGATCTTGAAAGTCAACAACTGAAACAACATCCCATTTCAGCTGACATCATCATGGTGGCAAGGGCGGGGAAAAAAGCCAAACATTCGACCACTTCCTTTCAAGCACCTGTCTTTGAGCCGTGACCACCACATTAAACAGGGCTGTTTTTCCTCCCAAAACCCCATATTCCCAAATTAACCTGCTTGGGAAGCACTGGCTTTAAAGTTTGCACTTTGAGGAACATCACAGGAGCTGTCATTGTGTTTGAGGCATTCGACTTCTGAAATGATTCCAAAATTCAAACGAAACTACATACTGTTCATGTTAAGTTGTTAACATGAAATTAAAAACATAAAGGTTCTTTATTGGCATCAATGGTTCTATGAAGAACCTTGAATATCCACAGAACCTTTCAAATGTAGGAAAGGTTCTTTATAGTTGAAAAAGGTTCTTTAGATTTTTTTTTTAATGTTCTTCAAAATGGTTCTAACCCTAACAGTTCCAAAAATGATTGTTCTACGAAACATCTGCAAAAACACCCTTTTGGAATCTTTATTTTTTAAGAGTGAATGAACATAATGGAATTGTTGTAAATACAACAAAAAAAAGTCAAAGGGAATCAATAATAGGAAATTGTGTCAATAATAGCTGCATTTCCATTACCCTTCAAATTGGACAAATTGAAATTGAAATTTTGCCTAATTGAAACACGTCAATTTATTGACACCAATTTTTGAGCTGATAGCTGTGGAAGACGCAACAAGCAGAGAGCTCGCAGCAGCCCGATAGTTCGTTAAAGTCAGCTTACAAGTCCAAGAAGCACCGGCAATGAAATGTCCAACAAGGAAAGAAAACATACATAAAGTATATAGCGAAATAATCCAGTATAGCGAAGTAGCGAAATAGTCCAGGTACAGAGTGGCAGCCAGACGTGAACCACGAGAAGTCAACCACTCGTGGTGTCTTGTGTCAATAAATTGTGTTAGCACCATTGTTATCTGGCACTGCCTTAATCATCCTGGGCATGGAATTGACCAGAGCCACACAGGTTGTTGCTGGGATCCTCTTCCACTCCTTGAGGAGCAGCTGGACATTAGACACATGGTGCTTCGCCACCTTACTCTTGAGGATGCCCCACAGGTTCTTAGTAGGGTTCAGGTCTGGAGACATACTTGGCCACCCAAACACCTTCACCTTCAGCTTCCTCAGCAAGGCAGTTGTCATCTTGGTGGTGTGTATGGGATCGTTATCATGTTGGAAAACTGCCATTCAGCCCAGTTTCTGGAGGGAAGGCATCATGGTCTGCTTCAGAATGAACAGTAAATAATGGAATCCATGTTTCCCTCAATGAACTGCAGCTCCCCAGTACCAGCAACACTCATGCAGCCCCAGACCATGATGCTACCACCACCATGCTTGACTGTAGACAAGACACCATTATTTTGGTACTCCTCACCAGGGCATCGCCACAAATGCTGGACACCATCTGAGCCAAACAAGTTTATCTTATAGCCTCATCAGACCACAGGACATGGCTCCAGTAATTCATGCTGTTGGACTGGTTGTCTTCAGCAAACTGTTTGCAGGCTTTCTTGTGAGCCAGCTTCAGATGAAGCTTCCTTCTGGGATGACGCCTATGCAAACCGGCTTGTTGCAGTGTGTGGCGTATGGTCTGAGCACTGACAAGCTGACCTTCTACTTCTGCAACCTTTAAAGCAATGCTAGCAGCACTCACGCATCTGTGTTTCACCTGACGCACAGAATGAGTGCTTAACTTCGTTGATGGACCCTTGCAAGTCCTGTTCCGAATGGAACCCATCTTGGAAAACCTCTGTATGACCCTGACCACTGTAGTGTAACTCAGTTTCAGGGTGTTACTGAACCTCTAATAGCCGTGGCCATCTTTGTGGAGAGCAACAATTCTAATTCTTAAATCCTCAGAGAGTTCTTTGCCATGAGATGCCATGTTGAACATCCAGTGGTCAGTATGAGAGAATTCTACTTAAAGCACCTAATTTTAACTGCTCTAATACAAGATACACAACTTTCTATGGACCTGTCAAGCAGACAAAAACATAAACATGATGATCACTTAGGGTGTACTAAATTTTGTTGCCAGCTATTTTAACAATATTGGCTGTATGCTGAGTTGTTTTCAGAGGACACTAAATCTATACTGCTATACAAGCTGCACACTGACTACTCTAAAATATATACAAGTTTAATTTCTATAGTATTGTCCCTTGAGAAGATATGATAAAATGGTTGCTGAAATGTGAGGGGTGTACTCACTTTTGTGAGATACTATGGGTAAGGCATGATGTGTTAGTTGCATGACATCAGTTAATGTAAATGGCATCATTTCGCAATGGTTTTTAATCGGTGTTTAGAAAATATTGCATACGTTTTGTGGAGATAATGTTTTTACTCTCCCATTACGATATCCAATCATGCTGGAAACTACTTTTTCAGTAATGTCAACCTGATTTTTACAAGGTGGCAATTTTTCTAATGTGAATTGTGTGAAAACATGGTTTTTAGGAAAAAGTAAGGTCCACCCCTAAGCAGATTGTACTGATTGTAAAAATCTATGAACTCAACACAAATTAGCCACCAATTTGCTGAAACTTAATTATTATGTAATTTTAGGATATGAATTGTATGTCTGACTTTTAGAAATGTTACTTGTAAGCAGATCATACAAATCATACAAATGGGACTGTGCACATTCTTATTAGTTACAAAACTTAGTTACAAATTGTCATGAGATTGTGATAATGTCAAGAGCAAAAATAAAGGTTGACTTTAAGTGGAAATTAGCTTACTAGTACATTTGTTGACAAAAGGTATAATCATCTCCATTAGTTCCACACAAATCAAAATGATACTTTTGCATACATAGGAATCCAATTCTTATGAATTAGCCACTAAATCATCAAAGGGTAAAATAATCTACAGATTTCCATGAGTGTGTTGGTAATGTCAACAGCAAAGATGATGTTTAACATGCTTCATTGGTTCACATAATTGAATTAGACTTTACATTTCAGGGAATTACATTAACTGAAACCAAACAAATCTAGTTCAGATGAGAAACACAACTTAGTTGTGTAGGTCAGAGATAATATGACTGAGGTCTTTTCCTGTTTCTAAGTAAACATTTCTCAGGAGTGTGACAGTAACTCAGCTGTTCTCAATACACCATTGGTTTTCCAGTAACTAGCTGCTTTTAGTGAAGGGTAGCAGTGTAGCGTGACATTTGTTGACTTTTTCGCGCACACCTTTACAGCCGAGTGAACCGAGGTGATAATCAAGCCTGCTCTGCTGAAACAGCCACACACATGTGGCTCTGGGAAGTCTCATTCTTTCTAGGTAATTGGTTTGGGGTTTTTTGCAGTAAAATACAGTGGTATTTTAGTGCTTTGTCGCTGGTGTCAAATCCTACTAAGTTTGATCTGATTATAGGACTATAAATGTATGTGAAATGTATTTAGAGGGGTTTCAAAATTCATAGTTTTATAATGTAGACTTTAATGTAATATTAAAATCTCAAAAATCATACAATCCTCATCAGTAATGACATTAAAACACATTTTAGGCTAAATATTAAGAAATGAGCATTGTGCTCAAGTAGCACTTCCAATAAAGTTTAGTTATAAGTTTTATATCATTACGTCTTGAGCAATATTTCAGTAAATATAATAGATTTGAACTATACTTAGTGTGAAACAAATGTATTTTAAATATATTATTTTATTTAAATATTATATTTTACCTTTATAAGGGTATTCATTATATTTGTATTGTTTTGCAAAAAACAATTTACTTGAGAAGCAAAATTACATGAGATATTTAACATTTATTTATGGTTTCAAAAGAATATATTAAGTTTAAAGATGTTTTTGTCTTACATCATTGGAAAAATTTGAGATTTATGTTAAAATTAAGAAAAACTGCCAGTGTACTAAGAGAAGATAAATAAACTTTCTTTTTTTAGTTTTACTTATAACTTCGAATAAAATAATTAAAATAAAATTAAATTATAAAAAAAAAAAATTAGAATGTAAACCCTATCTCATGCACTCATGCTAATCTTTCTAGAACTTTTTTTTGGAATTTCAAAATTTGGAATTAATTTGGAATTGCAAAATATAAACAGAATTGTGAAACAAAATTGGAATTGCAAAATATAAAATTGGAATAGCGAGATATAAACTCGGAATTGCAAAAGAAAAATCGTAATTGTGAAATATACATTTAGAATAGCGAGATATTGTCACACCTCTTTGGATTGTTTGTGTTGGTTTCTCCCTTTTGTGCCCATATATGGTTTTCCTGTTCCTGTCCTCGTCAAGTCATTATCAGTTAATCACCATCACAGTCTGTGTATCATTATCTCCCTTTATAAGTTGTATTCAGTTCAGTGTTGTTTGTCCGATCACAAGGTTATGTTGGTGTGTGTCTCGAGATATAAACAAGGAATTACGAGATATAAACTGTGAATTGTGAAACAAACTTGGAACTAGAAAATATAAACTTGAAATTGCAAGATATAAACTCGAAATTGCGAGATGTAAACTGAGAATTGCAAAACTAAAAAATAAAATCAGAATTGCGAAATATAACCACGGAATTGTGAACACAAACTTGGAACTAGGAAATAAATAAACCTGGAATTGTGAAAGATAAACTCGTAACTGCGAAACAATATATAACATAATTGTAAAATATAAATTTGGAATTGCGAGAAATAAACACGGATTTGCAAAATGATATTGGAATTTTGAAATATAAACTTGGAATTGCGAGATATAAACTCGCAATTGTGAGATGTAAACATGGAATAGCGAAACAAAATCAGAATTATGAAATATAAACTTGGAATTGCAAAACAAAATTGGAATTGCACAATATAAATTTGGAATTCTGAAATGTAAACTTGGAATTGCAAAATAAAAATTTGGAATTCCGAAATGTTAACTTAGAATTGTGAAACAAAATCGGAATTGCGAAACGTAAATTATGAATTGTGAGATACAAACTCGGAATTGTGATACAAAATTGGAACTAGGAAATATAAACTTGGAATTGCAAGATATAAAAAGTAAAATCTGAATAGCGAAATATAAATTCTGAAATATACATTTGGAATTGCATGATATAAACTTGAAATTTAGGAAATGTAAAATTGCAAAACAAAATCATAATTGCGAAATATAAATTTGGAATTCTGAGATAAAAACTTAAAATTGTGAAATATAAATGTGGAATTGCAAGATATAAGCTGGGAATTGCAAGATATAAAATAAGAATTGTGAAACATGCTTAGAACTAGGAAATGTAAACCTGAAATTACAAGATATAAACTTAGAATTGTGAAACATACTAACTAGGAAATGTAAAATTGCAAAACAAAATCATAATTGTGAAATATAAATTTGGAATTCCGAGATAAAAACTTAAAATTGTGAAATATAAATGTGGAATTGCGAGATATAAACTCAGAATTGTGAAACATACTTGGAACTAGGAAATGTAAACTTGGAATTGCAAGATATAAACTCAGAATTGTGAGATATACACACAATTGTGAGGTTTAAACTAAGAGTTGTAAGATGTAAACTTGGAATTGCCAAAAATATCAGAATTGCGAAATATAAACATGGAATTGAGAAACAAACTTGGAACTAGGAAATATAAACTTGGAATTGTGAGAAATAAACTTGGAATTTCAAAACAAAATCATAATTGTGAAATATAAATGTGAAATTCCAAGATAAAAACTCATAAATATAAACTCAAATTTCTAATTTCGAATCGTGAGATATAAACACAGAATTGCAAAACAAAATCAGAATTCCGAAATATAAACTTGGAATTGCAAAATATAAACTCGGAATTGTGAGATATAAAGACGGAATAGCAAAACAAAATCAGAATTTGTGAATTATAAATTTGGAAATGCAAAATATAAAATTGGAATTGCAAGATACAAACTCGGAATTGTGAATTATACATTTGGAATTGCAAGAGATAGACTCTGAATTGCAAAACAAAATTTGAACTGTGAAACATACATTTGGAATTGCGCGATATAAACTCGGAATTGTGAAATATAAATTTGGAATTGCAAGAAATGGTCAAGTCAAGATTTATTTATACAGCACTTTTTACAATACAAGCTGTGTCAAAGCAACCTTACAGTATTAAAATAAGAAAATAAAATGTCAATAATAATGCAAGAGTTCCATATTGCATCAAAGTCAAATTGGGGAGGACTCATCTGGTTCCCATGGCCTTGTGCTGGTGGCCGTTTAGGGTAGGAGTTCTTTCCTGATGATCTGTCTCTGGGGCTCATTTAGTTGATGTGGTCTCTGCTGACATTCAGGGCTGTAGAGGATATCTCTGGGTGCTGATGGGTACGGACTAGATCCGGGAGACTGCAGTGACCGCCTGATCTGGAAACAGGAGGCGACGGTGATCTCGGAAAAAGAAGGAAAGATACTAATATTAGCGTAGATGCCATTCTTCTTCTGATGCAACGAGTACATCAGGTGTTATAGGAAGCGTCCCTGGTTCCGGTTGACCTAAATAATGCAGCCTAACAATCCTTTAACGGATTTGGATTATGAAATGTATTAAGTGTAGGCCAGGTTAAAGAGATGGGTCTTTAATCTAGGTTTAAACTGACAGAGTGTGTCTGCCTCCCGAACAGTGTTAGGTAGATTGTTCCAGAGTTTGGGCGCTAAATGTGAAAATGTGAAATAGCAGCGGAATTGCAAAACAAAAATCGTAATTTTTGAATCATTCTTTCTAATATAAATCCAATATGATGTAAAAAGGAGTTTGTTGAACTGGGATTTAAAGACACTTCATATTTAATACAGACACTGCATCCATTGCATCTGATATATTTTTATAAACTTTGGCCTTAAAGAAAATCCCAAATTTCCCCACTCCTAATTATCCTAATTATGATTTTGCGATGACATTTATGTGCATTTAACTTAAAAAAAAAAACATCTTTTGGACATGACTTGAACATAGGGCTGGGCGATTAATCGAAAAGTAATCGATATCGACATTCAGAACCTATAATCGATAACATTTTTCCAGGTCAATTATTTCAATTACTTTCCCTTTAAAAACACTACCGCATGTGGAGTCACGTGACCCCGCTCTGTTACGTTACGTTATTCCGCCGACATGTCCAGCATGGAGACCTTAAACACTGAGACAACTGATCAACAAGAGCAGCTTGTTAAAATATTTGTTTACAGAAGATGCAAGAAATGCAATGTTTAAAATATTATTTACAGGATATACAAGAGTTATTTTATTTAGAAGAGATGCTGCTTATTTTCTACTTTTAATATGAAAAACATTGAAAATAATTTATTTTGTTTTCAAAAGTGCAAGTTATTTATTTTTACTTTTTTTATAAGAACAAAGTGACTGTTCATTTTAGGCAATGTATGCTTTAATTTCAGTTGTTCAACATTGATGTTCAATAAATATTCATAGATAGTAGATAGTGTGTGTGCTTCCTTCAGTTATTTTAAAATCAATTAATGCACCCTTCATTCAAAAATTTCTCACTTGGAATATTTGAGCATATTTACTGTACAAAACTTGTCAGAGAACTATGAGGGCAAATATATAAATAAATAAATGAAATTGTTCATTAATCATAATCAAGTTATAATGTTCAGTTAATCGAGATTTTGATTTTAGGCCAAAATGCCCAGCTCTACTTGAACACACTATTACTGCTGACATTTTGGAATGATATTAATGAAGTTTGATATCCGATGCTGTTAGATAAAAGTAAATACTATATTCATTTATATGCAATACTGATGTTGTGGTTGTTTGGTTCTTTGTTCTCTATCAGAGTGAAATGTGTCATAGACACACCTGACAGGAAAAAATCTGCAGTATACTGGAGACAAAGGTTTCTCCCAGGTGAGCTGATAAACAAGTTGAGGTGTTTGCACGATGGAAATTCTCTGTGTGAATGAAGTCAATAGAGGAAGACATTTGTCTGGGGTCTAAACCACAATATCCTGAGCATACAGCCCCCTGTTCTGCACAAGGGTGAGCTGTGACAGCAAAACACACCTGTGAGTGTAAGTGAGTGTGTGTCTCCTTCCAGTGAAGACTGTAGATTTCCTGAAAGATGTGGTTTCAGATTGAGGGGAAACCAACAATGAACAGTGACTGTGCTGGACTGTGCCGTTTAAAAACCATACAACGATGATGAATTGAGTTTAAAACTGGATATATGTCAAAGCAAACAAAGTTCTCATCTGTTTGCTTTGAGTTACATCACATTTGACAGTGAAACAGGGGAACAGACGCTCCCCTAACAATGTAGATTTCTCTGACATTCAGATGAAGTGAAGTGTGTGACATAAAGTGAGTTTAAGAATTAATACTCTAACCCTCATGGACATAGTACTTCCTCGTGCCAAAAACATTAACAAAAAATAAGAAAGACTCTCATTTAGTTTATTTGTCATGTGGGAAAAAGGAGAATCATGTTTGTTGAAAGACTTTATTTGTTAATGTCTTTGAGTTTTTATGTTGTTGATACTGGAAGATAAAGAAATAATTACTGACTGTGATGTGAAATGTTTGCAATGGAACATTTAAATAAAAGTACAACATTAAGTACATCAATATTTTATTTTATTTTATTTTATTTTATTTTATTCAATGCAATCCATCAGTATTTCTTCAGGGAGTAAGAGACACCAATCAGTAGTAATATAATAAAATATATATATATATTTTTATTAATGTGATCGCAATTATAACAATTAAAAATGTAAATTGAAATGAATTATTTTATTTTATTTTTAAATGTATTTTATTTTATTTTATTTATTTATTTATTGTTCAATTCAAGCCAACAGTATTTCTTCAAGGAGTCAGAGACACCAATCAACAAGTGGTAATATAATATAATATTTTGTATTAATGTGCTATATTATAACTGAATAAATTAAGCAAAGTAATTATTAACTCCATTATTTTATTTTATTTTATTAAATGCAATCCATCAGTATTTCTTCTGGGAGTCAGAGACACCAATTAACAAGTAGTAATATAATATAATAATATAATATAATATAATATAATATAATATAATATAATATAATATAATATTTTTTTATTAATGTGATAGCAATTATAACAATTAAAAATGTAAATTAAAATGAACTCCTTTATTTTATTTTATTTTATTTTATTTTATTTTATTTTACTCAGTGCAACCCAGTAGTATTTCTTCAAGGAGTCAGAGACACCAATCAAAGTGGTAATATAATGTAACATATTTTTATTAATGTGATAGCAATTTTAACAATTAAATATGTAAATAAAATTAACTTTATTTTATTTTACTCAATGTATATGTATATATATATGTATATATATGTATGTGTGTGTGTGTGTGTGTGTGTGTGTGTGTGTGTGTGTGTGTGTGTATATATATATATATATATAAGAGAGAGAGGGAGAAATGTGATGGCAATTAAAAATGTAAAAAAAGAACTTTATTTTTGTTGTTTTATTTTATTTTCAAAGCAAGTTAAGCAACACAAAAGTATATAACACGTATAATGTATTATAGTAAATCATTTTTCAAATCTATATTTTTGTCATATGTTTTATATTACTATGTACATTTTTTTTATTTCAAAAGACACATTTTATTGTATCACCTCATTTAAAAATGTATAACTATTAAAGATAACTAACTTCTGCTGATTTATTTCAGATTATTAATTTTAGATTAAAAATGGCAGTTTTTGTTGATATTGAAACATGTCCTCAAAGTTATTTTAGCAGAAAGCATTGAGGTCAATGTTCCTCTGATGGTTAGCTGTATTGAGAATGATTTGCATGGGAATTTTCCCTCATAGATCAATAAAGTGCAGCTTTTTATCAGTCTGTGTGATGCAATTTGTTTTCCACTTGCTTGTGCATATTTTGATTGGTTAAAAGTAACAAATATAATTAAAGGCTGTCTTTTTCTTTACAAATGAAATGTGGGATAATATTGTGACATTAATGAGCCGTTTTATTCCCCTAAATTTCACCACATCAACAGGTCGTGTCACAGCATGGCTAACTGAGTCATGCTAAGCTAGACACAAGTGTAAAATTCTCAATAAATCCTTCCTCTTTAGTGCACGTGCCGTCATGTGACCACACCCTGATTGGCTGAATGCAAACTATGGAATTATGTCACAGTTTATGCCAAGTCATGGAAGGTACCGTACTTTCCATGTCCTGCTAAACAGCACTGATAGGCCGCTCATTTGGAGGAAGAGAGACTTTCTAGATCTCACAAACAAATAAAATCTTTGTAGAGTGTGTCGCAACAAGAGTTTTTCATGCAGGCTGTACAAAGTGTACCTAATCTGACCCGTAAATGACTTTTAATGATGCAACCCAATGAATGAAGTCAGGTTTAATCGGTTATTAATTAAAAGCAATTGTCAATTTGATTATGCATTTGATTTATTCCATGTTTACAGTGTGCAGTTACAATTTTCCACGTTTTTCAGCTTAAAACTTCAGTTGCTGCCTTGAAATGTAATCTAATTGGCTGTTGTTGTTTTTTTTTTCAACTTTCCAATTAAACTGACTTTAAATGTGGAATCTTGTATAACTTAAATGCATCTAAAATTTAAATTTTACAGGTTAAATTAATGGAAAAACATATGTTGACATGACTTATTGATCAAATAAAGCATGTATTAATATATTAATATGTGACCCTGTAGCACTAAACTAGTCATGAAAGTCAATTTTTTAATTTTTTAATTGAGATTTATACATCATCTGAAAGCTGATAAATAAGCTTTCCATTGATGTATGGTTTGTTAGGATATAAGAAGATATAGAATATTTGGCTGAGATACAACTATTTGGAGATCTGGGATCTGAGGGTGCAAAAAAATCTAAATATTGAGAAAATTGCCTTTAAAGTTGTCAAAATGAAGTTCTTAGCAAAGCATATTACTAATCAAAAATTAAGTTTTGATATATTTATGGAAGGAAATTTACTAAATGTCTTCATTGAACATGATTTTTTGACCTTTTAGGTCTGTTTATCATATTTACTCAATGATGCATTTATCATGCATTTATATTTATGTATTTATCTACTTATTTTGTTCAGTCCAATGCATGATATTTTGCATAAAGACAATTTTGGACAATATTTACAGTCCCAAGTATGTTTATGTTGGATTAGTTTCAACTTTAATACAAAAAATGACTTTATTTTCTTTCCCTGTGATGTACATATAACTACAGGGCATCAAAAAAAATACCTTTTGGCTATTGCTACAAATATACCTATGCTACTTAAGACTTGTGGTCCAGGGTCACATGTATAATGAAAACATACGCATTTTTTTTTTTTTTTTTTTTTTTTAATAAATCAAGAATCACCTTGCATTTCCTAATTTTAAAATTGTAGGTCTGTTCATCATGTTTATTCAATGATGCATTGCATTATCAGACTGACATAATCTTCCATTTAATTGACATTTCATGCATACTTGAGTCTATCAATTTTATTCAAACGTGGATTAATGCTTATTAAAATAGACGAGTCTGTATTTAGAAAGTTGAAAAAAGCGGCTTTATTTACAAGCAGTATTGCACAAATCAGCACAGAAATGGTTCAGTGCAAAATACAAAAAGATGCATTTAACAAACAAACAAACAAACAAACAAACAAACAAACAAACAAACAAATGAAAACAAATTATCATTGTGCTACAAATGTACTGGGTCCTGGGTGGCGTCAGATCGGATAATGCGGGTGTTCAGTGCAACAGGACTGAAAAGACTCAGTCAGAGGTCCAGTGAGAAATACACAGGTTGGCCTGAAATTCATGGGGAAAAAAAACCAAAACCAAAAAAAAAAAAAAAAATAGTTTGTTCTGGAATCAAAGGGCTAAAGAACGGGAATGCTGCTCAAATCTTTGAGCAAAGGCAGAGAATGAACACATGCAACATGACACAATGGTACTATGCATTGAAAAACGAGGTCTTTGGTTCAAGTGGTAAACCTGGAACGGTAGACAAGCTCAACATTGTCATTTTGGCAAAGAGCGTCAAACTGATATAAAACAAATGCAGATGATAACACAGGGCCATGCGTCTTCCACAAGTGGAATTGTCTAACGACTTCCTTAACTTTCAGCAATACCTTTCATGGTAGGTAGTCAATACATCAAATCATACTTAAATCTTTTCAACGAAATAAACACATCATTGTTATACCAACATACTTGACGACTCGTCCCGAGCCTTGTGCATTGATTACTGGAATACTGGGAGAATAAAAGGCAAAGCCGGAAGAGAATCTACAAGCCAAAGTACAGATGGAAGACTGGTTTGTTCAAGAAATCTACACAGGTGTATTTCCCGTAGTCCCTGAGGCTGTTAAAGGTCATTGAGTCAGGCCAGTTTGTTAGACTCGGGGTAAGGCTAGAGTTGAGCAGTGGTTGTAATGTGCACACTACTAGTAGACACGGACTAGTGGGCAAACAGTTGCAAATTTCAATCCCAAATTTGGTGCAACCAGAAACGACGATTCTACAAATAACACCCTCATCTATCACCATTGTGCCATTAAGCAAGGCACTTAAACGAAGTCTCTTCCATTTGCGTGATCACTTTGGGAGAAAGCTGTTCCAAATAAAACCCCTTGACCTAAACAAGATTCACGAAAGTAGTAATAATCACATGTTGTTGACACATAAACATTAATGGAATCATCAATTACAAGCCCAAAATGTCACTTCTGCTCTCTAATAAAAAAACAAACAAAGAATCTAACCAAACCGAAATACCAAATGTGGAATGTCAGAATAACAAATACGTCCTTATTAGTTACACATACTCACTATCTGTGCCTGTCCGATTTGATTTATTTAGTGACAAGTATTCAATAACAAAACAGTGTATATGAGTACCTGAAGGTGTTTGTAAGACCTTTTCACATGACTCTCACAAGCATAAAGCGGCAATTTGACCTTTGCATGAAAACCGTTGCAGAGCAATTTTCTTGGCTTTCTAGGTAAGAAAAACGCAAAGTGGTGAAAAAAATAGGTTCACAAAACTGTATATCCGCCTTTTTCTTCTGTAAGAGTTGGTGTGGCCATTTGTAAATTTTATGGGTCTGGCTTGATATTTTTAACTGTTTTAACTATTGATATTGCAAATTGGTGTGTCTAACTGTATTATTTTAATGTATTATCTTAATTATGAGCACACTGGTTTGTAGTGCAAACATTTTTACCGTTTACTGCATGTTGTTATTCTTCTCCTTATTTCCATAAAGCAGATAATAAACTGGAAGTCTCACCCCTAGGTTTACTTCTGCATTAAAGAAAAAGGTGGATAACACGCTTTAAAAGTTCAGTGGGTTAAAAACTTAAAATTACTTTATATTTAAGGCAATATCAACGGTTGTAACTCAGTGAAATATCAGCTAAATTTCACAGCTCAAAAAAGGTCTATTGCCCATTGTCCCTCACACAGAAGTCACTTTCAAACCAAGCAGCTTTTGGTCGGTCAATGCAAAAAAATCTGCATGACCAACTTGAACACAAATGAAATCTGTGTGAGAAACTTATTCACCTCATGCAAAACTCCCAATTGTGTTGATTCCTATTGAAATGACTACATTTTGGCCACGAAATTTCACAGAGTCACCTAAAAGATAGGATATTTTTAGAAATAATAATTATTTTTGTCATTTTTGCTTGGCTCCAGTGCAAAGTGCAAAGCAGAAACTTCTTCCAAATGGTCAATGTCTGATATGAGTGAACATCATATCACCTAATTAAAATTAATGAGCCAAATCTTCATGTTTTATAATGTGTCCCTCCCATTTGTACCAAAGGTTACAACACATTAGCTTGGCGCTTCAAAGTTTCCCAATGTATTGGAATTCGACATGAGTCATGTGAAAAGACCTTTAGTCATTTGGCTTCAAAGTGAGGAAAAGTGAGAATCTCTATATATAGTTGATGCTTTTAGTCTTTAATTGCTAATTGTTCAATTCTGTTTGGGGGTTTATCATATTCTATCTGATTTGTATAGACTATGCAAACTTGGTGCCAATGAGCAAGTGAAGGACAGGCAGAACCACTAAAGTCATCGCTTGACCGACTAACGTCCACGTTCATGAAATTATACACAAAATGTACAAATTAAATACAGTGAAAATAAATATAAAAGCAAAAAAGAAAAAGAGGGTAAAGACAAAAAAAAAGAGAGATGTGTCAAGGGCGAACAGGCAATGAAGGCACGTTTTCCACACTCCACATAGGGTTTAAAGAAAACCTCCACGTCAACACAGCATCAAATGGCTCAGCTTTCCATGTGAACGCAGGAAACTCTGCTGTGAGTCAGTCTATGGATGGCCGAGGGTTTCCGATTTATGTATCCGTCCAGGTCTGCACACATCCCGACAGGTCCAAAACTGTACGCCGAAACCCGGAGAGGTTGCGGAAGAGCAGCACTGCTGTTATCCCTTATTATTTACATATATACAGTCAGGTGAGGGGGTGGTGTAGGATGCTACATGTCTGCTACACGTCTGCTGGGTATTCAATTTGTCAATCATCTTCTTCGCAGGAAAAACTGTACTACGCGTCCGATGAGGACGTTCATCCACATGACGATGGCGTGTTCGTTGGGAGCGCGCAGCTGGGCGTTGTTCCCGCCTGCACCGGCCTGTTAGGATGAGAGAAAAACAAGGCATTTCAGTGAGAATCATAGTTTTAAAATCAAATAGTCAAATGCAAATTGCAAGAATAGAGACAAAAATGGTAGATCCCCAATGGAGTCCTGCAGGGATGTTAGACGAATTAGCATTTTAGCACTTAAGTCAATGGGTTTTTGGGCTTTAAATGTTACCCTGAACTGCAAAACAAGTCATAAGGGTCAAGTTTTTGAAATTGAGATTTATATATCATCTAAATGAATAAATAAGCTTTAAATTGATGGATGGATTGTTGGGATAGGACAACATTTGACCAAGATACTATTTTAAAATCTGGAATCTAAGGGTGGAAAAAAATCTAAATATTGAGAAATAGCCAAAAAAAAAAAAAAACATTGGTTCAAAATTATAGATTTTTCTTTTTATGCCAAAAATCATTGGGATATTAAGTAAAGATCATATTCAATGAAAATATTTTGCAAGTTTCCTAGTGTAAATATATCAACTCTTCATTTTTAATTAATAATATGCATTGCTGAGAACTTAATTTGGACAACAAAGGCGATTTTCCTCAATATTTTGACTTTTTTGCACTCTCAGATTCTAGATTTTCAAATAGTTGTATCTCAGACAAATATCGTCCTATCCTAACAAACCATAATCAATGGAAAGCTTATGTATAGATGATATTGCATCTATTAATTCAATACACTTCTGAAATGCTTTTTAGCAAATGGGTTGAATTTAGAGCTAAACGCTAAGAAGTGCTAAAAAAAAAAACACGGTTTACCTTACTAATCTACTATTTTTGGATCATATTGACTTCCTTTTACTGCATAGATACAGACACATACACATTAGCGCATGCAAGCACATGATAAAACCATTCTGACTCATAGCGGCTTATCTTTACAGTAAAAAGCCACCCAGGTAAGTCCTTCAGCATATACCGTGACATTCTGCACCATGTTGACACATGAAATACCATGTTGAGACCTTGATGCTTTGAGGGATTTACAGTATCTTTACGCCAACAAATGCAATACAGGAACTAGCAGCTGTGCGATTTGACAGCGGTTGACCTGAACCAGGTGGCCTCTTTTTTGGCCTGCAGCTCTGCGCTGCGTTCACCCGGCGTGCTGAATGACTGCGATAAGCAGCGAGGGCATTTCCCCCAGGAGACTGGCAGGAACTTGTGAGGAAACGCACTCTACAAGCCAGAGAAAAAAGACCAGAAAAAAGCCTTTCCTGTAGAGAATGAAAGGAGGATGAAAAACACCAGGCCGGGGCGTGACCCTCACCTTTACGATAAGAATCTACTCTAAAATGGCAACTATCAATCTCATAAAATCTGGTATTTCAGCCCACAATCCAAAGACAAATATTTCAACAATAACAAAATTAGATTTGGTCAGTAACCCAGATGCACGACCATATTGGCGATACTCGGACGTAAACAGCAGCATGGGTTGCACGGTTAATGTACTACTAAATACGTTGTTCTGCTAATTTATGTTGTCTAAACAATGGAAAAAATGTGGAAGCTGCTAAATCATATAGAGAAGGACTTAGCTAGCAGGAAAGGCCGCAATACTTTGACCAACAAAATATAATATGTGGTAAATCTACATACGAGCAGTATTAATTAAGATATTAGCTTAATATTTTACCTACCTAACCGGAAATGATAAGAACAAACACGAAAGTTGTCAAGATTTTTGCCTTGGAAATACTTGTTCAGTTTGGACAACCACAAACGCATTTTGTTCCTCTCTTCTTTTTGATATAATTATAACTTTTGGCAGTCTATAATACTCCGTATGTTTTTCCCGGTCCGATTGATTTAGTACAGGCCAAAACATGACAATAATTAACCATTTTCAGCAGCAATAATTAGCAAAATATGCAATATGCATTTAGTTCGATTCAGTTGCATTGTTTACATTCTGTGCCACCAATATGGCCGACTGAAAACTCTCGGTATATTTTTGTTTTTAAAAAGTGTAATTTTTTTCACTTTACATTTTCAATACTAGCATCTTAAAATTGTTAATGTTATTTTTACTTAATATTATTTTAATAGCTTTTCGTTGATGTTTTAAACAATTCATATATGTGACCCTGGACCACAAAAGCAGTCTTGAGTAGCATGGGTATATTTATAGCAATAGCCAAAATTACATTGTACGGGTCAAAATTAGATTTTTCTTTTATGTCAAAAAACATTAGGATATTAAGTGATAATCATGTTCCATTAAGATATTTTGTAAGTTTCCTACCATAAATATATCAAAACTTAATTTTTGATTGGTAACATGCATTGCTAAGAACTTCATTTGGACAACTTTAAAAGTGATTTTCTCAATTTTTAGATTTTTTTTTTTTTTTTTGCACCCTTAGATTCCAGATTTTCAAATAGTTGTATCTCTGCCAAAACTATACATAAATGTAAAGCTTATTTATTCAAATTTCAAATAATGTATTTAAAATGCATTTAAAAAAAATGTACCCTTATGACTGGTTTTGTGGTCCAGGGTCACACATTATAACAAAATGAATTATGTTGTAAAAGTTTAAAATATTTATTTGTAACAGCAATGTCATGGTAAGCTTGGTGTTTAAAGTGCTTAATTGTTATGCTAATAGTGTCACATTGACAAAAAAAGGCCCTAAAATACACTTTGTTTCTTTTTGCAAAATCTAGTTTCTTTCGTTCTTTTGGTTTTGGGCTTAAACCTGACCCATTTTATGAGATTCACCTGGCTATCGCACACATGCAATAATTAACTAAATCACTGAATCAAGGCAGGTGTGCGTCTATGAATACAATCGACCTGCATGAGGTCTAAATTAGGCACTGTCATAAAACACTTTCTTTACAAACAAAGACAGAGAGTGAAAAAAACAGCTTTTAATTCACTAAAAGCCCTGCCAAAAATCACAACGTGCCCAAGGAGGGATTGTGTATTCAGCCAGAGGAAACAGGTGAGGAGGAAGTGGAGTGAAATGGAGGGAGATTTCACCCTGCGTGTGTTTGTGTTTGTGTGTGTGTGTGTGTGTGGTTATACGAGAGATTCATGAGTCAGTGGGACTGAGACGCTCAAACCGAATGTGCTTCAAAGAGAAAAGCTTGTTTCAACTGATGCATATTTTCACGACGTTCATTTCGACTCGAGTGAGTCAACGCTAAACCACGCATCACTGCAAGTCAATGACTTCCACAACAAAATAACTCCTGAGGTCAATGAGTTTAGGTGAACTGAATAACAAGGGGCATTTCAGAGAGGAAGCAGTGCCACATATTGTACTGAATATGAAGGAAGCATCATCTAAAGAAGTGCTTTGTTCACTGATTGAGGTTCTTCAATGGCTAGTAGCGGTAAATAGAGAGTTTGATTGTCATTGCATGATATAATATGCGCATATCAAGCAGAGATGGGTGAATTTTTATTCATTAATTTGAATGTTTTCCAAGTTTGTGACTCAAACATGTCTGTAAAGTGCATGTTTACACAGAAAAACACTATGGAAAAGCTATGCAGTCAAATGCAAAAACTACTACTGTATGTTTGATTTCATGTTTGCATGATGGCTGAAAGTTGCTGTTTTTACAAAACATTTACTGTTAATAATAGCTATTGGTGTTATATTTTACCATTTTGACTCTTTGAACTGACCTCTAAAACTTTGGCAAAGAAATATTTAGCATTAACATTACTTTACCTTATATTAAATCTGATGATATATGACCCTGGACCACAAAACCAGTCATTAAGGGTAAATTTTTTAGATTTATATATGATCTGAAAGCTGAAAAAAATTATGATAGGAAAATATTAGGCCGAGATACAACTATTTGAAAATCTGCAATCTGAGGGTGCAAAAAGATGTATAATATTGAGAAAATCATCTTTAAAGTTGTCCAAATGAAGTTCTTGGCAATGCATATTACTAATCAAAAATTAAATTCTGATATATTTATGGTAGGAAAGTTACTAAATATCTTCAAGGAACATGATCTTTACTTGATATCCTAATGATTTTTGGCATAAAACAAAAAAATAATAATTTTGACCCATACAATGTATTGTTGGCTATTGCTATAAATATACCTGTGCTACTTACGACTGGTTTTGTGGCCCAGGGTCACATATAGTTTGTATAATGGTTGCCTTCATATTTCATGCATCGTTTTTACATTTACACCATATTGACCACTTATGTGTGGTGCACTTGGGACTTAAAACTTTCTTTAACCAGACGAATGCTACTCAAATCATGTTATGGTTACAAGTTTAAATTGTTATCTTGATTCAGTAAGACTTTTTTTTTTAAAAAGAAGTTAAAGCTCATCAAGGCTGTATTTATTTGATCAAAAATACAGAAAAAAAACAGTAATATTGCAAAATGTTATAATATAAAATAATGATTTTTATTTTAATATATTTTGAAATATAATTTATTCCAGTGATGCAAATTTGAATTTTCATCAGCTTTTGGAAACAGCCAAATATTTTTTGGAACCTGTAATTTTTATTTATTTATTTTTTTAGGAATTGTTTGATGAATAACACATTAAAAAGAACAACATTTATTCAAAATATAAATATTTTCTAACAATATAAACCTACCACTTTTTTTTTTTAATTTAACACATCCTTGGTGAATAAAAGTATTAATTTCTTTCAAAAAAGAATGACTTTTAAAACTTTAAACAGTAGTATATATTGTTTCTATTTTAAAAAATGCAGTTTTTTTTTTTAACCTTTCATTGGTTAAAGATCATAAAGTATCACAGGTTCCAAAGAATATTAAGCTTTCAACATTGATAATAAATCAGCATTTTAGAATGAGTTTTGAAGGATCATGTCAGGCTGAAGACTGGAGTAATGATGCTGAAAATTGAGCTTGTATCACAGGAATAATTTACATTTTAAAATATATTCACATAGCAAATATTTTCACAATATTTTTTTGTATTTTTGTATTTTTGATCAAATAAATACAGACTTGATGAGCTTTAACTTCTTTTTTAAAAAGCATAAGAAGTGTAGTGTGATTAACATAATTTTACATTTTAAATGCATGGGTAACGTATAAATGCTGGATGAAGTTGAGCTACAATCACATTATATATTGGTCTGTTAGTGTCCATTTGCAAAAACCAGACTGGCATGCTTTCAATCGCACTAAAATATTTACACAACATTTAAAAAGGACAAATGACTGTTTTTATCTGACTGTAATTGATTGTTACAGTGCATTTAAACCCCCTTAACGATGGTAACATTTTAAAACCGTTTCAAACGCAATCAGAATTCCAAGTCGGAACTCTCTGTTTTAAAATTTGGAGGGAGATTTAATGCTTCCATTAATTGGACACAGATATGATGACCCTAAAACAGCCAAACAGCATCAGATTTATTGGTCTATCGCTAGTTTACATAACTGTTCATATGTTGTTACGAAAGAGAAGTTGTGTGTTGCATGCACATCTTGAGCGGGTCACGAAAAGGCTCTCGGTTGTGATGTGGTGAGCGTGTCTTCAAAACCAGCGTGACGCTGCAGATCGAGTAAAATGACAGAGGCGCATCCCTCTAATCAAGTACAATTAGGTTACGTGCCGCTGCGGAAAAACACATTGACTTATTTACTATTTCAGCCCGGTTTGAGTCGACACAAATCGGCGCTCGTCTCCTCCATCTGGGATCAATTCATCAGTGTTAGCTTTAAAAACAAACTTGACACAAAAGACGGTGTTTATCTAGGGTCCTATCTGTTCTGTGGAGAGCATACGGGAGAAGAAGAGTGGCATCCCTGACTCATCTCGCAGGGACAATGGAGTCTAGCGTGGAAAAAAACCCCAGTGACCACATGCAAGAAAAACAGGGCTGCCACAACTCAACAAAGCCAGAGCGCAGCAAAACAATCCTCACAGACTGTAGCGAGCTGCTAATACATTCACAGATGGCCGCTCTGCTATTGCCAGAGCTGGTAAAACTGAATGTAATACAACACAAGCCCATGTGCTTTCAGTTTAGGTGGAGGAATAGCATGTGACAAACTCACGAAATAGAAAAACATGGAGCAACAAAGAAACTACAGTATATTAGCTGCAGGTCAGCCTGCACTTGCACTGTCAAGTAGAGTGATGGAATGTATATTATATTAGAATCAGTGTAATGTCATTAAAAACATGAAGGAAAAGTACAAACAGGTGCAGAATTTGGAAGCTCAGTCACACCAATGATCAAAATGATCAAAACTTTACAGTAAGTTTCCATTTGAGAATGACATGAACAAAAAAAACAAACATTATTTTTTTTATATTTATATTCATTTATATTATATTTTTTCAAGTTGATTTCAACATTTACTAATACTTAAAGCAATCAGCTTTCATTAGCTTTATTAGTTTTAGTTATTTAATTTTTTATTTTATATAAAGTAAATTTTAATGGTTTTAGTTAACTATAATAACCCCATGAACCCCATTTTATTAACATTAACTAAAATAAAAAGTTTTAGTAATTTTGTGTTTTTGTCATTTTATAAGTTTTCACTAGCTTTTTAGTTATATTTTTATTTTATATTAAGTATATTTTTAAGATTTAAACAGTTTTATCAATTAATGTTCACAGATTAATAAATTCAACAAATTTGCTCACTGTCAGTTAATGTTAGTTAACACATTAAACAACATTGACTAAAATAAAATGTTTTAGTAATTTTGTTGTTTTTGTCATTTTATTTTTTTTAATAAGTTTTAATTAGCTTTATTAGTTTTAGTAACATATTTTAGTTATTTTTATAGTAAACACTTTTTTAATGCTTTAGTTTTAGTTAATGATGAAACCCCATGAATAGTTCTATTTTTATTAACAAATAATTCAACAAATTTGCTAATTGTCAGTTAATATTAGTTAATACATTAAATGACATTACTAAAACTTATTTTAGTTAATTTTGTTATTTTTGTAATTGTATTAGTTTTTGTTGTTTTTAAATTAAAGCAGGAGCAGTAATACCATGCAGCACGTGCAAATGCTAAACTAGCTGGGAACTCATTTCTGATAATACTCCGCCTGCTTCGGCCATATTACGGCAGCAAACTTCCGGAATGGGAGTGTAGTTCCTAATCTTATCAGCCTAGAAACTCGCAGCTTTGCATTTCCACCGGTCTTAGTACACGATATAACTACAGAAGAGTCAAGTTTTAAATACAACAAATATGGAAACTCGTTGGTCATTTTTGAACGTGATGCTACTGGTCTAATAGGATTCAATGATCTATGCTAAGCTATGCTAAAAGTGATATCGCCAGAACAGGAGAACGGCTGAATGGATTTCAAAACGGTAAAAATCAACTTATTAACTCGGGGGGGGTGGAGTGTTCCTTTAAGGTCAACTGAAGCCTCTTTTTCTACTTGATGAAGCGTTCAACGATTCATTAAGCTCCACTAAGAGGGACAGTTGAGGTTCTGACTAACAGCTAGTCACTCAAACAACACTAGCCCTGGGGGAGACAGTAAGTTTGCAGCATGTTCGGACATAAACGTATGCAATCATCTCCTGAGAGGTAGCCGCATGACTCAATAGAAACTCCACCAGCTACAATACCCCAGACTGTTCCAATTCTCTAGGGAAGAGGCCTGCAACAAAAGAGCATTGATGCAAAGAGCTGACAAAGGTCCGTCATGTGCGATTTTGCAGGGCGAGATGCAGACATTAGCGAGGCTGGAACAACAAGCGCGCTCTGTGGCCAGACATCTGCTCTGCATTAGTGCGGTGCTTACTAACAGAGTGCTAGCATGTCACACCAGCACTCCTCCTTCAGAGCCAACGCTGGAGAAGTGCTGAGGAGAGTGAGCGATCTGGAAACAGACTTTATAACGCTGCACATCCAGGACAATTATAGGGTCTCCAATAAATCCCAGCTGAAGTTTCTGATTATCTTTCTATTTATGAGACGAACTCAAACGGAAAGCGCACACTCAGTTCTTGCATTTAATAAACAAGAGTGCCAAAGAGATTTGATTGCTCAAGTTTTTCTTAATTTATTTTTTATTAGTGTCAAGCATCATTATTAATATTCCTCATGCTTACTGTTACGGCTTTATTCAAATCCCTAACACTAACTGTTTGACGTTATTAGGCACATAACTCATCCTAATACCTCATATCAAGTGCCTTGAATAGGAGAGGTGTGATATTACTTTTCTAAGTGATCGAAATTACAATTTTCGATTGACGAAGATTAAAATGAACCATGAAATCTTATAAACTTCCATTGAATTAGAAACCAGACCATATTTAAAGACTTTAGGATATTATACATGTCCTTTAGCATACATTTTAATGTGACCTGTGTCTAGACCTGGAAAGAAGGTGTAAATTAATACAAATTATACAACTCCATGGGCATTATTATTGTAAAACATAATTTTTGTAGTTATGACAAGCTCTAAAATATTTTGAGTTGAAATTGTGAATAATATAATAAATATATATATATACTTAATCCAATTACGAAAAACTGAAAGTCATTGGGTCTTTGAATAATGTTGTGGGAAATGGAGGGCCAAAAAGGTTTAAAAGTTGAAAACCACAGGTCTACATTATAATTTACTTAAGTTACACTCTATCCAACTCTAACCACTTAGCAACACCCTAACAACCACATAGCAGTGCTCTGACATGAGCTTTACTCAAACAATATATCATTTTAACATATAGACAAATGTTTAATGATATTTTGTGGCTTTTTCTGGATTTTTGTTTTGTCCAACATTTCAAATGTGGAAATATTTAAATTCGTTGACAGAACGAAAATTACCATATGAAGGTCAAACAAACATACACTAAATATATAAATGCACACAGGAGCATCAAAACCCAAAACAAACCAGTTTATATGCTAAAAATCGGACTTTTTTTCTTTAATTTATTTTCGTACTTAAATTTGAGTTTACATCCTGAAATTCAGACTTTTCCCCTCAGAATCCTAAGTTTACATCCCACCATTCTGACTTTTATCCTTAGAATTCTAAGTTTACATCCTGAAATTCAGACTTATTTCCTTAAAATTATAAGTTTACAACCTGAAATTCTGACTTGTTTGCTCAGAATTCTGAGTTTACATCCCACAATTCTGGCTTTTTTCCTTAATACATCCAAACAATTAGCAACACCCTAGCAACCACTTACAATACCAGTTTACATTCTGAAAACCTGACTTTTTTCCTTAGAATTTTGAGTTTATATATTAAAATTCTAACTTCTTTTCTCAAATTCCAAGTTTACATCCTGAAATTCTGACTTCTTTCCTCAGAATTCTGAGTTTACATCCTACAATTCTGACTTTGTTCCTTGGAATTCTAAATTTCATTCTGAAATTCTGACTTTTTTCTCAGAAAGTTTATATCCCAAAATTCTCACTTTTCTTGCATTATTATTGACATTTTATTATTTTAATACTGTAAGGTTGCTTTGACACAACTTGTATTGTAAAAAGCGCTGTATAAATAATCTTGACTTGACGTTGTTCCTTAGAATTCTAAGTTTACATCATAAAATTAGCAAAACTTAAGCAACCACTTACAATTCCCTAACAATCACATAGCAGTGCTCTGACATGAACTTTACACAAGCAAGATATCATTTGATCATAAAGTCTACTGTTTAATGATATTTTTGTAGCATTTTCTGGATTTTGGTTTAGCCCAGTGTTTCAGATGTGGAAATACTTAAAGGTGCCATAGAATGCATTTATACAATATTTTTAAATTGTTCTCTGATATCTACATAGAAGGTATATGGCATAGGAAAGGGCAAAAAATCTCCAGAAACGGTTTTACAGGTCCATTTACAACCCTAGGATTTGCCCCTAGAATGAAATGCTCTGTTATTTGGAAGCTTCATGAATATTAATGAGCTCTGCTCTGATTGGCTGTTTCACAGAGCTCAATAGCTCACACATGGATAAAAATATATATTTAATTAGGAGCTCTAGCCGCTTTTAATATGCGGTTTGTTGAATCTGCCGTTTTGAATCGCGGATATATTAGTTTCATTACTGTGATGCATGTGCTCTGTGTAAAGTTACAATGCAGAGGGAGTGCTTCTTACCACACAAGTTGAGCTGCTCGTCAGTGATTCTCCAGATCTGTAAATCATTCGCCATCATCAGGCAGTTATTTCTCCATCATTCACCATCATCAGCGCACTCATCTCTCTGTTTATGTGGTAAGTGAAATCCTATGTATAGCAATGTAACAGACTAGTGCTAGCATTAAGCTAACCGTGTCCCTTCTGTGGCTTGCCTTGTTTTACTGATGTGCTGACGTTACCGATGATTGGGTGATGCAAATGTTGGAGGCGTAACTATTAACGATCTCGGGGAAGTTGCGTAACAGTCTGTTATGTTGGAATTGACCTATTTTTCGGTGGTCTTTTGCAAATACTAGACTTATATAAGGAGGAGGAAACGATGGTGTTTGAGACTCATGGTATGTCATGTCCATGTACTGAACTATTATTATTTAACTATGCCAAGGTAAATTCAGTTTTCCATTCTATGGCACCTTTAAATTCATTTTATATCCTAAAATTCTGACTTTTCCTTTGAAATCTGAGTTTACATCCCAAAACTCTGACTTGTTTCTTCAGAATTCTGAGTTTACATCCCAAAATTATCAACACCCTAGCAACTACTTACAATACCCTAGCAACCACATAGCAGCGCTCTGATATGGATTAAATAAATAAACACATACACACAAGCATCAAACCCCCAAAGTGGGTTTACTCATCCAGTAAATCACTTACAAACTGAAAAGAAATCATCAGGGGGCCTTTATTTTGTCGTGGACTATGGTGAGTCAAAAAGATTGAGAGGCCGTTGGTGTTCATCATAGTTTACTTGTTACTCTCAATCAACCACTTAATAGCACCCTAGCAACCAAATAGCAGTATAGTAGCTAGAACCGTTCATATTTTATTCCATTTATCATGAAGTCAAGTTTTTATTTTGATTCTGTGGAATTTTCAGGGTTTTTGTTTAATGTAGAGTTTCAGAATCTGGAAATACTTCAATTCGTTGACAGATTTTCCAATCATTCATTCCAAAATTCACAAGACCGAGGTCAAACAAACATGGACTAAATAAATAAACACACACAGGAGCATCAAAACTCCATACAAACTTGCAATGTTACATCACAGACACGTGAGAAGAGAAACAAACAAAAGCGAAGAGTCCAAAAGCCTCCATTTGGAGTGCTGGCAGGCCGCTTCCTCTCTGACCCTGACAGTGAGCGGCTCTCGCTAGGCCCGAGTGCGTCTCTATGGCGCTGAGGAGACTGACCCGCTGCATAATTAGAGCCCAGAGCCTAACCGCAGGGTAAACATAATGAAGCTGAGCCGTCCCAGACACATACAGCTCTGCCATACAAGCCTCCCTCTTTTTTTCCTCTCTCTCTCTCTCTCTCTCTCTTTTGAGATGACCCCTTGGCCTATTAGAAACTCCACCAGGGCTATTAGTCTGAGTCTTTAAGAGAAGTGGGCGGTTTGGGGGGGTTGGAATGAATTCTGCTCCTCCTGAGTCTTCTGAAACTCGGCAGACGCTGTACGAGGCTGTTGTCACGCACACGCTTCTGTAATGTTAGGGCTGCTTGTTGTGATTCATTAAATGGATATAGCATTCAAATGGACTTCACATCCAATCCAAACTATGCTTCACGATTACTTTTGAGTTTTGTGTGTTCTTTTAACATGTAAAATGGTCGAAATTATACACCTTCTCTACTTCCAAAAAATTTTTTTCTTAGAATTCTGAGTTTGCCTTCCAAATTCTGAGTTTACTTTCCAAAACACTTTTTTTCCTTGGAATTCTGAGTTTACATCCCACTATTCTGACTTGCTTCATCAGAATTCAGAGCTTACATCCCAAAATTCTCACTTTTTCCCTCAGAATTCTGAGTTTACATCCCAGAGTTCTTACTCGTTTACTTCTGAATTCTGAGTTTACATCCTAAAATCTTACTTTTTTCTATAGAATTCTGACTTTATATCCCAAAATTCTGACTTTTTCCTTCTGAATTTTGAGTTTACATCCCAGAGTTCTGACTTGTTTCCTTCTGAGTTCACATCCTAAAATTCTCACTTATTCCCTTAAAATTGAGTTAACATCCCAAAATTCTTACTTTTTTCTATTGAATTCTGAGCTTATATCCCAAATTCTGACTTGTTTCCTAAGAATTTTGGAATGTAGTCTCAGAATTCTCACTTTTTCCCATTTCTGTTTACATCTGAGAGTTCTGACTTTTTTTTCTGAGTTTACATTCCAAAATTCAATTATTTTCCTTTGAGATTGAGTTTACATCCCAGAGTTCTGACTTGTTTCCTTTAGAATTCTGAGTTTACATCACAAGTAAACTTGTGTTTGTTTCTTTGATTCTGCCATGAAATTAAAGAATAAAAAAGGTCACTGCAACTTTTTATTCAATTCTGACTCTTTTCCTCGCAATTCTGATGTCAAAAGTATTTCAACACGTTGAAAAGTCATGTAGAACGCTCTGTCAGGTCAACAGCAGCTTTCCCATGCCCCTTCATTCATTATAATCTATCTTGCTATCTTTCTCAACCAAAAATAATTGTTTCAAAATCTTTACTTGCTGCACAACACTCTTTTCCAGCCTAAAAGCTCATTTTTTTTTTTCTTTTTCAAAAGGGCATTCTGGGGTCCTAAACCTAAGTGTCCCCTCTTATAAGGCTACAGGGTGTGTCTGGAGTGCCAGACAAACAAGACACATCCAGCAACAATGAATCACTGATGAATCAAGTGCACTTGTTTACAGTAAATGCGTCACGCAGCATTCTATAAGAGTACATCTCTGTGATGACACGTGATTGTTCTAGAAGGATATTATTTAAAGCGATAGAAAAAAACTTTGAAAACGAAACAAAAAGTGAAGTATGAGACTATCAGCTCAAATGTTTTCAATATTCATAATAAGCAGCAAATCAGCATATTAGAATGATTCCTGAAGGACCATCTGACACTGATGACTGGAGTAATGGTGCTGAAAATTCAGCTTTGCGTCTCAGGAATAAATGACATTTTAAAATGTATTCAAGTAGTAAACAATTATTTTAAATTGTAATAATATTTAAACATTTTTATAAAAAAAAAATGCAGCCTTAATGAGCAAAAGAGACTTTTTAAAAACATTAAAAAACCTTGCTAACATTTTAAATGGTAGTCTACAGAAAAAAAAGTTTAAAACGTAATGTCAGACTTTTGTTCAAACGCTTAACCCAAAGTATGAGCAATAAATAGTACTGTTGCCTTAACAAGAACCCCTAATAAATGTACCGTTGAGCTGTTTATGAGCATGTCTGGACTCTTGCCTACAGGTATATCTTTCAAGAGGTTTGCAGGTCTTGCTCACTTAAACAGTGACTAAGGTAATTTTACGCAGCAATAACCAAACAACGATAGCCGAAGCAGATAAGGCTCTATTTGCGTACTGAGCTCACAGAGACGACCTCAATCAAAACTCAGTCTGTTTACTTCTACAGAGAGCGACTACGAGAAACTGTTCAACTTTAAATCCTCAAAAAAGCAACATTCGCTAGTTTCGAAATCTAAAACAAGCTAAGGTCTGACACAACACAATAAACACAAATACTACCAGACAGAACCGTGTCCAACTGGACGGCTGCCCAAACAGGAAGCATGACACAGTACTGGAGTCCAAGAGGTGAAAGGCAATATTTCTTCAACGGAGGTATTAATTATCTCAGATTTCACCAATACAATAACAGAATCTTATCGAGCCAGGAACGTCACCAAACGGAGAAAACAAGTTTGCATGTTCATATAGATATGCAAATATAGCCATGCTAGGACAGTATGTCCATCTTTGGTTGAGGAATACAGAAACACAACTTATAAAATCATAGGATGAGTCATACAGGACTGGACATTAATCTAACAATATCATGTGTGAATTGCTCATCAATGCAGTGTGAATATTAAAAGAAATGCCTGAAATTTCATATACAGCGGTGCTAATTTCAAGTCTCTTGCGACAGATTTAAAAAATACATTACTACTCTCCAAGGAGAGATCATAAATCTCTTAATTAACAGCTACTGATGATATATAATCTAGTAATAGAGAATGAGATGATGAAAGTGTGAACACCATATCAGCCTTGATTCTTTAAGAAGAACCTTGATTTCTTGACTGCTGCTGGAGTGATGCAACATTAAGAAATACAAGTTATGAAAATAAAGCTCCCAGAGTAAACATTTCCCTCATTAAGGCCCTGATCTGCGGAGACTTGCGATAGCGCTTTTGTGTGCGCGCTCCCCTTCTGCAACACCTGATTTAAACTCTGATAGGAGAGGGGGCGGCTTCCAAACTCAAAATCAAACCGGCTTCCCTGGACAGACAAAGAAAGCCGTTGCTCTAGCGAGTGAAAATATTTCATCATCAATATCCTGTGCTTGATCCTATGGTGTCACCTCAATATTACTCACCCCCTGACAGTACAGACGGTTAAACTCATCTCCGATGCGCCGCAGCTCCCGAGCGACCGCCATCTCCCGCCCCATGGCTTCGTCAGGTGCTTCCATCTGCACGTGCTGATGGCTAGGTTCGGCAAACCATACCTCTGAGAAAGACAAAGGAATTTTATTTTAAGATGCTCTACAACAAACTCATTCAAACTTCAAAATGATAGGGGTGAGCAATGCAAGCAAAAAACATTTTGCTTTTCTTTGTTGATATACGCATGATATTACAAGGTGATTCAAACACTAAAAACAGTACCAAAACGTCTTAATGTCCAAAGTAAAGCTAGGTCTATTAAAGATGCATCTGATTTATTTTTGAATTTGAAAACTTATCTGCAATACAAAAAAGTAGTGTAGCAATTTTCACTCAAAAATAGTCATTCACAATTAATTACACAGAAATGACAAATAACACTGAATGTAAAAGTGTAATTCTGAAGCGTAAAGACTGAAATATATATGAAATGCATTGCAATAATACTTCCAATCATTTGCAACTTTGAAAAATATATATTTTTAACAGTAGACACGTTTTTTTTTATAATGCAAATATTAAGTGATTTAAAAACTAAAAATAATTATGTCCCTTTTATCTTTATCTAAAGATGAGTCTATCACAGATGACTTATTTTTTTTATTTTAAAAGTTATTCGCAATGCAATAGGAATTATTCATGAGATCATGTGGTAATAAAAGCACTAAAAATAATAACAAAATGCCTTAATGTCCAAGCTAGGTCTATTAAAGATGAATCAGATTTTTTAAAACTTTTGTTTTCTATACAGAAAACTGAAATAAAAAACGTGAAAAACCGCTTTCACTTTCAAACTGTCTGCAAATTGCACATAATTACAAAGAAATGCACTGAATTTAAAAGAGTAATTCTGAAACAGAAACACTGAAATATATTGTAAAATGCATTGCAATAATCCTACCAATCATTTTTGACAGTGGATACTTTTTTGAATAAAATACTAATATTCAGTGATTTAAATACAAAAATAATAATGAAACATCTCTTTAATCTTAAGACGATGTCCAAAGTCTATCCCAGATAAATATGATTTATTGTTTATTTTAAGTTATTTGCAGTGCAATAGGAATGATTGGTGAGATCATCTAAAAATGTCAGTTTAATGTTATTAAATTTAGATTAAAGATTAAGCTTTCGTGCACAGCTGAATTGCAAAGGCCAGGATTAGGAATAAGAAACCGAGTCATATTTAAAGACTTGAGGATGGACTTTTAGCATTCATCCCTCTCAACAGTTTTTTTTTTTTTTTTTCTTCTTCTTTCAAGAACAAGAGTTCACACTGTCTTCAAACAGAAGGCCAGGATTAAGAATCCAAATAAACTTAACTTAATTTAAAAAATAAACACTATTTGAAAGAGTTTGTTTCACACCATGCAGGAACCAAACTTTTTCAAAAAACCTACTTTCGTATTTCGCATGGCATCGTCTGATGCAAACAACCTCCTCTGCAAGCTCTGGTTCGTTTTTTCCACGGCCATTATCATGATTAAATATTTGCCAACGGTGCTAAAATTACACCTTCTGTCAGTTGCAAGACAGTAGCTGAACGACTGCGGTTCTTATGAGGCTAAACACTAATATCACCCAAATTCTGCCTGAACTCAATTTGATCTCGCACTATGACTCAAGCGAGAACCACTTTGACTTTTTTTTTCTCATGCTCAATCATAGGACCATTGGATACTCATTTCCCTTTCACAACTCTGCTAGACCTGTACGAACTGAACCAGACAATATCTCGAATATCACTCCAAGTTTTAGTCAACACTTTCACCTCATTCCCTCCTGCCTTTACTACACAGTGTCAACAACAAAAACCTCTCAAATGAGGATGTCTAAATCAGTATTACAGTGGTCAAATGACTCTGTGCTCTATGTGCCCACATCTACACTTATATTTAGCCCAAGTAACAAGTCTGACCCACAAGAGGTGCTCAAAAAAGGGCGCAGAGTTCATACGTGTAAATATCAAGACCTTGTGCCAAACACAATGCCGCAGCTAAAGGTATAAACAGGAGGCCACTGGTAGAGGAACTCTCCTGTCGAGCGAGCAACAGATGAGAGCCCTGATAAGTTATTGTTGTTTCTCTTCGCCATTAAGAGTGGCTACAGGAAGACAATTATCGCCATCTCATATCTCCTGGCTCTCAATAGGGAAAACAGAGATGGTTGGATCTCGTGTCTAGCCTTCACAAAAGACAGGCTAGTCTATTTTGACTGCGCGCACTAAGGCCGATTCTCCGACTGCTTTCTTGAGGCCTCGGTCACGGCGAAGGTAAACAAGAAGACAACAGGTAAATCAGCCCACTCCATCTGAGGCATTGTGAGAAGACGGGTCACACGATGTGGTCATGTGTCTCAGATATTGTGAATGAACCAAGCAGTATGTTCATGCATGTGCAAGCACATTAAGCAGTTAACAGAAAGAAAATGCAGGTTATTTCTTTTAGAGGAGCTGTCACAAAGACAAATGAGTCGACTTGGCTTTAGGCAGAGCTGCGCTGATTCTAAATGAGAAGAACATGCTTTCTGGAAGACATTCTCAAGACAAGTGCACTGCCAAGCATCAAAACATTATGCTTATCACTGCGCTAATGTGGAAAACTGAGCGCCAAGTTAAACATCCAGAGCACTTAAATGGATGACATGCGTAAACTGTGGGATGTGACTATATTAATATTTTTATGCACCTTTACTTCACCTGTACAATCTGTCACTGTCTATTTGGACCCCAATATATGTGACCCTAGACAACAAAACCAGTAGCTATAGCCAACACTACACGGCATGTTTTCATTTACGCCAAAAATATTTAGGATATTAAACAAAGATCATATTCCATGAACCTATTTTGTAAATTTCCTACTGTAAATATATTAAAGTTTAACTTTTGATCAGTAATATGCATTGCTAAGAACTTCAATTGGACAAATTTAAAGGAGATTTTCTCAATGTTTTTTTTTTTTTTTTTTTTTGGGCCACAAAACCAGTCTTAAGTAGCATGGGTGTATTTGCAGAAATAGCCAACGTTACATTGTATGGGTCAAAATTATTGACTTTTTTTATGCTGAAAATCATTAAGATATTAAGTAAAGATCTTGTTCCATGAACATATTTTGTACATTTCCTTCCGTAAATACATCAAAAAAGATTTTTGATTGGTAATATGCACTGCTAAGAACTTCATTTGGACAACTTTAAAGGTCATTTTCATAATATTTTGTTTTTCACAATTTTTTTGTACCCTCAAATATCCTAACCTAGGCCCATCCTAACAAACCATACGTCAATAGAAAGCGTATTTATTCAGCTTTCAGATGATGTACAAATCTCAATAAAAAAAAAAATGATCCTTATGACTGGTTTCATGGCCCAAGGTTACATATAGCCTATAAAATGGCTAGATTTTCTTTGGCAACACCTTTTCTAATGTATATGATTAACTTGAATAAAATGTATATAGTGCATAACATATAACTAATGTATTACATTATATCTGTCCACTGACCCCCAGGGGCCCAAACCCAAAATGCGCCTTGCCCTTGAGAATAAACGTTTGTTTTAAATTCCATTACAAAATGATAATTCAACGCATTGTTTACTTTAATAAGCAATAAATATGAAAGATTAATTTCAAACTATAGAAGAGCGCGCGGGTCATACCAGGGCGGGAAACCTGCAGCCGCTTCAAATTTCAAATTTGAAATAATCCAATTCTTAACGGACAAATCCACTGAAAGAAAAACGTTAAGATTCCTCGCGTCCTTGTCGTGTTTACACACCACAAAATAGAGCCTTTTTTTATCCAGGGGGCTCTTACCATCATTTTGGCCGTCTTGCGCTTCGGAAATATTTGGCATAAGCGGGGAACCTGGCACAGAATCGCTGTCGACGGAAAAATAGCCACTAGAGGACCTGGAGAAGGTTCGGAACATCGGTGACCTCGACTGGTGACTATTCGACATGGAAATCCCTCCCCTTAACGGGTCCCCATCGCTCGGCTGAGGGAAGTCAAAGTGCTCGGAGCGCAAGACAGCTCCGCCACTGGCGCTCTCTCCGTTTCCCCGCGAGGCCGGGCCATTGGCCAGCGTTTGCTCTCTGCAGAACAAACAAAACACTCATTACTGTCTTTTGCAAGCGTTTCGAAGAGGAATTATGTGGGTTGTTGGCAGGGGGGTTTTGAATTTCCAGTCTATTTCGTTACGATTAGCATGCGTTTGGAAACTCAGCTGGCAGCGAAGGCTGCAAGTAGTAACCCGGTGAAGTGCGTCACAAACGAGCTCCACTTCAACTTCCTATTTCTTCCTTAGAGCAAAACAAGCCTGCTTTTTGGGATAAAACTTAATAATGCGCGAAGCCATCGCGTCGAATTCCGCACGGCACGCCGAACTCGCGCTGTAGCGGAATCCACACGCATTCGTCTTTGTTTGTTTCATGATTCTGGTCTAGAGAGGTTTATTATGTCGGGCTTTTTAAAATGAAAACACATTCCGCAGTTGTCCGTGAACCACTTCAGCGTTGTCAGTCATGCCGGCTTGTATAAACCGCGAAGCAACCATGACAAAACAGCGACAAATATAAATCTAAAACACAAAACAAATAAAAAGCTCAAATAAAAAGGAAAAAAACAGACGAATCACCTACCCAAAATGTTGCGCCTGCACTTGCCAGTCACTACTAATAAGTACTTAATAATCAGTAGGAGCGTGGATTAGAAACGCGACCGGATTGCAGTTTCTTTCTTAGGTTTTCTGTAACGTTATATCTTGTTTCGATGTCACTTGTCAGCGAGTTGCAAAGTCAGCGTTTCACTGACAGAAATGAATACAGTATTGTACGAGTGGGGAGTTTGACGCGACGTCAACTCAAACGCGACGCCTTTATTTCTTTTGCAGCGTCCCAATTCGCCTACCCCCTTTATTCCCTAAAAGTATGTAGTCTTTTTATGAAGAAAAACTACATTCTTTTGAGTATGTAGCAGAATAGTAGGCAAACTACTGCGTCTTTAATGGACGCTCTGTTGCTTAGTTACCTGAATCCTGTCACTGTCAATCATCACAGTTAACATTATCTACATTTCGTTTAATTTGATTTCCTACCGTATTAGAGAGAAATGAAGAGGCACTTGCTTTCACTAGTCTTTCATGTCCTTGTGTTTGCATAATGATGCATTTAAAAGTGAATGACCAAAAATATCATTATAAAAGTTCATAATATTGCTGCACACGACATATAACGCGGATAACATAAAATAAATACATTTTTTAATCGGGTTACACATTGATTGTCACTTAAACCCTTTCTGTACCTGTCCGTTGGTCGCGCATATCCGCCATGTTTGTAGTTTTTTAACACTTTTTATGCGTGTTTGTAGTTCTAATCGAATTCTCGTTTACCACGCAATGTGTTTTGGGTAATATTAGCTCTTAGAGTGCGGATCAATGCGCACTCTATCCGGGAATCTTTGGAATACTTTTTTTTTTAAAACATACTACGATTTGGAACATACTAATTCTTTTTTCGAATACTATATAGAACGGATAGTATGCGAATTGGGAGGAGGCATTTATTTATTTTCACTTCTGTAATGCTTAGGGTTCTACTGTTAGTCATTTATTTTCACTGAAAGAGCAGCGGCGAAACAATATCGTGCGCACCAAAACAAAGTTTCCTATTAATAGGAGCGCGTCGACGCCTCCAAGTGTTCAGACAAACAGACAGCAGACAATAGCGCAAAGTTATGCGAGTAACAGCGCAACAGCCCGACAGATTAGTCGATCGCTAAAAATAAATAAGCAATAATAATAAAAACACACATCGCATGGCGCGTTCCAAATCGCTGGGAAGATTTCGAAAGTAAACCGCGAATAACTAGTCTTTTATACTCGTAGGTAGGTTCTCTCCTGGCGTACATCTTGTAGAACTTCAACAACAATCGCGGGTTTCCTCGTTTTCTGACTTATTTTCAATGGATAGCGGAAAAGAAAACAAAGCAAACAGGTGCCTGTCGCTATCCATCGCAAAACAGTTAAATTATTCACTCTGGTTAAATGTCAACACGTATGGGCCACTGAGGGGAGTGGACTCGTCTACTACATCTCAACTTTTGTTGTCTTTGCGACATTGTTTGGCTGGACGCTACGTAAAACGACCAGACAACGCGCTTCTAAGTTGAACTTTTTCCCCTCTCACCGCTGCGCGCAACTTTGCCCTTTGCGCGATGTGAATAAAGAATAAAATATCAACACGGAAAAGAATCAAAGGCGATCTTGACAAATAAACAAATTGATAATTCTGGTTCTTAGTAATTTTACCAAACTCTTTGTGTTTTAAATCACGGGGATTAAATGTTAAAACCCGTGTGTTAATGATGCACAATCCTTTATGGAATTGAAAGACAATAATGTGCAAATAAAAAGAGGAAAAGTGCAAAAAAAGTTGTCCGAAAGAAAGCTGGCATACAGTTCGATACGCGCGTATGAACTCACCTGGACGTGTCAGACATATCCGCTGCGGCAAAACGCGTTAACGCATCATCTCAGCGATTAAAACAACAAAACAAAAGAGTAATTTTCGAAATATCCACAGATTAAAAAAAGTGTTGTAAATTAAAAAAGCACAATTCCAAAAGCAAACAATCGATGCCTCTGAATCTCCCGATGTGTTTGTTTCCTCTGGAGCAGCTGTCATATAAGATCCTGTTTGAAAAATGTCCACAGGATTGTTTTGAATGATCTCTTTTGTCTCTGTGTCTTCTTGAGTGCACTTCCTTCGCCGAGGATCACTCCCTTGCGTCTGCTTCGCAGAGAGAGCGAGTCATTCTGAAAGTGTGTGTGCGCTCTCCACAGTAGACGAACTGCAGTCACGCCCACTAGGGCTGGGCTTGTAATGGTCAAACCCAGAGGGGCTGGGATCTTCTCAAACCACACCATCAGGCTCCAAATGTACACAAACACTTTAGATTAAACTAGAACAAAAGCACTATAGTTCTTCTTTTGCACAGTCTAGTCTCTTCTGTGGTATATTTCATGTACAGTCTGGTTGTATAATGTTTGATCACAAGTGACACAAGTCACAAGCGAGTCATGGGCATATTGAAATCTTATGCTGCATGCAAAACAAACCAGGTTTACATTTAGGCATAGTAAGCATTAGGTGTGCATTTTATTCGGTTATTAATTAAATAACCTGTTTGTGGCACAATATGACAACATGCACCTTTTACAGGCAAACACAATAAGGAAAATAGTTCTAAATATATCCAGTCTTCCATTAGTGTACATTGACAAATGCAGAAAACATTGAAATAACAGGAAATTTATTTGCAGAACATTAAGGAACTTCATTGTTGCTGTTCTTTGCAGACTTTAATAACAAGTGAACTTACTGACGTTTTTGTGAAAAGAAAACTTGAATAAAATAATTGGAAGTATTGTTTGGGTCAAACTTAGTGTACGACAAAAGCATAAATGGACATTGTTTTAAAAACTTTAATCTAATGATTTACCTTTATTTGGCTTAATTGGCAAATAAAAGTAATGGCAGTTGATAGCAGAAACGGACAGTAGTTAAGTATTTTTACTCTGCTTTAAAATTACTTTTCAAGTGTCTGTTCTTTACAAAACTTTATTTCACAACATTCCAAAACATAATATTGTACTTTTTACTGCACTACGTTTTATTTCTTAATTACGTTAAAAATCTTGTACTTTCTTACTTTTACTCAAGTAAAAGATTTAATTGAGTACAAAGTACTACATTTTAATGTTATATTAAAGTTATTAAAGATTAAAAAAAACAACAACAACAACTTATATTTCTGAAAATGTAGTGCAGTAAAAAGCACAATATTATGCTTTGGAATGTAGTGAAATAAAGGTTTTCCAAAGAAAAACACTTGATTAAAGTAAAAATACTTTAGTCCTGTCCACCTCTGGTTGATAGTAGCATTAAAAACTATAGCAGCAGTAATATATTGTTTGTCCAACATTGTAGTGTGGTTACAGTTACCTAATGTAGTACAATTACATAAATATTAAAAAACTGTGTGACATGTCTACACATGACTAATCACATTTGGGCTTTCTTAACATATTATTCAACTAAAAAACTGCCTCTTGGCACTTATTTATGCTGTTATAAATCTGAATTAGGCTATCTAAGCCTCTATTGCTTTCTATTTGAAATCGATTGAGCTAAAATGTGACCCTGGATCACAAAACCAGTCATAAGCTGAATAAATAATCTTATTATTGATATATAGTTTGTTAGGATAGGACAATATTTGACAAAGATACTACTGTTTTAAAATCCGAAACCTAAGGGTACAAAAAAAAAAAAAATCAAAATATTGAGAAAATCCTTTAAAGTTGTCCAAATGAAGTTCTTAGCAATGCTTATTACTAATAATAATTTTAAATATCTTCATGGAACATGAACTGTTCTTAATATCCTAATGATATTTGGCATTAAAGAAAAATCTATATTTTTAGTCATTGCTACAAATATACCCATGCTACTTAGGGCTGGTTTTGTGGTCCAGGGTCACAAATCACTGAAGAATAAAAAAAAAAAAAAAGAACCTGTAGACATAATGTGCAAAATTCCCTTCTTCATAAACTCTTAAAAACAAAGGTTCTTTATTGGCACTGATGGTTCCATAGAACTTTTCCATTGGACAAAAGGTTCTTTATAGTCCAATTAGGTTTTTTAAGATGTTCTTCACTAAGGAAAAATGGTTCTGTTATTGGCATCTTTAACATCCATGGAATGTTTTTATTGGACAAAAGGTCTTTGAATGTTAAACAAGGTTCTTTAGATGTTCTTCTAATAAATGGTTCTTTAATAACCGTTCACCAAAAGGTTCTTCGTGGACCCCAAAACCCAAAATGGTTCTTCTATGGCATTGTTGCGAACCCAACTCTTAGGAAGCTTTATTTTTAAGAGTGAACAAGAAAAAGTAGTGTTGTGCCTACCATTCTTGTTGGCACTGAGCATGATGCTTAATCATAAAACATCAGCCATACATTCTTAAGTGCATTGACCACCTCCAATGTGAGAGAAAATGGAAACCATTTAGACCAGCAACCTGAAATCACTTAATTGTTCTACCACATTCTCATAAAACATGTTCATTCTCTCATTTACAGCTTAGACAGTGGCTGGGTGCTGCTGGGATACTGCGGCTGCGGGTAGAAGCCCCATTCGGCATTGGGATTGGCGACTCCAGCGATAGGAGCCTGGATGCAGCAGGAAGGGATGTTGAAGTCATCGACCACCTTCAGCGCATCATCCTTCACCGATCTGCACAGCTCCAAAAGCTTCAAAACAAGCAGACCATAATCACATGAGAGTTAATGCAGCAATTACACAACTGTATCATTATACAAGTGGATGTTTTCAAGAAAATGTGAGTAGAGCTTGCCTAATGAGTAACCGCCGACAGTCACTCTCCATAATAAGTTGCACAATTTTTCATTCATGTCTATAACGCAAACCAAGGGTTAAGGATTTAACCCATGAGTATGATCAATAGCAAACACCACTAATGATGCTTGATACAAGTGTAAACAAATAGGGATAATTCTGAACTCACCAGAAGTAAGATTTTACAACTTGCTGGTAAATTTCACAATTGCAAAGACATAAGATTTTGAAGCAGAAAAGCTGAATTAGGATTTTCTTTATTTACAACTTTGAAAAATAATTTATATCAGGTGTAAGACAGCAATTTATCACTGGAAATATATAACCAAAACCATTATTCTTCTATAACAGCACCCTCTGGTGGATATTAACAAAAGCAACATTGAAAAATATTCAACTTTCATTTCATAAAATTCCATTTCCCAATTCAGCTTAAACACACAGCTTCATCAAATGAAGTGTATGTGTGGTGTGAGTACAGACGCTGATGTGTGAGTCATTCATGTGTGAGAACGCAGTCAGACTGTTATGTCAGGGTCAAGAGAACAGGAATGAGACGTTCCTGCTTTAGCCGAAGGAGATCACCGTAATGTGATAAAAGACTGAAATTACTCACCACAACCAGCGTTTTGAGAAGAACTCACAGCATGCTGGATCATATGACATACTTACAGTATAAAAAATTTGGATTTACTGTATTTACTGTAACGTTGAGATATTCATGTACTTTTTTAAATCTCATGGTCCCAATGTGACCGTTGACGTGTTTAGCATCCTAAACCTCACCTAAAATACATGTTATTAAATTATCATTGGTTGTGCTAATTTTTTTTATTTGCTCTATAATAGACTGGTTAAACCAAAAAACAGAGGAAAAATACACTAATATATACTATCATTCTTGAAAGAAGTGTCTTATGCTCGCTGAGACTGCATTTATCTCATAAAAATACAATAAAATCAGAAATATTCTGAAATATTATTAGAATTTAAAATAACTGTTTTTTATTTAAATATATTTAAACTTTTTATTTATTCCTGCGATACAATACTGAATTTTAGCATCATTACTTCAGTCTTCAGTGTCACATGATCCTTTCTGACGTCATTATATGCTGATTTGCTGCTCAAGAAACATTATTATTATTATTATTATTATTATTATTAGCAATGTTTAATACAGTCGTGCTGTTTAATATTTATCATAGAAACTGTACAAACTTTTTTTTTTCAGAATTTACTGTAACATTAAGTTATTTATATACTTTTTAAAACATCTATTGGTCCCAATATGAGAGTTGACATGTGTCCAGCATCCTAAACTTCATCTTAAAAACACATTTTAATTATTATGGTTTTTCTAAATTTAATAATAGACAATATAATAGACTAATTACAGCAAAAATCTGGGAAAAATACACATTTGTACAATTGATGGAAAAATATTTAGTTTTTTAGTCTCTTATGCTCTCCGAGGCTGCATTTATTTGAAAAAAAAAAAAATACAATAAAAAATACAATAAAATCAGTAATATTATGAAATATTATTATCATTTAAAATAACTGTTTTCTATTTTAATATATTTTAAAATTTTATTTTATTCCTGCAACACACTACTGAATTTTCACCATTACTCCAGTCTTCAGTGTCACATGATCCTTCAGAAATCATTCTAATATGCTGATTTGCTGCTCAAGAAACATGGGGCCTGAAAAGACTGAAATTCTTCAAAGAGGTCATTTTTTTGCAAGAAGGAGCACAATTGAGCAGACAACTTTTTCTAAAAAGAGGCTTAATAACTGCCAGTTTGAATGGTTTGGGACATGACCTAAAGATAACGATGAGTTAACAATATTAAGAAGCGGTACTTCTGCTACAGGTAACAGTTCTTTTCGTAATTTAGTGGGTACAGGATCTAATAGGCATGTTGTTGGTTTAGATAAGTCTCTTATGCTCTTTATTTGATAAAAAATACAATAAAATCAGTAATCTTGTGAGATAATATTAGAATTTAAAAGAACCGTTTTCTATTTGAATATATTTTAAAATGTAATTTATTCCTGCGATAAAATAAAAATTTTTCAGCATCATTACTCCAGTGTCACTCGATCCTTCAGAAATCATTCTAATATGCTGATTTGCTGCTCAAGAAACATTATTATTAACAATATTAAAAACGGTCATACTGTTTAATATTTTTAATGAAAACTGAGGATTTTTTTTTTTCAGAATTTACTGTAACATTAAGTTATGTAAAAAATGTTAAATTTTAAATCTCATGGTCCCAATGTGACAGCTGACATGTGTCCAGCATCCTAAACTTCAACTAAAATACATGTTTTTTTTTTTAAATTATTATTGTTAAATTATTATTGTTGTTTTATTTTTTAGCTCTACAATAGAGTGACTAGACCAAAAAGCATGGAAAAATACACAGATTAATTCTCTCGTCTGTAAGATTTTTTTTTAACTGTTATTGAAAGAAGTCTCTCATGCTCTCTGAGACTGCATTTATTTGATTAAAAAATACAATAAAATCAGTAATATTGTGAAATAATATTAGAATTTAATAGAACAGTTTTCTATTTGAATATATTTTTAACATTTTATCTATTCCTGCGATAAAATACTGAATTTTCAGCATCATTGATCCAGTCTTCAGTGTCAGAAATCATTCTTATGTGCTGATTTGCTGCTCAAAAAACATTATTAACAATATTAAAAAGTCATGCCGTTTAATACTTTTAGAAACATTTTTTTCCAGAAATCTTTGAAAATTCAAAAGAATCACATTAATTTGAAATAGAATCTCATGTAATATTGATATAATACAAAATCAGTAATATTGTGAAATATTATTACAATTTAAAATAACTGTTTTCTATTTGAATATATTTTAAAATGTAATTTATTCCTGCAATAAAATACAGAATTTTCCGCATCATTACTGAATTATTCAGAAATCATTCTAATATGCTGATTTGCTGCTCAAGAAACATTATTATTAACAATATTAAAAAAGTCATGCTGTTTAATATTTTTTGTGGAAACTGAGGATTTTTTTCTTCCAGAATTCACTGTAACATTATGTAATTTTGTAACTGTTATGAGTTTTAAGTTATGTAATTTTTTTTTTTTTTAAATCTCATGGTCCCAATGTGACAGCTGACATGTGTCCAGCATCCTAAACTTCAGCTATAACACACATTTTTTTTTATTTTTTATTGGTTGTTCTAATTTTTAGCTCTACAATAGAGCGACTAGACCAAAAAGCAGGGAAAAATACACAGATTAATACTCTTGTCTGTAAGACTTTAAAACATTTTTGAAATAAGTCTCTTATGCTCTCTGAGTCTGCATTTATTTGATTAAAAAATACAGTAAAATCAGTAATATTGTGAGATAATATTAGAATTTAAAAGAAAAGTTTTATATTTGAATATATTTTAACATTTAATTTATTCCTGCGATAAAATACTGAATTTTCAGAATCATTCCTCTAGTCTTCAGCGTCACATGATCCTTCAGAAATCATTCTAATATGCTGATTTGCTGTTCAAGAAACATTATTAACAATATTAAAGTTATGCTGTTTAATATTTTTCATGGAATTTACTTTAACATTAAGTTATGTAATTAAAAAAATAATAATCTCATGGTCCAAATGTGACAGCTGACATGTGTCCAGCATCCTAAACTTTATCTAAAAGACATGTTTTTATTAAAAACAGTCTTGCTGTTTAATATTTTTGTGAAAACTGTAGAAACTATTTTTTTTCCAGAAATCTTTGAAAATTCTAAAGAATTGCATTTATTTGAAATAGAATCTTATGTAATATTATAAATCTTTACTGTCACTTTTGAATAATTTAATGCATTCCTGTGAAATAAAATATTAATTTCTTTTGTAAATAAATATGTGACCCTGGACCACAAAAACAGTCATAAGGGTCAGTTTTTTTTTTAAATTTTGACTTATACATAATCAGCATAACCAATGTTTTGAGATGAACCACAGCATGCTGGATCATATGACATACTAACGTATTAAAAGTTTGGAATTACTGTATCTACTGTAACGCTGAGATAATTATGTACTTTTTAAAAGTGATATGGTATTTTGATGATGAACAACAAAAAGTTCATGCTCATGTTTATCTGTAACCTGTCCATGTAGAGACAGCTACAGAACACGGGTGTAATTGTTTAGAAATAAGACTAAAACTATTCAAACTGATTAAATGATAAGACAATTGGATTCAAATAGAGGGAAATGCACAATCAGGCTATTCATCTCCTGTCATTGCTTAACTCGTGAGGTGTTGCACTGATTCCACAGACATCCTGCGTGAGTCACAGAACCTGCTATTTTCTCCCACACGGCCTGACAAAGAGTTAATTTATCGCCCTGACACTTTGGCTCCTGCTCAAGTCCTCCAGAGCTCCAGATGAAAGACAAATGATCACAGGCTGTCAGTTTTCTGCAAAGCTCTGCTTGTGTATTTTGACTTTTATAACCCTGTACTATGAAACCCCCTCATTGTTCTGTTTGAGAAACACTCGCTTATCTGTGGCGCATTAACGCTTGAAATATGTTTGGACACGTCTTGCTCAATAGCCATCTGTCCAATGAGGAGTCTGAAGTACGTCTGACCTCTCTCTGTCTCTCTTTTCAGATCGGTTGAAAAGAAAGTAGCTTTATGTAGAGGTTACATGCCCCACTGAAGCAACGTAGAGAAAAGGAGAGAGTGTAAACAGAGCGAGAAAGAGATGGCATGAAAGAGGAGACAGGGAGACAGAATGGAAAGTTCTGCCAGAGGTACTCACACACTATGCACAAGGAAGTAAAGTTTAATCAAACACTGTGTAATTTGATCAGCTTTTAAATTTAAGACATAAAAAAATTATAAAAGGACAGCTTTATGTAACGAAATGCATGCAAAGTATGATCTTTATATTTTGAAGATATAATTAAATTTGAATTTGGTATCCGACTACGATTTAAAAGGTTTAGGGCTAGATAAGATTTTGAATTTTTTTTTAAAAAGTCTCCGCTGGACACCAAGGCTGCAGTTATTTGATCAAAAATACAGTAAAAACTGTAATTTTATGAAATATTATTACAATGTCAAATGACTATTTTCTATTTGAATATATGTTGATATGTAATTTATTCCTGTGATGCAAAGCTGAATTTTCAGCATCACTACTCCAGTCTTCAGTGTCTCATAATTCTAATATGCTGATTTTAAGAAACATATCTTATTATTATCAATTTTTAGATGTATAATAATTGAGTCTATTTATTTAAATAAACTGTCCATTGATGTGTGATTGCTGGAATATGACAATATTTGGCCGAGGTACAACTGTTTGTAAATTTGGAATCTGATTGTGCAAAAAATATATATAAATACTGAGAAATTTGTCTTTAAAGTTGTAGATTTGATGATGTTTTTAAAGTAATTTCTGCTTACCAAGCCTGCATTTATTTGATCAAAAATACAGCAAAATCAGTAATATTGTGAAATATTATTACAATTTAAAATTGCAGTTTTCTACTTGAATATATTTAAAAATGTACTTTGTTCCTGCGTGGGACGCAAAGCTGAATTTTCAGCATCTTTACACCAGTCTTCAGTGTCACATGATCCTTCAAAATCATTCTAAAATGCTGATTTTAAGAAAACATTTATTATTATCAATGTTAAAAAAAATAATTCAAAATTCAAAAGAAAGCATTTATTAAAAATAGAAATATTTTTAAATATTTAAAATGTCTTTTCTGTCACTTTTGATCTTCACTTAATAAAAATACTATCATGTGTGACCATGGACCACAAAACCAGTCATAAGGGAACATTTTTTTTAAATTGAGATGTATACATCATCTACATGTACAACAAATCTAAATACAGAGAAAATTGCCTTAAAAATGTTCCAGATGAAGTTCTTCGCAATGCATATTTCTAATCAAAAAATAAGTTTTGCTATATTTATGTACAAAATGTACAAAAATTCTTCATTGAACATGATCTTTACTTAATAACCTAAAGATTTTTGGCATACAAGAAAAATCGATAATTTTGACCCATACAATGTATTTTTGGCTATTGCTACAAATTTACCAGTGCTACTTAAGACTGGTTTTGTGGTCCATGGTCACATATTTAAATATATAGCAACAAGTGTTTTTATGACCATAAAATCTGATTAAACCTTTGATCGATCTCCAAACATGAGATGAAGCTTCACTACTGGACGGAAACTGGGTTGTTTCGTCATCACTGCGGCTGCTGATGGTTTTTCACAGACAATGAAAATGTTATGCCACTTTCAAAGACAATGAGGGGCATGATGGTATGGAGATAAACTCAAGGACATAGGCTCAGATGTAGCCTGAGGAAACATGTCAGCTGTGTTAACACAACAAAACTGCTAAAGAAGGCCTGTGTTGAGCTCAAAGTGATTCAATTAGTGCACAGCTGAGAAATCTCATGCAAGTGTATGGAAAATGTGATTTTGATTTTAGGGAAGCAAATCACAAAGTATATATTTTAATGTCTTAGCTGTTAGAGAGCAATTAGATTAAATGCAAAGCAAATGGAAACTATTGCCTTTAAGTCTCTCTGCTCACCAAGTCTGCATTTATTTGATCAAAAATACAGTAAAATTAGTAATATTACGAAATATTATTACTATTTAAAATAGCTGTTTTCTATTTGAATATATTGTAAAATGGAATTTATTACTGTGATGCAAAGATGAATTTTTCTACATCATTCTAATATGCTGATTCGCTGCTCAAGAAACATTTATGATCATTATCAATGTTTAAAACTGTTGCCCTGCTTTATATTCTTGTGATACTGTGTGAAACTGTGATACATTTTGCTATTCAGGATTATTTGATGAATGGAAAGTCGAAAAGAACAGCATTTATTTGTAACAAATCTTTTTTAACATTATAAATGTTTTTACTGTCACAGCTTTAAGTAAGGAATACCTACAAAGTATGATCTTTATTATTTTGAAGATATAAATACATTTGAAAGGAAAGGAGGTGAAGTGAGGCCAAGTATGGTGACCCATACTAGGAATTTGTGCTCTGCATTTAACTTATCCAAGTGCACACACACACCGTGAACACACATCCAGAGCAGTGGGCAGCCATTGCTGCGGCGCCCAGGGAGCAGTTGGGGGTACGGCGCCTTGCTCAAGGGACTCACCTCAATTTGGTAGATTACCATTTAAAAGTTTGGGGTTCGTAATTTTTTTTAAATATAATAATCATTACTCTTTAGTCTCATGATCTTTCAGAAATCATTCTAATATGCTGATTTGCTGCTTAAGAAACATGTGCGTTCATTATCAATGTGTAAAACATTAATACTTTTGTGGAAACTGATACATTTTGCTATTTGAGATTATTTGATGAATAAAAAGTAAAAAAAAAAAAAAAACAGCATTTATTCGAAATAGAAATGTTTTGTAACATTATAAATGTCTTTACTGTCGCTTTTAATCAATTAAATGCATCCTTGGTTAATAAAAGTATAACTTACAAAAAAACAAAACAAAACAGGAAAAGCACAGACAAAATCGCTACTTAAATGAAACGCAACTAAAAACTCCAAAAGGCTTTATGATTGAGAGCAGTAATAGTCTTTCATATTGCATTTTTTCTTGCACGTCTACAAAAATCCCCTAAAACAGTTATCCATTACCCATAAGTCATTGCATAAAGCTCACAATTAAAACTAAAAAACAATCTCCAACAGTGTGTGTGTGTGTGTGTGTGTGTGTGTGTGTGTGTGTGTGTGTGTTCAGTGAAGCATGTGAGTCTTGCTCTAATGTTGACACATGTAATGATAGGAGTGTGTGTACAATAGGACTCATTCTAAAGAGCTGGAGCCACACAAAGAGAAATCACACGCACATGTGAGGATCTCATCCACGGATACTGTCCTCAGCGCTCAGACCCCACACAGAGAGTCTTACTCATTCACTAACATGCTCACGGACATTTCTTCTACCTCACTCACTACCACACACATACACTGACTCACTAATTAGTGTCAAGTCAAGTCAAGCACTCTTACCACTGCTCAAACTTAAGCTAGTGACCTGAACAAACCCTTAAGCGGAGTATTAAACTTCAGGATCATTCACTTCTAGAACAACAATTTACAGATGATGTACTCATCTCCTTGTCATCCAAGATGTTCATGTCTTTCTTTCTTCAGTCGTAAAGAAATCGTTTTTTAAGGAAAACATTTCAGGATTTTTGTCCATGTAGTGGACTTCTATGGTGCCTGGAGTTTGAACTTCCAAAATGCAGTTTAAATGCAGCTTCAAACGATCCCGGCTGCAGCTAAAGAAGGTTATCTAGTGAAATGATTGGTTATTTATTTATTTTTATTACAATTAATATACTTTTTAACCTCAAATGCTCGTCTTTTCTTGCTCTGCCTGAACTCTGATTTTTCTGGTTCAAGACAGTTAGGGTTTGTTGAAAAACTTATTTTCTTTAAAAATTTCAAAAATCATTTCAAAATCATCCTACATCGCTGCAGAAGTACCGACCCAGTGTTTGCAAAGTGAACATGCAAAGAAGATCAAACACTAGGGATCCACCAAAATGAAAATTCTTGGCCGAAGCCAAACCAAATTTAACACTGGGCCAAAGGCTAATAACCGAACATGTTTTTTTTTGTGTGTGTTTTTTGCTGCGCAAAGGAGAATGTTATAATAAATGTATTAATAGAGCTGTTGTAATGATTGTTATCATTCATTTTTGTCTTTTTTTTTTATTATTTTACAGAACAACAGTAAAATTACAATGCTAACATTTATGAATGTTGACTTTTATTTTGGCGGAAAGCCGCAAGAAGACCTCGGTACTACTTTTTGCTGACAGCAGCAGATTTATAAATGATTCTCATTGCGCTGTTTCAGCGCAGATTTTTCTTGCACTTTGGATTTTGAACCCTCGTGCAACGCTGTCAGAATATATACAATTTGTGTGTGTGTTATGTTAACAATGTTCTGTGGTTTATTTTCTAATGGTTTAAAGCCATGTCACGATTTTAGTCATCATACAGTCTTTCTCGAACAGTTTTAAATGCTTCCACACTGCCGACATGTTTGCTGCTTTAGTGTGTGCTTCTATTTAATCGTGTCACATTGTTGTTCAGTATAATTTATTTGGCCTTTTTGCTTATTTCCAGCCGAATAATTTGCTTTACAACCACATTTGGCATCATTTGAAGCCACATTTAAACTGCATTTTGGAATTTTAAACTGGGCGTACCATTAAAGTCCACTATATGGAGAAAAATCTGAAATGTTTTCCTCAAAAAAAAAGAAAAGAAAAAAAAAACATTTTTTACGACTAAAGAAAAGATATGAACATTTTGGAAGACAATGGGGTGAGTACATTATCTGCAAATTTGTTTTGGAAGTGAACACTTTAATGACACTTTAAATGATCAGGAAATACAGAGATGACTGTGAATTGGACTTAAGTTAAAAAAATGACTTGATCTTTAACTACAAGAAGAAATATTTCTCGCACTATTGTGAGAGATAAAAGGGTGTCTCTCATGCACTCTGTTATGAAAACAAAGGCGATTTTCATATTGAGTGGCATTTGCATACACAACGTTCACAAGTTTGAGGTTGGTAAGATTTTTGAATGCTTTTGAAAGTCTGCTCAACAAGGCTGCATTTTTTTTTTGATAAAAAAAAATACAGTAAAAAAACAGTAATATTGTGAATTATTTGTTTAAAATATGTTCTCTATTTAAATATATTGTGAAATATAACTTTATAAATTTTCAGTGTCACATGATCCTTCAGAAATCATTCTAATATGCTGATTTATTGCTGCTCAGGAAACATTTCTGATTATTATCAATGTTTAAAACTGCTGTGCTGCTTCATATTTTGTGAAAACTGTGATTTTTTTTTTTTTTTTTTTTTTGATGGTAGTATTTTTTCAGAATTCTTTGAAAGTTCAAAAGAACCACATTTATTTGAAATTGTTTTTTTTTTCTTGTAAGTTCTTTGCCTTCCTAATTTAATGTATTTTAAAATATTAACTTTCAAAAAACTTTTTTTTTAACTTAAACTTGGGAACAGCAGTGTAAAGGGAAACAAATTGCAAAAAAGTTTTCACTTTCTGATTTCTATCATTTCTTCCCCCTTTTAAATATTGATGATGATGGTAATAATAATAATAATAATAATAATAACAACAATACTAATGTTTCTAGAACAGCAAATCAGCATATTAGAATGATTTCTGAAGGATCATGTAACACTGAAGACTGGAGTAATGATGCTGAAAACTTAGCTTTGATCACAGGAAAAAAATTACATTTTAAAATATATTCAAATAGAAAGCAGTTATTTTAAATAGTAAAAATATTTCACAATTGTACTGCTTTTGCTGTATCGTGGATCAAATGAATGCAGGTTTGGTTACTGTCCAAAAACTATTGAATGGTAGTGTACATTCTTAAAAATTGATGAAATTAACTGCTGAAACTCGTAGCTAACGGAAAGCTGTTAATGAAAGCATTTTGGGATGAAACGTCTGTTCATTCAGTACTGTTTCAACAACACAGGGCTGTTCTGGTTTGTCTTCAACAGTCACTGACTCTTAGATCAATAACAAAACGTAATGCCAATCAAAGCTCGCTGAGCCTGACGTTATTTGCATGGCTTACTCCACGGCATGGAAAACTAGATGATAGGCAAAGATGCTGACTCTTATCTGTCCAAAACATGTTTTCATCTTGTCTGTGGATAGATCCTTCAGCAACTCCCACTTAACTGAAAATCAGAAAAATATAGTGACTCCTAACATAAACATTAAAAATCCCGAGGAAAATGGGCTGCTCTCTTACAATTCGGAAGACATAATGGCGTTCTTAATAAAAGTAGACACAAATAAGTCAATAGCCAACAAAAAGTAAGAGCATAAAGCTAAAAATTGAGTGTGGATAATCAGCTAACAGGGAATGTTCTCAAGAGTTTTCTTAATGTTCTCTAAAAGTTATGAACAGAAACTCTTTCAGTAACGTAATTAGTTGTTATTTAATATTTTGTTCAAAGACCATCTTGTTCATTAAATGTTTGTTCAAAGTTATCTGGTCTTCCATAATGTTCTCAGAACATCAGCACAAAAACGTTATTGATACTTCATGGAACCTTTTCTTCTAAAACGTTTTAGTTGGATGTTCATGTAATGTTTTTAAAATGTTCCTACTTGTCAAAAATAACATTTCCTTAATGTTTGCATGCTCATTTAACGTTCATATAACTAAGAAAAAACTTTTAAAGAATTTTTTTAATGCTTAGAGAACATTCAAAAAATGTGTTCATAACTTTATGAAATGCTTGCAAAATGTTCTTAGAATATATTTTTCTTAGCTGGGAGATTATCTGGTTCTCAAAAGTTTTTTGCACAAAAACATTATTTATACAATGGCCATGGAACGTTTTAATTTTTAAATGTTTTAGTTGGATGTCTAACATTTAAAAAATGTTACAACTTTACAATGTTACAAATGTATGATGCCGTTTTGGTGTCATGTTAAAAAAAAACTAAGATTATGAGATTAAAGTTGTAATATTGTATATGAGAATAAATTAGAAATGCTTCGAGAATAAAGTCATTTGAACTTCATTCTCGTAATTTTGACTTTATTCTCTAAACATTTTGACTTTATTCTCGAAAACTTAAACTTTATTCTCTTAATTTTGACTTTACTCTTGAAACACTTAAACTTCATTCTCAAAATATTTTGACTTTATTCTTTAAATATTTTGACTTTATTCTCGAAACATTATTAATTTATTCTTGAAACATTTATACTTTTATTCTCAAAACACTTCAGCTTTATTCTGTTTTGACTTTATTCTTGAAACACTAACTTCATTCTCAAAACATATTTTTACTTTATTCTTGAAATATTTTGACTTTATGCTTGAAACATTATTCATTTATTCTCGAAACACTTTGACTTTAATCTCATATTTTTGACTTTATTCTTGAAATATTTGGACTTTTTTCTCATAATATTATGACTTTATTATTGTAATTTCGACATAAATACTATGACTTTAATCAGTTTTTCTTTTTAATCGCCATCGTACAAATGTTACAACTGAACGTTTTTGGAACATTCAAAAGTAAAAAAAAGCATCATGCTTGCAATGATACAATGGAACTTATATAACCGGGAAAAAAATTGTAAACCAATTGTGTAACTACGGTGGCCGAGAAGTGCAAAACACAACAACAAATCGCAACACAAAAAACAAATCTGAAAACCAAATAACAAATCCAGAATCAAAATTACAAATTAGAAAACGCAATATCAAATCTAAAAACAAAACGGCAAACCATAAAACACAATAACAACTCCGGAAACAAAATAGCAAGTCGGAAATCACAACGACAAACAAAAAAACAAAACGACAAGTCAGAAAACACAATGACAAATCAGTCAAAACGGAAAAGGTAGGTATTTTGTGTGACCGGCGTAGTCGCTGCTGATTGGACGGAACTCCTGTCAATCAAGACATACAGGAACTACAGTTCTAGAAGAGATCGCTGTCATCAACTTTTAAATGGTAAGACATTTATAAAATAGAACATCAACTTTTGCATTAAAACTGATTATTAATACATTATTTCTCACTTAATTAGTAGATTTACGGGATGTTATGCATTCTCTTCCTGCCGTTTTATCCATCGTTGTGTAATTAAGGCTTTCAAACTGGATTTTTTGCGAGTGGGGAGTTATTTAATAGATCTGGATTTATTGATTAACCTAAGTGAGAATGAAAATGTTAAAATAGGCGAGCAGTTTTCATTTCAGAATCATGGTAGGCCAATTTTTCCAAAAATGTATACTGTGTATTTTGTATTATAGCAGTAATCATTGTAAACACATTATTACTATATTTATTATATTTTTATAGCCACTAAAGAACTATTGTGTGAAGGATCAGTGATGCCACTGGAGTGAAATTTGATGGAGCATCACTTAACCATTTCGCCTGTTATTCTCCTTCTCTATCCTGCTTTCAGAACAAGAACCAGCTGAAGTAAAACAGTGCCAGTTCCCAAGTATGATTACATCACAATTTGTTAATGTAATCTATAGATTTCTCCTGCTGACTATATCCAGTTTTTCTATGAAGACTTCAGATGACCAGCACCTGTGAAGAGATGATGCCAACCCTTGAGAGGACTTCGGATGAAGCAGTCTCTAAATAAACATAGAAAACTGATAAATTTTCCTTGCATCGAAAATCATCATGATCACATCATGCTTTAATTTGTTCATTGTTTCTGATTACATGACATTAATTAACTGCATGATTTGTATAGCTTAATTTCAGAAAATTTCTGCCATATTAACATAATTTAAAACCGATACACTTGTTAACAGAACTCTTATTTGTAATGTAGATACATTCATTTTCTGTAAAGCTGCTAGAAACAATGTGTATACTAAAAAGTGCCATACAAATAAATGTGAATTGAACAAAACTCGATGCATCATTCATCTTTTCTCCTCTCTAGATCAGTAGGGAATTCACTGTGCTCTGTGACTGGAGCACAGCAAACTGTAGTGGAGACTGTTCAAGGACAACATTCTTTATAGTTTATTATAAATGTCTAAACTGATTGCTGTAAATGAGTGCATAACAAAAGTCAACATGCATAAAAAATATTATTAAATGTATAAAAATGTTTTAAGTTGTTTTCAATTAAAATATACTACAAATATATATTTTAGATATTAATAATTGAGGGGTGCACAAGATTAAAAACATTAAACAAGATTAATTTTCACTCAATCTTAAAATATATATACTTGTAAGACAATACACTTAACATTTACCATGAGATCATTAAAACGACAATGAACATTAAGATGTGATTGAACTTGACTAACATAAAAGTTGTAAGCACACACACACACACACACACACACACACACACACACACACACACACACACACACACACACACATATATATTTATATCATATTTATATAATTATATAGAGAGGCTGAAGTTACCTTAGTAACAGACCACAATGTCGTTTATATAGCAAACACGGACTTTTACCATGGTAACTTCAGCCTAAAATATGTTAACAAGGCAGGTGAGGATAGCTGACCACATTAATCCTCAAATATTAGCGGATTTTATCTTTTAAAAACAACACTTATACAACTACATATGTATATTACGTATACATTATTTTATAAATAATGTCAATAAAGTATTTTATTGTCACTAAATACCAAAAAAATCGCAGTTCTGTCTCTCTAACTCAATGTATTCCGCTATGAACTTCCTTGAACTATTTGAGGCTTCGTGAATCACGTGACGATCAAGCATTTTGTCTTGATTGACACGAGTTCCGTCCAATCAGCAGCGACTACGCCGGTCACACAAAATACCTACCTTTTCCGTTTTGACTGATTTGTTGTTGTGTTTTCTGACTTGTCGTTTTGTTTTTTTGTTTGTCGTTGTGATTTCCGACTTGCTATTTTGTTTCCGGAGTTGTTATTGTGTTTTATGGTTTGCCGTTTTGTTTTTAGATTTGATATTGCGTTTTCTAATTTGTAATTTTGATTCTGGATTTGTTATTTGGTTTTCAGATTTGTTTTTTGTGTTGCGATTTGTTGTTGTGTTTTGCACTTCTCGGCCACCGTATGTAACCATGTAAAAAACTGCACATTTTGAATGTTCAGAGAACATTTTCATAACTTAGTGGGAACATTAGCAAAATGTTCTCACCATTGTCACCGATGCTTTTGAGAAACACAGCCCAGATGACCTGGAAAGTGTTCATATTGAAACTTGTAACAAAATGAGACATTAACATGTTTTGACACATTTGAAATCACTGTTGCCAAATGTGCAAAGTCTCAATTTGTTCTCCATTTAATCTCAGTGCTGTCCAGGCGTAACAGTTGAGATATTAGAGATCTGGTTTGTGATTCTTATGTGCGTCCTTAAGTGAACAGCAGCTAATTATAAACAAGCGATCGGGTTATTTTTGCCACGTTATGCAGCCTGTCACATGATGAATTATCTTCAATAAGCCATTGAAAACATATAACAATAGTTCATATGAGCGCGCTGAAAGGAACCGTAAGCACATGCCTTCAGTCACGTGCGGTGGCCGCTGCAGTGGCTCTAGGAGAACAGAGGGGGTTGTTTGCAGAGACAGCGGCTGTGTTGGGTTTGTTAAAGTGGTAAACATGCAGTAAAGCACCTGCTGACCGCATACTGACAGACCGGTGTCGACCCCGCTGTCCTCTCGGCTCCTGTGTGGGAGAACCCCAATGAGGCCGTCTGGCTGTTTAATCACAGCTAATTGTGAACAACTGGCCACTTTATGTGTGTGTTGCAGGTGGACAATAGTAATGTTCACATTCTGCCACTCTGTAAACCCCAGCTAATGTGTGAAGGGTTAATGGGACTAATCCAAAACAGACTCTGATGGGCAGCAAAAAAGGCTTTGCGCCTCCTTAACTGCCTAAAGACTGATTGACAGCATGCTGATAACCTCCTGATGTGACTGCTGGTCAAATTCAACCCATTCACTCTCTCAAGTCATCAAAAATTGAAGCACGGACACTTATTAAGACGTTAAATGTATCCCTAGATGTCGACCAACTAGTAACTCCATTAAAAAAAACAAGAGGGATCATACAAAATGCATGATATTGTTTATTTAGTACTGACCTGAGTAAGATATTTCATAATATTTATTTATAAAGATATTTATAAAGACGTTTACATATAGTCCACAAGAGAAAGTAATAGTTTACATACACTTGATTTTTTGTGTAGTTGAACCCTTTCCAACAAAGACTGTTTGATTTTGGGATCCATCTTTTCACACTGAGGACAACTGAGGGACTCATATGCAACTATTACAGAAGGTTCAAATGCTCACTGATGCTCCAGAAAGACAAACACAATGCCTTAAGAGCCAAGAAAACTGAAAACTTTTGAAATTGAAGATCAAATTTAACTTATTTTGTCTTCTGGGAAACATGTAAGTAGCTTCTGAAGGGCAGTACTAAATTAAAAAAATTGGCAAAATGAGAAAAATGTACACATCTTCATCCTGTTTAAAAGTTTTCACCCCTGGCTTTTAATGCATCGTTTTTCCTTCTAGAAGTATAAGTGAGCGTTTGAACCTCCTGTAATAGTTGCATATGAGTCCCTGGACCTCAAAATCATACAGTCATTGTTGGAAAGGGTTCAAATACAAAAAAATGCTGAAAAACCAAAGAATCTGGAACCTGAAGGATTTTTTTCTGAACAACAGTGGGCAGTTTAACTGTTTAGGACAAGCAGTATACTTCATTCTTAATGAGTCATTTTTCAATTCAACCACATTTTCTCTTGTGGACTATATGAAAATGTCCTTTATTTCAAATATTTTATTCAGGTCAGTACTAAATAAAATAAAAAATAACATGCGTTTGTATAATCCCCTATTTTGGTAAAATAATTAACATTTTCCAGATTCTGCAAGGTGTATGTAAACCTTTGACCACAACTGTACTATGTTATTTGTTACTTTTTAAATAATCTTTAAATGATGTTCTAATCACAACAGGAAACGTTCTTGGAATATTAAAAACTAAAGATCAAATAACATATTTTGGGTGAAAAAGCTTGTAACATTTTTTGTAACCTTTAAATAATACTCTCACCACAACAAGAAAACTGGACATTTCAACCTATTAGAAACATTTCAGAACATTGTTCCCATAATGTTTTTATAAACTGTGTTACCTGAGTAATTCTGTGCATGATGATTTTTTGTGAATTTATACTTCATAGATATTTTTGAGCTACCTCTACCCTAAACCTAATAATATAAAACACAATAACGGTCAGAAAAAACTACAGAGACTGATCAGAAAAACAGTACAAATGTATTACAAAAGAGTCATGTTGCATTCCAAGTGTTCTAAGTGTATACAATAACTGTATGCAAAGAACAGATAAAAACTTTAGGTTTTAATGGCTAAAACTAAAACTTTTTCCTGTTTCTTGAATGCAGTCACATATCATTCAGAATATAAATCTGAACTTTAGAATGAAGCATTATTGTGAAATATTGTGGCTGTTCAAATCATACCATAACATATAATTGTGTCATAATTACACAAATTACACACCACTATATCATTTCAGTGTGATGGATTTCCCAGGCCTTTCACATCTGTGCACTGACGCCAAAGTTTTCTCATTTGAAAGTATGTTTCTAGTTCACTGATATATAAACTATAGTGTGACACTAAAAGTGCTTGACCATGCTTCAGTTTTTGATACCTTGGTAATGAGAACAAGTTGTCAATTTAGTTAATACCTGGTTTCGGATCTGTCGGCTGGTGTTGGGGGTCAGGTAGTTGTGCTCCAGGTACCACGCTCTCTCCTGATACACCAGACTAGTGCCATGAAGAAGGCAGAACTGTAAGAGAAACAGGAAAATGTGGAATAGAGCAGACACATTAGTTTACTAAAAGACACATTAGTAACTATTTAACACAAAGGCCTGATTTTGCATCTGATGCATGTTTAATATTAACAGGTTGCAGTAGTCGCAATGCAATGGCTACTAATAATAAAATGCATTACATGTATAGTTTTATTGCCTACTTTGCAGCCCATTGCATGGTGAACTTAGCATAATAGAGGTGGGAATCGATTACAAAAAGAATCAATTTAAAGGAAATCGACACTTCAGTCTGATTCATTTCTCAGAACTGGTTCTTTTGGATAGTTTGTTTAAATGAATCGGTTCAAAAACTATGATTGCAGCCGATCAATAACACATAAAGTCAATTTTGTGAATCCATAGCTGATTATTGCCTTTTATTCAATTTAACCTGCATTTCGAATCTCATTCGATTGACAAATGTGACCCTGTAGGCCACAAAACCAGTCATAAGGGTCAATTTTTTAATTAAGATTTATACATCATCTGAAAGCTGATTAAATAAGCTTTATGTTGATGCATGTTTGTTTGGATAGGACAATTATTTAAAAATCTGGAATCTGAGGGTGCAAAAAAAAAAAAAAAAAAAATCCAAATATTGAGAAATTCTCCTTTAAAGTTGTCCAAATGAAGTTCTTAGCAAAGCATATTACTAATCATAAATTACGTTTTGCTATATTTACGGTAGGATATGTACAAAATATCTTCATGGAACCTGATCTTTACTTAATATCTCAATGATTTTAGGCATAAAAGAAAAATCAATCATTTTGACCCATACAATGTATTTTTGGCTGTTGCTCCTGTGCTTCTTAAGACTGGTTTTGGGGTCCAGGGTCACAAATACTGATTAAACTACATCCTGGACAAGTTTCCTACATTATTTTGCACCTATAACCAAATACAGACACTAATGCACAAACTTTGTTTTGTTCTAGGTGTCTAAAATGTCTTAAAGGTTGAAACTGGCTTGTTCTGTTGTCCACAATGCATGGTTTTGAGCGCCACTCTGGACAACATGGTGATAACAGACAGAAAATAATCAAGGAATACTAAGGACACTGAAGACAAGGTAAGCCAAGAAAAACATGCACTAAAATATTCTTAAAACAAGAGTATTTTACTTGCCATATTGGCAGTTTTACTTATTTTAAGCAAACTGCACTTAAATTAGTTTTATTCCCCTGAAAACAAGTCTAAATATCTTGTCATTTTGATTGTCTAGTAAATGCATCTTAATTTAATAATTTTTAGATATTTTAACTAGAAACAAGACAAAAACGCTAAGTAAGATAACCCTTTTTTTGCAGTGTATTCATCCAATCTTTAAAAATAAGTGCAAAAAAGAATTTCTTAAAATCAGGGTAAATTCCAAAAATGGTAGAATCAAACAGCCCTAATTGAAACTAGTAAAATGCAATGCAAACCTATTGATCAACTTGGTTCTTTCGAAAGCCTTCTATGAAACAAATAAGAGGAGTGAATGCTTTCAAAACACTGCAAATCAGACGCTGTCTGAAAAGTCTTTCAGATCTGAAGTGCAAGTTCCACATGCAGAAACAAACAGCACTTTCAATTCAGCAAATCTGACTGGATCCAGACGATTCCAGTGGTTTACAGCGGTTTGAGGTTTGGGTTCAACTGGATGTAAATGTGATGCTCCTCCTTGTGTATATTAGATTTCATGAGAATCAAGTTTGCAATCCAACAATCATTCTTCCTCAACTTATGACCACTGTCAAAGGAAATATTCAATGCAGTCAGTTTTGTTTAAATGTTGCCGAAACAAAATGTTTGAAGCAAGACTACACCAACAGGTCACACCAAAAGTACCTATAATGGTAAATATATTAGCATCCACATCAAAGCACAATAATGTTTTGTTTATTGTAACTGTGAGCTGTCAACAATATTGTTATCATTGTGGTGTGGACTTCCCTATTCTCAAAGAATTAGAACGATTATTAAAACTTTATAGTTATTAGTTCCTGATTGTAACATTGAAACATGCATTTTCTGTAAAGCTGCTATGAACCAATATGCATTCCCTGCTGAGACAAAAAATGGAAACCTTCTATTGGTGGCTTGTTTAAACCACTAAATCCTAATGGAGGATGTCCCAAAACACATTACAGAAAAAAAAAATAGTTTTAATGGTTAAAAGTTAGAATTTCTGTAGTGTTGTTGTTTTTTTCAGCAGGGTTGTAAAACAAGCCATACAAATAAACATGAATTTAAATTAATTAAAATTAATTGTTACCATCTTGGTGTAAACAGCCCTTTTGTCTTTGCTAACTGGACTTTCAACTAAAAAAATATCACTGCCAATGACAGTTAATGTGTAAATACACCCATAAGCCACAATGGATGACAGTTGAAGTCATTTTATCATAAAGCTATGCCACAAACAGCGGAAACAAATAGTTCAACTAAAAGTTAAAGTTATTTCTGACATCCTCATGTCACTTCAAACTTGTATGACTTTCTTTCTTTTCTGTAGCACATATAGAGATTTTGGGCTGAATGTTCACTCTGCTCTTTTTATACAAAGTAAATAACAGATCCAGGCTCCTAAAAGATTAAAAAAAACAGAAAAGTAGTTCATTGCACCAAATGTGAGGAATTTAGGTCATTTATTAACTGTAATTCACATAGGTTTCAATCTACTTACTGCTAAACAATGACAGTAGTTTCATTTTCAGCTAGTCAGTATAAACACATGACGTATTAGAACACATTTCACTTCCATAATTTGAAATATTTGCTGGATATTAGGTAACAATAGAGCCCCGTTTGTTGTGCAACAGAACAAACTTTTGCTAACCACAGTCCTTTTTTTTTCTTTACTTGCATCAAATAGTTTGCTTATTTTTTTTTAGTTCTGAATGGTTACAATGGTATCGTTAGAATTACTATATTGTATTTTAATGGGCAAAGAACTATTAGAAATGACAGGAAGAGACTATCTGCACTGCAAAAAAAATGCTTTTCTTACATTTTTTTTGTCTTGTTTCCAGCCAAAATATTTAAAAATTCTTAAATCAAGAAGGATTTTCTAGACAAGTGAAAATCCAAAGTCCAAATTAAATGTGTTTTTGCTTGAAACAAGCGAAATAATCTGCCAATGGGTTAAGAAAAATAATCTTGTTTTCTGTTTGAAATAAGATTTTTTTGCTTACTTTTGGCAGTAATTTTACTTGTTCTGGGCAAACATTTACATTTACATTGAAAACAAGAAAATACTTTTTACTTGTCTATTAAATCTAGAATATTTAGATTTTTTGTCTTGTTTCCAGTCAAAATATCTAAGTAAGAAAAGCATTTTTTCCAGTGTGAATACCATCCAACGATTTATTGGCATAAAAAATTGCCATGGATTTGATTTCCAAGGAAAGCAAGAATCGATAAAATTTGAAACTTTTCATATGCCAAATGCAAATTAAAAAATATATATTTTTAGAGTGAAAAAGTATATAATATACATTATATTAATTCTCAGCACAAAGATATAAATCATTACATGGCTTTTCCCCAGGTTTGTAGTCTGAATGAGTCGACTCTATTTGCCAAAAGTCAGAAAAGATTTTGTCTTTTTTTCCAGAAAATGTTTCTGCGTTTATTTGTTGAGCTCAGAAAGACTTAAAAGCCTGGTATTGTGTGATCCTCTGTCATTTAGTGTATGTGTATAATTGCAAGTGTATAATGCCTATTATAAGATTTTAAAAGCTTATATATGGTATATTCTAGTCTTAAAGGACAAGTTCACTTCCAGAACAAAAATTTACAGATCATTTACTCACCCCCTTGTCATCCAAGATGTTTATGTCTTTCTTTATTCAGTCATAAAGAAATTGTTTTTTGAGGAAAATATTTCAGGATTTCTCTCCATATAGTGGATTCTATGGTGCCCCCGAGTTTGAACTTCCAAAATGCAGTTTTAATGCAGCATCAAAGCTTAACGATCCCAGTCGAGGAAGAAGGGTCTTATCTAGCAAAACGATCGGTTATATTCTAAAAAAAATGACAATTTATATACTTTTTAACCTCAAATGCTTGTCTTATCTAGCTCTGCGTGAACTCTATGTATGTCTTTATGTATTAGGGTATGTCTAAAAACTCTCATCTCATTTTCTCCTCCAACTTTAAAATTGTCCTATATCGCTGTTTTGGTTTTTTTTTGTAAAGGGCATTTGGTCGGTACGTCTGCAGTGATGTAGGATAATTTTTAAAGTTGGAGGAGAAAATTAGATGTTTTTCAACCTACCCTAACTGTCTTGAACTGGAATACACAGAGTTCACGCAGAGCTAGACAAGACAAGGTTTTGAGGCTTAAAAGTATATAAATTGTAAAAAAAAATTTAGACAATAAACAATCGTTTTGCTAGATAAGACCCTTCTTTTTAGTCTGGGATCATTTAGAGCCTTTTGAAGCTGCATATAAACTGCATTTTGGAAGTTCAAACCTGGGGGCACTATAGAAGTCCACTATATGGAGAGCAATCCTGAAATGTTTTCATTTCTTTACGACTGAAGAAAGAAAGACATGAACATCTTGGATGACAAGTAGGATAGTGAATTGTCTGTAAATTTTGGTTCTGGAAGTGAACTTCTCCATCAAATTTCAAACAAAACTCTACTTCTACACTTCTCTACTCTTCTACACATAACTCAAAGCTTCAGCGACAAGACTTGACTAACTATGGCAGATCAAACATTAATTATTGCACCCTGGGAACTCATGAACTCCATGTTGTTTCCCAGGGGACTGATAAAACAAGCACTCTGACTCCTGGAAACTCTTTAAAATCATAATTTCGTCACCATTTTTGTGTGCAATAAGCACCAGATAGCCAATTAATGCTGTGGCACCGTTTAAGTCTGAGAGCATACAGAATCAGCACAATGTGAAGCCGAAAAATGTAAATGGAAAATACTTGCTGACCCCTGTTTATGCTATGTTATTTATGTTCCATATCTGAAGGACCCTACACGAGCTGTAGGCCCCTTCACATGCATCAGCTTGAGTGAGTACAGGATGTAGTACAGAAGATGAAGGGGATGGAAAAACAGTAGCGGTACAAGCTAATATCTCTTCTCCTCAGAGGTGAGGTAGCAACCAAACCACCTAGATACATCAAAGAGCTGGACAGGAAAAAACAGAGCATGCAGAGCAATCGGTTGTAAAGCATGGACACTAAGAGGAATAATATATAAATAACGTAACATGCACCGTATCCTCTTGTTTTTTAATTACCGCTGGATCAAATATAAACATAGGGAGGCACATGATCTCTCTGGCTCTCGTTCTCTGCGTTTTGCTCTCTTCCTCATATGCAAAGCATGGAATTGATGGCTTATCGCAGAGCCATTAAGTTTGTTATCAGTCAACGCCGAATAAGGGTTCGTCTGAAATGGAAGTCACCTTGTTGGTGTGTCAGCTATGGGAACTGAAACCATCCGTGTTACGCACAACCATCAGAACAACTGAATAGTAATTATTAAAACTTAAAGACCCCAGGATATATCTTGACGAGAGTAGTTTCCTTTCCTGTTTTGAAATGGGAAGTTGGGAACAATAAACAACCAGTATGTTTTAGTTACGTCACGGCTATGAACTATGATTTGCTAATACTAGTCAGACACAGTTGATATCAGAGGGATATTTTCTTCCTAGAATGAAATGCTTTGCTTTTCACAGATAAAGGTCAACTTAGTCATTTTTAACCTTTAAAAAAAATAAGTTACTTCATCCATCCATCCCACAAAACCAGTCTAAGTAGCACAGATATATTTGTAGCAATAGCCAAAAATACCTTAGATTGCACCATCAGATTCCTATGGAAGCCCGCTTCCGCCAATGAATAAAAAAAAAGGTTATTGCGTCTTATCTCACAATTTTGACTTTTTTCTCAGAATTGCGTGATACAAACTCGCAATTCAGACATTTTTCTCAGAATAGTGAGAAATAAAGGCAGAATTAATTTATATAAATTTGAAATTATGAGTTATACAGTCAAAATTGATTGATATAAATTTGCAATTGCGAGTTATAAAGTCAGAATTCTGAGATATAAACTTGCAATTCTGAGAAATAAAGTCAGAATTGCGTGATATAAACTTGCAATTCTGTGAACATATCAAATTTTTTTTGTCCCCTCAGAACTGGACTTTATAACGTGCAATTGTGAGTTTACGTCTCACAATTCTTAGAAAAAAAGTCAGAATTGCGAGATACAAAGTCGCATTTGTAAGAAAAAAAGTCAATTGCGAGTTTCTCGCAATTTTGACTCTCGCAATTGTTAATTTATATCTAGCAATTCTGACTTTATAACTTGCAATTGTGCGTTTATATCTCAGTTCTGAGAAAAAAGTCATCTCACAATTCTGAGATAAAAAGTCAGAATTACGAGATGTAAACTTGAAATTGTGAGAAAAAAACTGAATTGTGAGATAGAAAGTCACAATTATCTATTTTTGTTCAGTGGCGGAAACAGGCTTCCATAGATTCCAGATTTTATATATATATGGACCACAAAACCAGTCTAAGTAGTAATAGCCAAAAATACATTAGATTGCACCATCAGATTCCTATAGAAGCCCGTTTCTGTCACTGAATAATAAAAGAAAAGGTTATTGCGACTAATCTCACAATACTGACTTTTTTTCTTACAATTGCGTGATACAAACTCGCCATTTTCAAGTGACTTTTTTTTTTTCTCAGAATTGTGAGTTATAAAGTCAGGATCGTGAGATATAAACTTGCAATTCTGAAAAATAAATTTGCAATTGCATGATATAAACTCACTATTGTGAGTTATGAAGTCAGAATTCCAAGATATAAATTCGCAATTCTGAGAAATTAAGTCAGAAATGTGTGATTATAAACTTGCAGTTGGGAGCTAAGTAAGAATTGTGAGATATAAACTCGCAATACTGTGAACAAATCAGTCTTTTTTTTTTTTTTTTTCTCTGGACTTTATAACTCGCAATTGCAAGAGACAAAGTCACATTTGTAAGAAAAACAGTCAGACTTGCGAGTTCATATATCAATTTCGACTTTATTTCTCACAATTGTGAGTTTATGTCCTGAAATTCTAACTTTATATCTAGCAATTCTGACTTTATAACTGGCAACTGTGCATTTATATCTCACAGTTCTGAGATAAAAAGTCAGAATTACAAGATGTAAACTCGAAATGGCAAGAAAAAAAGTCAGAATTGTGAGAAAGTCGCAATTACCTTTTTTTTATTCAGTGGCGGAAATAGGCTTTCCACACACACACACATACAAATTATTATATATTAAATTAATTAATTTGTGTGTATGTGTATATTTGAATAAAAAGTGATAGAGAAATATAAAACTGTTCATTTTGCAATTTTAAATGTTCATATTTTAGGTTTATTGCTAAATAAATAAATATGTTGAAACAGTAGGTCTGTCTTTAAAGGTCCCATATTGTCAAAATCGAAATTTCCTGGCTTTTTTCATGATAACTGAGGTCTAGGGGCTATGTTACTACCATATGAGTTTCAAAACAGTCAATCCACAGTAAACTGCACACAGCCTGCTTAAAGTAGCTGTTTCTTTTCACAAGACGCTGTGACTTCCGTAAAGATGTGACGTCTGATCTACTCAGTCACCGCCTTCAGTCACCACCCCGAGCACCAACCACTGTCCCACCCTCCTTTTGGCAAACCCAGACAACAACGCATCCATTCCATTGTTGAGCAACAACAACACGAAAACAAGTCGAGAAAACCCTGTTCAGTCGATAGATGTCGAAACTACATCATTGCACAGGCTTCCGAACAACGTGAATATAAGAGTATAACTTCAGCCTCTTTCACACAGCGATTCCGGTAAATACATGGATAATGTTTCCCATGATTTGTTCCGGAGTTATTTGATTTGGTTCATTCACAGTTGTTTTCCGGAATCTGTGCGTGCTTTACACACAACCCATAAAGACGTGACGTTTGGATGTGAGATGTAATGCGACGCATACGTTTCACTAAACTGAAACTAACCTGAACAAACTGTGCTTCAGCGCTGATAGTGAGGAGCTGGCTCTGCCCGATCGCCGCTTCATTCCACTTTGCACGTATTTTTTCGTTGTGAAGAGTCACATGATAACGTGCATCATCACTACAACACTGCCTTTATGGTTCTGGCTTTTGTTCACACAGCGCTCGTTCCCGTAATTTTCCAGAATCAGCGCGCATTGTGAAAGGGGCTTTACTGAAGCAACAGTTATGTAGCTTACTGCACTCGGTGTTTGAAAAAGAAAAAAACATTAATGATCATTCTGAAATATCCTGTTGAGTATCAGCAGGCTAGGCTCTCTCTATTGCTCTGAGCTCGCTTACAGCATACATGACGTAGTTACCTGTGGTTGGCCTGGCTGTGCGTCACTCAGAAAACAACAGGCCAATCAGAAGAGAGGCTCATGAATATTAATTAGATGGGACAAAATCGACCTGTTTTTGACAGAGCTCCTAAAAAAGGAGCTGTAAAAATATATTGAGATGGATTTTGGCACTTATACCGCAAATATATATTCGTAAGGACATCAACAACTAAAATAAACCTCCAGAAATGTGTACAATATGGGACCTTTAACAGTTTATAAGTTATTGTTTAAAATCAATTCCCCTGTGGAGAAAACTAATGGGATTTTTACTCCCAGAACTTTTGCAAACACCTAGTGTACAGTATATTGCACCACATTCAATAAGTAATACATTCCAGTAAATACTGCACCAATAAGTAAATACTTCCAGTATTTGCATGTTTTGCCCTGGACAGATGCTATCTAGACACATTCATTTTGAAATGTCAAAGTGAGGTAAGGTCACAGGTCCCATGACTGTGCGAATCGCAAGCGTGGTCCTCGGTGCCAATAACAGCAACAGAAGTTTGAAGAAACAGGTGGAAGTGAGGTTTTCCTGTTCCTCACTGACGCGCTTTGTCTCTCGATCACAGGACTAGTGTGACAGCGCACCTCATGACCTGCCAGGAACCAGGTCATTATCTGAGATTTATTCATGCTAGCTGCTCTCCAGAGGGCCTGACAGCTGCTGTCAGCAGGTCTGAGATCAGCGCGGTTCTGCTTCGGTGCTCGGCAGCTAATCTGATACTCATATGACTGCAAAGCACATCCTGATACTGCTGTGTCATATCACTGCCAATAACAGTTAATACGTACAGTAAATCCACCCGTGAACCACAATGCATGACTGCTGAAATCATTTTATCAAAAAGCTGAAACAAATCGTTCAACTAAAGTTACATTTCTTTTACATGTCTTTATTTCTTTTCTGTAGCACATAGAGATTTTAGGCTGAATGTTCACTCTGCTCTTTTTTTTACAAATAAACTGCAAAAAAGTAGTTTAGGCCATTTATTAACTGTAATTCACACAGGTTTCAGTCTACTTAGATGAGTAAATAATGACAGTATTTTCATTTTCGGCTAGTCAGTATAAACACATGACGTATTAGAACACATTTCACTTCCATAATGATGAAATATTTTCTGGATATTAAGTAAGAATAGGGCCCTAATTGTTGTGCAACCAAACAAACTGAACAAACCACCAACTGGTTTCTTTAGAATTTTGTTCACTTGCATTAAAAAGTTATCTTTTTTGGGGATTCTGAATGGTTGCACTGGCATTGTTAGATGGTTTCTATGGTGAAAAGTTGGGATGTTTTGTGAAATGCCACGAAATTAAGAACATGTTATCTGTTTATTCTCTTTAACCTTACAAAAAAATTCAATGTTTTCATTGGCCAACTTTTTTTTTTTTTTTTAATATAACCAAATTGTGATTTTCATGGCTGCAACACACTCCAAAAAAAGTTGTGACAGAGGCTAAATAAAAGTGAAAAGGTTATAGAATATACAAATTAAACCGTTTTGAAACCGTACAAGACACCTCAGGTGAATGTGCATGACCTTTGAGCCCTCAGATGGCATTGCAAATTTGATGTTTATCTGCTTACCCCCAGGGCATTTAAGATGACTAAGGTGACTTTGTTTCTTCATTAGAACACAAATGAAGATTTTTTTTTTTAACTCAAACCATCAGTTTGTCAGTCAATGGGACCCACAGCTTTGAGAGTCAACAAAACATACACAGACAAAACAATATTAAACCCTACGGCTTGTGGCGATACACTGAGGTCTTAACACACAAAACAATTGGTCTGTGCAAGAAACTGAACAGTATTTATATCATTTTTTTTTTTACCTCTGATCCACCACAATGTCCAACTGTCCTGAGCGCGTTCACAACAGCGTGTGTTAAGACCTCAATGTATCGCCACGAGCTGCAGGGTTTAATTTGGTTTTGTCTGTGTAGGTTTTTCTTGACTGTCAAAGCCTTGGATCCCATTGACTGCCATTATATGAATGACAGACTGCAACGGTTTAAGTTAAAAATTTTAGTTTGTGTTCTACTGAAGAAACAAAATCACCTACATCTTGAATGCCCTGGGGGTAAGCAGATAAACATCAAATTTTCATTTTAACAAAAAAGGTAAAACGGTAATGTAGGACGATTTTGAAGTTGAGGGAGAAAATTCGATGGGAGTTTTTCGACATACCCTAACTGTCTTGAAACGGAAAAAACAGAGTTCAAGTTCTCAGTACCAAAGACCATCCAGACTTTCATCAGCGACCGATGCAAACACAAACGACTGTAATGGTATGGGGGTGCAGCAGAGCAAACAGCATTGGAGGCATGAATTAGAATTGTACAGACACATATACTGCCATTAAGATGACGTCTTTCATGGGAAGTCCATGGTTATTAGATTAAGACAATGCCAGTTCTCATTCTGCATGTGCTACAACAGTGTGGTCTGCCTGCAGTCCAGATTTGTCTCCTATTGAAAATGTATGACCAGTCATGAAAAGGAGAATCAGACAATGACGATCACAGACTGCTGGGCATCTGAAGTTTTTTTTTTTTTTTTTTTTTATCAATCCAAATTGGACAACAATTTTGCTTGCAAAACTTCAAGTATTAGTATCCTAAATTCCTAAACTATTAAACATTGTAATTTAAAGAAAAGTTGATGTGGCACAATGTTAAACATCCCTCTGTCACATCTTTTTTGGAGTGTGTTGCAGCCATGAAAATCTAAATTTGGTTCTATTTAAACAACTAAATTAAAAGTTGGCCACTGGAAACATTGGAATTTTTTTTCTTTTTACTTTAGTCAATTAAATAAAGATTAAAGAGAATGAGCAGATAACATATTCTTGATTTTATGGCATTTCACGAAATGTCTCAACTTTTCTGGAGTTGGGGTTGTAGGTGGTTACCAAGTCATTGCTTTGTGGTTAACAAGTTAAGGTGTTCTATAGGTGGTTTCTAAAGTATTATTAATTGTTTTCTAATTGCTGTTTTAATTGTTGATTGTTACTTGGTTGTAGGTGATTGATAGGGTGTTGCTTTGTGGTTGTTAAGGTGGTAGTTGACCCTTCACAAAAACCCACCCTTCTTAGTTACTTTTGCTATGTCTGATAAACAATGCCGCTCTCACGCTACACCATGTTCTCACACTGTAAAAAATACATGGCAGAGCAAAAAGGAAACTGACAACATGCCGACAGACAAGACACAGCAGGTTACTTTTGGTCTCAACTTTTAAATTTTGTAATTTTGTAAGAAATTCAACATACTGTTTTGTGGCTCCTTAAAGGATAAGTTTACTTCCAGAACAATTTAAGATGTTTAAACTCGGGGCACCATTGAAGTCTATTATATGGAGAGAAATCCTGAAATGTTTTCCTCAAAAAAAACATAATTTCTTTACGACTGAAGAAGGAAAGACATGAACATCTTGGATGACAAGGGGGTGAGTAAATTATGTGTAAATTTTTGTTGTAGAAGTGAACTTCTGAATGAAGGAATGAATGAATATCTAAACGTATTCCATTTAAACCGCAGAAACGCGTCTATATACACAGTTTTTTAAGTTTAAGTCCACAAAGTAATACTCTCCTGTCTGATTTGTTTGTTGGACAAAATGGCAGATTCTGCATTACGATTGGTCTGATCGCCTGTCAATCAAGCCTTTTGCAAAGGGTCAATTGGTTTCTTGAAAGTTTTAGGTGGTTGCTAGGATGTGCCTATGTAGTTGACTAATCGCACGTTTATATTAATTAAAATATTTATTATATATATTATAAAATGCCATTTAGTTTTAGTCATATTTTGGTATCTGAATTGTTTTAGTTTTAGTCGACTAAATAAAATTTTTGCTAAAATCTAATGAGTTTAGTTGCAGTGCAATGCATTTAATAAGCATTTCTCTAAAATGACCAAACTCATTGTATAGGTTTGATATTAGGGTTTTATCATGATAGACACAGATTTAACTGCTGTGACATTCAGAAAAAAACAAGAACCCCTTTTGATATTTAGCCTACTGAAGCTTGCAACAAATCCCTGGCAGAAATAATGGCTTTACAAATGTGTCAGAAAAAAAACAGCAAGTAGATATTTTAATTATACATTTTAAATTAGTCAATGTTGGCTGTACAGATAAAGTTGATGATGGATTTGCCTTATCCGCAGTACAGTGGACGACCCTTTGGAAAGAAATGCAACTTTCTCGTGGATTACATAATCTGAGAGTATCTATGTTGGATTGGTTTATTGTAAAGTAGATGTTTTAAGCTTTCTATAGATATTTGTCTCATGTCTGTATGGGAAGTAATATATACACTGAGTTTCGGTTCATTATTGTACCATGCTCCAGTTCCTGGAGACAGCAGAAAAGCAAATGTACACCGCAAAAAAATGCTTTTCTATAGCTTAGATTTTTTTTTGTCTTGTTTCCAGACAAAATATCTAAAAATTCTTAAATCAAGAAGGATTTTCTAGACGAGTAAAAATAATTTTCTTGTTTTCAGAAAAAACAAGTCAAAATTAAGTGAGTTTTTGCTTAGAACAAGCAAAATAATCTGCCAATGGGGTAAGCAAAAAAAATCATATTTCAAACAGACAAAACAAGATTATTTTGCTTACCCCATTGGCAGATTATTTTGCTTGTTTTAAGCAAAAATGCACTTAATTTTGACCCTTTTTTCTGAATACAAGACAATAATTTTTACTTGTCTAGAAAATGCTTCTTGATTTAAGAATTTTTAGATATTTTGGCTGGAAACGAGACAAAAAATCTAAGCTAGAAAAGCATTTTTTGCAGTTACAGTTTTAAACAATGTATTTTTCTTATCTGCATGAGCAGAAATGATGGAATATTTAGTTTGTTGTGTGTGGATGGTGTTTTTTGTGATTGACTGACTACAAAATTTTGATCAACTAAGCATCTTTTTAGCGACTAACATTTAGTTGACTATACTCTAGCAGCTAAGGCTGCCTCTTTATCAGTGTTTTCACGACGCGCCATCAGGCCATATTGCTACTGAACCGAATAAAACTAGCAGATTTTGCTGGTTATTGTTGCAGAAAATGATAACTTATTGTCATGTTTTGCACTGTACTAATCAGTCGGACCTGGAAAACATTTGGAGTGCCATAGACTGCCAAAAGTTAGAACAAATCAAGGAGAAGAGTGCAAAAAACTGTCTGAGCAACAAAAGATGTTGGTGGTTGGCCAAACTGAACCAGGATTTCAAGGGCAAGAATCTTGACAACATTCGTGTTTGTTCTTATCATTTCCAGTCAGGTAGATGAAATATTAGGCTAATATCTTAATACTGCTTGTACGGATCTTTACCACCTGTTAACTTAAGTTTGTCAAAATTTTGCACCCTTTCCTGCGTGCTAAGTCCATCTATGTATGATTTAGCAGCTTCCACATGTTTTTTGCATGGTTTACACAGTATAAATTAGCAGAACAACGTATTCAGTAGTATATTAACAGTACAATCCATGGTGTTGTTTACAACTGAGTATCGCCAATATGGCTGCACATCCAAATCATGACGTAAACCCTCTTTTTTGAATAGTTGTACAGATTTGGTTACTAAGGTGTTCTAGGTGTTTGCTAGAGTGTGCAAAACCAAATTATTGTAGTTATGACATGCATGGAAAGCACCACTCTTTTTTTTTTTTGTAAAATACAAAAGCATAGCTTGCTTTATCATGCTGGCCTTTTAGACCAATTTAGCCCCCTTTCTCAGTTTTGCAGCCTGCTTTTTCCACACACGTGGTCAAGAGTGGAATCCTCTGAAATCTCCCTGCTACGCTAAGAAGCTCAGTTTATTGTTTTTTGAGTGGGCACGAGGCTGCTGTTGTTTTTTCTGAGAACTTTCCATTGGAACCGGCTGATGAGTCAAAAGACAAAAACAGTGTCATGCAGCGGCAGACAGAGCAGAGAGACAGCTCTTCACACGTACCTTGGTGAGCAAGGCACGGTCCTCTATGATATGACATTCTTGAACAGCGAGAGCAAACTGCTCCAAGGTCACTGCAGAAACAAAATAATAGAAATGAACAGCATAATAGTGAAATTAGAAGGGGGTGTTGCATTAGGTCCAAGTTATTAGCATCAAAAACAGTAAAATCTTGTTTTTTGAATAGCTATTTTTCACCTTCTCCCTGACCCTTAAAATAAAATAAGACTATTTGTCTTTTAGAAACACATTTGAAATGAGAAGCAGTGCTTTGATGTACCAAAGTCTGCTTCACCCTCGGGTTGATGTTTTCTATCTAGGCAGTATTTATATCAACTTGAAAGAGGAAAGACCAAAAACAATATAGAACAGAAACATACTGTATTTATCATTCAAATCATCATATTTTGGATTCAACTAGTGAATTTGCATTCTAGAGTATGTGATACACTTGAGGTCAAAAGTTTACACCCCTCTCCCAAAATCTGCAAAATGTCAATTATTTTATAAATAAGAGGGATCATAAAAAGTTCATCAAAAGTTTAAATCCCCTTGATTCTTATTCATTGTTTGTCCTGAACCGTTAAACTGCCTGCTGTTCTTCAGAAAAATCCTTCAGGTCCCACAGATTCTTTGGTTTTCAGCATTTTTGTGCATTTGAACTCTTTCTGACAATGACTGTGTGATTTTGAGATCCATATTTTCACACTGAGGACAACTGAGGGACTCATATGCAACTATCACTGAAGGTTCAAACGCTCACTGATGCTCCAAAAGGAAACAAGATGCATTAAGAGCAGAGGGTGAAAACTTTTTGAATTTAAAGATTAGGGTTAATTTAACTTATTTTGTCTTCTGGGAAACATGTAAGTATCTTCTGTAGCTTCTGAAGGGCAGTACTAAATGAAAAAATATGGTATTTGGAAAAAATAAAAGTACACATCTCCATTCTGTTTAAAAGTTTTCAACCCCTGGTTCTTAATCCAATTTAATTTTTTTTTCCTTCTGGAGCATCGGTGAGCATTTGAACCTTCTGTAATAGTTGCATATGAGGTTTTTTTTGAGTCAAAATCATAGTCATTGTTGGAAAGGGTTCAAATACACAAAAATGCTGGAAAACCAAAGAATTTGTGGGAACTGAAGGATTTTTCTGAAGAACAGCAAAGGGACTCATGGACAACTATCACTAAATAAAAAACACAGCTGTGGATCATTCAGGTAACAACACTAGGGTGACCATACGTCCTCTTTTACCCGGACATGTCCTCCTTTTTGGCTATAAAATTATGTCCGGGGGGATTTTGTAAAATATAATAAAATGTCTGGGGTTTTTTTTTTTTTTTTTTTTACCTCATTTCACTGACCGTCATTAATTCAACACTTTAAATGCAGCCACTGCCCACCGGCATTATTCTGAGGTACCTGCAGGTATGAACTGGCCATCGGGAGCACAGGGACATTCCCAGTGGGCCGATCACCGAAGCGAGGGAGACCTCCCCCATATTAGGCGCTATTTTAAATTATAGCGCATTCAAAACCGCAAATAGCCGAAAAGTGTGAAGCGGTGGGATCAATCACCCGCACAGTGCTGACGAACGCGCGCTGCGCTTCTGCCACGATGTACAATGATAAACAGTGTAAGTTGCTTGATCCATTCAGATAACACATAGAATTGTGTTATACAGTCATGTGATATGAGAACATTAAAGGTTCTGTAAGTTCTGCTGGACTGGCTGAAAACAGCCACGACACTGGATATTGCATGATGAAGTAAAGTGGAAAATGCCAATAAATAATTACTGTCAAAACAAAATTATTACAAATTTCATAGTTTATAATTACTATTTGATTTTAAAAACCATATAACTAATGTTTTCTTGTGACCACCGTCTTACTACTAATATTCTAATCAATAATTTCTTTTAATTTTTAGTTGTAATTCGTTTTAATTGGAGTAAAATGTTAATTCAATAAGAGCCTGATTAAAGAATTAAATATGGGTCTTATATAAATTAGGTGTTTACTCTACATAATAAAGTTCTTAAAGGGACAGTTTACCCAAAAATAAAAATTGTCATCATTTACTCAACATCATGTAATTTCAATAATTTCAATCCTGTATGAACTTTTTTCTTCTGTGTAACAAAGGAAGATACTTTGAGAAATTCAAAACTTTTTTGTCTATAGAGTAGAAATCAAGGGTAACCAAATATGTTTGGTTACATTATACAAAATATCTTTTGTGTTCCACAGAAGAAAGTAAGCCATACAGTTTTGGAACAACATGAGGGTGATGATTTTTATTAATGAATGTTTTTTTATTACATAATTTATTAGCAACAAATTTCCTGCATTCTAGCTCAAAATCAATGCTTTACTGCATGCATTTCTCTGTGACAAAAATGTAATTAAGTTTGTTGCATTTGAATTCAGCAGTATTTATCATTATTTGTTTAAATCCTGTTTTATTCATTCATGTACTCCAATTAAAGACCCTATAACCCTGCTGAAATAAACAGCTTAAACCAGCCTTGGTTGGTTGGCCAGTTTAGGCTGGAAGTAGCTGGTTTTAGCTGGTCTTTTAGTTGGTGGTTTCTGAGCCTGACCAGCTAAGACCAGCCTGGCCAAGCTGGAAAAGTGGTCAAAACCCTTCTAAAACCAGCCTGCTGACCATCTAAAACCACCCAACCAGCACAGGCTGGTTTTAGCTGGGGGTTTTTTCACCAGGAAACCCAAGAAAACTTTCATGTGGAACTTGTGGGCCGGATGGGCTGAATTTGTCCAGGGCCGAATTTTAACCCCAGTCCAGCCCTGGGTACCTGTCTGATGACGTGAAAGACCCAATTGTCAAAACAATACAAAGAGGAACTGCGCTGCAAGAGCTGTGTGTCACTAACATGCCGAAACGCAAGTGTAGTTTCACAGACAAATTGGAAAAAAAAATGTTTTACAAGGCAATTCTTATTTAAGCATTTTATGTATTATTTATTTATGTTTGTATTAGGCCTGTATAAAGAAAAGACTAAGAGAGATGATATTTTTTACAGGGCAATACGGTTTTGATATAAGATTTAGTTCAAACAGAAAGAGAATTTAAATAAATGTGTGATTTCTAAAAGCGCCTTGGGGGGGGGGGGTGTCCTCTTTTTGGATTCTCAGAATATGGTCACCCTAAACAACACAGTATTTAGAATCAAGGGGATGTAAACTTTTGAACGGAGTCATTTGAATAAATTCAACTATTATTTTCTCTTGTGGACTATATGTAAACCTCTTTTATGTGAAATATCTTATTTAGGTCAGTACTAAATAAACAATATCATGCATTTTTTATGATCCCTCTTATTTTGGTACAGATCCTGAAAAGAGGGTGTAAACTTTTGACCTCAACTGTATATTTCTTTTAACTGAAAAAATAAGACTTTCTCAGCTAACAAAAATATGTTCTGAGAATGTTTTCCTAATGTTCCAATTAACTGACAAAAACATTCATTCAGAATGTTCCAGTTTTTAAATCATTTAAAATGCTTCAACATTTTATTTTATCATTTTGCAAACATTCTGTGAATGTTACTTTTGAATGTTACATTCTGAAACAAGTAGTAACATTTAAAAAAATGTTGAACGAATGTGAACAAACATTCTATTAATGTTACCTCTTGAGTGCAGAGTCTAGATTTCTGAAAGTTACGGTACTTTTTAATAGTGCATCAAGCTCTTTCATCTCAAAAGATGAAAGAAAATTTAATTTCTCAAGATATAAGCCTTTTAAACTAGCTTTGTTTAAATAAAATATCATATTATGGCAGATTTTATGCATTAATTGGACAACAGTGCTGGAATTTACAGACTATTTGTATCTCTTTACAGTGTCTTTGACTCTCTCTATATGACTGGTTTTTGAGACACTGCACAATGTAATAAATATTCTGTGATCCGTGACCGCTACTATGTGTTACAATCATGCGTGTTAAGTCAGTATTAATATCATAAATGAAAGCCCAAGCTGGAACACTCACATAAGGTGTGAATAAAAGCCCCTCATCTCAATGTTATCAGCAGCATCTCAGAGAAAATTAGCACATGATCTGTGTGTGTGTGTGTGTGTGTGTGTGTATAAGTGTGTGGGAGGAGGGTGAGAGAATGGAAATTTGCTATCAGGGGAGGAAAATATATCTTGACACACAAACCCATGCACAAATACACACACACACTGAGCATGTGGAAATACTCTAGAACATCAGAGGCTGAGAATGCACAGCACCTTTCTGTTGCTTACTGAGTGTAAGAGTGAATCAGAAAGTCAAACAGTGTCTTTAATGATCAAAGACGTGTGGTGAGTTCATAGTCTACACTAGACCTCACACAAACACGCATGCACTGCTAATGCACTCTGCTTCTTGTGCATTGGACACATTTTAGTGTAAAAATAATGAAAATTAGCATTTAGGGTCTTTGAATTAATTAAAGTCTTTAAATTAGTCTTTTGACTATTTTCCTGGACAAATACGGCTTAAGATATTAAGATATTAAATTTAACAAAATTAAAAATGTGGCTTTGTTTGATGTTATGCATCTTAATTATTATAAAAATAAAACAATACTAATTAAATAATTATACTTTATTTCAATGTATTGCTTTTATATTTACTATGCATTTATTTATAGTAATTTTTGCTCAAATCGGCAACTTAAATGTAACTTTTATAACTTTTCAACTGGAAATTCACTTATTAAGAAACTGCTCATTATAAATTTAAGGTTTTACTGTGTCTGCAGTTTGAGAAACTGCAATTCCTGAGAACTAACTTCTCATTTCCATGTCATTTTTGCAATGACTTTCACCAGTTGGTCTTTCTGTGAAATACTTTTCTTGAAAAGTGTCTCACTTTTTTGTGGTTCGATGTTTTGTCAAGTAATTCAGTGACTTTCAGACATTCATTTTTTGAAGGGCTTCAGTGTCCAAATACTTTTGGGGATTGTTGTGTATGCTGCATCCCAGCATCCTTCAGGGTGATCTTTTGGACCCCTTTGTTATAATATTAAAGACTTTTCAGAGAATTTGGATGTAAAAAAGAACATGCAGACATTCATGCAACACATGGACTATAAATAATAAAGAAACTTCCCTTTTCTCTCACCTCTGTGTATGTGTGCAATTGCCAAAGCAGTCACATGATGTAAACAAGCGTTCCAGGCCATGAAGAGCTCCTCTTTGTTTTTCTCTACCTGTTCAAGGGTATAAATAACACCGAATACAGTTTGTATTGCAGTCTTGGGAAAATGGAGTAAAAATATTGATGACTCATGTTGCATCACACAGATTTTTGTCCAATCAAATGCTCTGTATAAATAGAATATCCTAATAGCAAACCAACATATCTACTGTTTTCATATCTAAAGTGTTTTTACTGTGCATTAAGTGTTTGGCCGCTTTGATACATCCTTAAAAAAGAGAGAAATGCTCTCTTAGGATTCTGATTTTTGTGGCCCAAAATGACAACATTTAGGAAAAAACAAAACAAACATAAGTAATTATTCTGTATTTACATAATTAGTGACATTAAGACTAGGTAGCTGTAATTTTTGTGCTTAATTACTAAAAATCAGTTTCATCAAATAAACCCAGGCTTGGTGAGTAGAAGAGACTTCTTTAAAAAACATTTAAAAACTCTTGACTGGTAGTGTATAAAAAAATTCAGCAGTATATAAATATTCTATGGGTACTTAAAAAGTTGAACATTTTATCACCAATAAATGTTCACTTAAAGCATTTCACAGCTACTCACACTTGCCATAGATCTCCTGTCACTTGCTCTGCCTTAAAATAAGCAGTAGTTAAAACAAACCGAGAGAAAACCAGTCTCCAGTGATTTAGTGAGAGCGACTCACCTTAGTGTAAAGCCGACTTGCCAGACTGCGCTGTAACACCCTTTCCCTGTAGCTCACTGCTTTCAGCAAGAACATTAGGTCTCCTACTTTGTCCACACCGAAGCCAAGAAAGCTAGATAAACAAGGAAACAGCCAAAAGAAATACAGATTAACTTGGTCAAACAAAGAGATGCTGTATAAAAGCACTGAACCACTATCAGAATCACATCTACACCAATAAAAGCAGATTTTTTTCAGCCTACAGTATGCCGGACGACTAAAGATCTCAGCTTTGGTTAATATGTTATGAATAGCAGACCGGAAAACAATTACACCTATCAAATTTTCCTCTTAGGCAAAATTGCTAAATTGGCGACCTAATTGTGAGTGTAAACACAAGTGAGGGTAGACAGGTTTCTCAGGGCTGGACAGTTTGTGTGTCACTTTACTGGAACATAGATCCTACACGGCGATGCCAACTCAATGTCATGACCGTAAAAAACAAGTAGCACTACCATACCAACGTTTTGGTGTTACACTTAGCAGTATCTATCTATCTATCTATCTATCTATCTATCTATCTATCTATCTATCTATCTATCTATCTATCTATCTATCTATCTATCTGTGTCTATCTGTCTATCCATCTATTGTTTGTTTGTCGGTCCATCCATCCATCCGCCCATCTATCCATCCATCTATCATTTGTTTGTTCCATCTATCTATCTATCATCCATTCATTCATACTGGGTGTCCATCTGTCTGTCCGTCCATTCATCCATCCATCCATCTATCTATCATTCATTCTGGCTGTCCATCTGTCCATCCATCCATCCATCTATCTATCTATCTATCTATCTATCTATCTATCTATCTATCTATCTATCTATCTATCTATCTATCTATCTATCTATCTATCTATCTATCTATCTATCTATCTATCATTCATTCATTCATTCATTCATTCTGGCTGTCCATCTGTCCGTCCATTCATCCATCTGTACATTCATTCTGGCTGTCCGTCTGTCCATCCTTTCATTTGTTTGTTCATTCATTCTGGCTGTCCATCTGTCTGTCCATTCATCTATCCATCCATCTATCTATCGTTCATTCATTCTGGCTGTCCATTCATTAATTCATTCATTCATTCATTCATTCATCCATCCATCCATCTATCTATTGTTCATTCATTCTGACTGTCCATCTTCTGTCTGTCTGTCCATTCATCCATCCATCCATCCATCCATCCATCCATCCTTCTATCGTACATTCATTCTGGCTGTCTGCCTGTCCATCCATCCCTCCGTTCATTCATTCATTCATTCATTCAATGAATCTATCTATCTATCTATCTATCTATCTATCTATCTATCTATCTATCTATCTATCTATCTATCTATCTATCTATCTATCTATCTATCTATCTATCTATCGTTCATTCATTCATTCATTCATTCTGGCAGTCCATTCATGAATTCATTCATTCATCCATCCATCTATCTATCGTTCATTCATTCTGGCTGTCCATCTTCTGTCTGTCCATTCATCCATCCATCCATCCATCCATCCTTCTATCGTACATTCATTCTGGCTGTCCGCCTGTCCATCCATCCCTCCGTTCATTCATTCCGTCCGTCCGTCCGTCCGTCCGTCCGTCCGTCCGTCCGTCCGTCCGTCCGTCTATCTATCTATCTATCTATCTATCGTTCATTCATTCATTCTGGCAGTCCATTCATGAATTCATTCATCCATCCATCCATCCTTCTATCGTTCATTCATTCTTGGTGTCCATCTTCTGTCTGTCCATCCATCCATCCATCCATCTATCGTTCATTCATTCTGACTGTCAATCTTCTGTCTGTCTGTCCATTCATCCATCCATCCATCCTTCTATCGTACATTCATTCTGGCTGTCCGCCTGTCCATCCATCCATGAATTCATTCATTCATCCATCCATCCATCTATCTATCGTTCATTCATTCTGGCTGTCCATCTTCTGTCTGTCCATTCATCCATCCCTCCGTTCATTCATTCATTCTGGCCGTCCGTCCATCCATCCATCCATCCATCCATCTCTCTGTTCGTCCGTCCGTCCGTCCATCCATCATTCTGGCAGTCCGTCCATCCATCATTCTGGCAGTCCATCCATCCATCCATCATTCTGGCAGTCCATCCATCCATCCATCATTCTGGCAGTCAATCCATCATTCTGGCAGTCCATCCATCCATCATTCTGGCAGTCCATCCATCCATCCATCCATCCATCATTCTGGCAGTCCATCCATCCATCCATCCATCATTCTGGCAGTCCATCCATCCATCCATCCATCCATCATTCTGGCAGTCCATCCATCCATCCATCCATCCATCATTCTGGCAGTCCATCCATCCATCCATCCATCCATCATTCTGGCAGTCCATCCATCCATCCATCCATCATTCTGGCAGTCCATCCATCCATCCATCCATCCATCATTCTGGCAGTCCATCCATCCATCCATCCATCCATCCATCCATCTATCTATCGTTCATTCATTCTGGCTGTCCATCTTCTGTCTGTCTGTCCATTCATCCATCCATCCGTTCATTCATTCATTCATTCTGGCTGTCCGTCCATCCATCCATCTTTCATTCATTCCGTCCGTCCGTCCGTCCGTCCATCCATCGTTCATTCATTCTGACTGTTTGTCTGTCCGTCAGTCCATCCATCAATCTTTTCTTATTTAGCACCCAATGTCTGGAAGAATCTACCTAGTGTTTTTTGGGAGGCAGGAACTCTGTCTTTTTTAAATCTAGATCAAAGAGATGGCCCATCTCTTTAACTTGGTTTACACAACACATTTCTATAGTTCAAATACTTAATCTATCCATCCATCCTCCTACCTGGTTCTGAGGCTGTCTGACACTGAGCTGCTCCAGTTTCTAATCAGTCCCATCACCAGGTTGTTCCCCATCTGTTTGGTGTGCTGGGTCAGCAGCTCTCGTACCACCACCTGCACATGCACAACAACACAAGACCGGCTGATGACAAGCTGTAGGGTAAATAAACTGTTTAGGTACATATTAACATAAAAATATCTAGTCTAAACCGTTGTCTTAAATACAGGCTGGTAACTGAAAGGCTATATTGTACTCTAAAGGGGTGATTCATGAACTATCACCCATGCATCTTTTAATGTGGTCTTTTAACACATATCTATTCACTGAACAATTTTTTTATTATTAAAAATTACTCGAGTGTCTTTTCTACAGCTCAAATAAGAAATAATGCAAATACAAGCAATCAATTTAAAGGAGATAACAAAACAAGTAGCACTACCATACCAAAATCAGATACTTGGTACTGGAACTTGTTAGTGCAGTAAGTTAGTGAGTTCAGAGTAATGCTAACCCCCTTTCAAAATTACAATTCCTGCTAACTCAGGGTAAAACCCTAACCTCAGGTTTGTTCCTGTAGTGTGCTGTAAGCTATTTTAGATAAAAGCATCTGCTAACACCTGTGAAAAAGAAATGCACTTAATTCTATTGAATCTGGTCGTTGCTTTTTCTTTGTTTATTATTTGACACACTTTTGCACCATTTAGAGAATGTAGTATGTAAAATGTAGAATAATAGTCTCTACAGTAGAGACTATTATTGACTGTACAAGCAACTTTGCATTAAGGGTCTTTGTTCAAGGACACAATGCACAATGTATCCTACATACATTAGGCTACTCCACCCTGTCCTTAGTGTAAATGTGTGATCCTAATGGTCAGAACTTCCCTTCAGTCATTAGCGTTCCTCAAGGGATCACAGAATCAACGCAGCATCACATTATAAACACCACAACTCTAGAGTTTCTTTTTTTAACCAACTGCTCCCAGAATGTCTACATGCCCATGTAACAAACACCACTGTAAAATCTGCAGATGACATAACAGTCATCGGCCTGATCACGAACAGTGATGTTTACAAAATCGATTACAAAATGCAAGATTACAAAATCTGATAGTCTGGCGCTCCAATAATAATCTCATCCTTAACACCAAGAAGACTAAAGATATAGTGGATTATAGGTCCTGTGCTTATAAATGGAGTGGCTGTGGAGAGAGTCCCATGTTTTAAATTCATGTTTTACATTAAAGAGGATTTTTTTTGGACTACACACACCTCCACTGTCACTGGAAAAGTACGTCAACTTGTTTATCTTCTATGAAGATTAAAGAATCTAAGATTGCCTCAGAAACTTCTTGTGAACTTTTACTGATGTGCAATGAGTGCACTGACATATTGCATCACATCCTGGTAGTGGTACAAGAGAGGAGCTCTGAAATTGAGCGATTTGAAACAAGTTTTCAAAATGGTACATAATATCATGCAGTATGCAGTTACCATCAGTTAAGAACTTTTATTTGTCCAGATGTCAGAGCAGAACCTTCAAAATAATTAGAGATCTCTCTTACACTGCACACTAGTTGGAGATACAGGACAATTTACTCTCATGCTACAAGACTGGAAAATAGCTTTCTGCTAGGGCTGTACAACTATTGAACACTTCCTGATTCAGGGTCTGCAAGATTTTGAAAATCAAATTTAAGGCTTTTTAAGACCTGCACAAATAAAAGTAATACTGTATGAGCGGAGTAGGGCACAGCCTATAGTAACATATTAAAGGAGACCTATTATGCCCCTTTTTACAATATGCAATGTCTGGCGACCAGGCATCCCCAGAATGTATCTGTGAAGTTTCATCTCAAAATACCACACAGATAATTTTGAAAATGCCTATTTTGAGTGAAAGCAGAAACACCTGTTTTTGAGCATGCCTCTTTAAATGCAAATGAGCTGCTGCTCCCTGCCCCCTTTTCCAGAATAGGGCTGTGCCTTTACAGCTCGTACCTCGGATGCTCTCAAAAAACATCTGTTTGATAGTATGAGTAGTTTTGAGTAGTTTTGTGGTCCAGGATCCCATATTAGATTAAACTTCTGATATAGGATTTACTGAACACACACATCCGAAGCATGCACACAGAAAGTGTCTGCCAAACGACATGTGAATACCAAAGTTCTCTTTCATGTCTTATTGTGCCTAAACTGTCAAATACACACAAGTTTATGTTAAAAACACACATGACACACATGATTTACAGTTCAGATTTCACAAAAACAAAGTTTTATAAAATGTGACTCTGGACCACAAAACCAATCTTATGTAGCACGGGTATATTTCAATAGCCAAAAATACACTATATGGGTAAAAATCTATTTTTCTGCCAAAAATCATTAGGATATTAAGTAAAGATCATGTTCCATGAAGATATTTTGTAAATTTACTACATAAATATATCTAAACCAATTTTTTGATAATATGCATTGCTAAGAACTTCATTATACAACTTTGAAGGCAATTTTCTCAATATTTAGACTTTTTTGCACCCTCAGAATCCAGATTTTCAAACAGTTGCATATCAGCCAAATATTCTCATATCCTAACAAACTACACAATCTGAATGTTTGAAAAAAAGTTTTCATTGATGTTTAAATTTCAATTTCAAAAAATGTTAAACTTCATATTTCAGTTTTTAATTTAAGCCATTTTTAAGAAAAGGGATCAATTATATTAATTTAAAAAAGAAATAAATATCACTGTCTTAATAGTCTAGATTTTTAGAAGAAACATTAACTTTTTTTTAATCTACTGGTTTAAAACTGTGTGTAAAATATGTGTTTACTTTCGCATTGGTCTGAACAAAAACAGCACACGGGCTGATTGAAAATGCAAATTTAATCAGAAATATAGCGCCTTCCCTGATTAACGTCTGTAAACAAAACAGCACTACGCTCACAAACTTTACATTTTCAGCCTTTTGGTAAGATGAAAATGCCAGAGATACTTTTCTAAAGACAGCTTTAGAGATACTTTCATTTAAGCAATTGAAATTTAATCGTCACGTTAAGCCCTTTCACGAACCTTGTCGTTTCGTCCCCAAATGTAAGACCTTTTGAAATTATAATTAAGACCTTAGATGTACCATCTAAGGAATTGAATTTAATAATCATAAATTTAATATACATCTAAGACTCGTTAGACTTTCGTATACATGTAAGACTTTTTAAGCACCCGCACAGAAACCCTGTGATTGGTTGCCATCTATAAATTATATTTGTGACGCTGGACCACAAAAAAAACTGTTTTAAGTAACACAGGTATATTTGTAGCAATAGCCAAAAAATACATTGTATGGGTCAAAATGATCGATTTTTCTTTTTATAATGCCAAAAATCATTGGGATATTATGTAAACATCATGTTCCATGAAGATATTTTGTAAATTGCCTACTATAAATTTATCAAAACTTTTTTTGATTAGATATATTCATTGCTAAGAAACTTCCTTTGGACACATTTAAAAACTATTTCCTCAATGATTTGATTTTTTTTGCACCCTCCAGATTGCAGATTTTCAAATAGTTGTGTCTCAGTCCAAATATTGTCCTATTCTCACAAACTATAGACCAATGGAAAGCTTATTCACAAGCTTTCAGATGATGTATAAATCTCAATAAAAAAAAAATAAAAAAAAAAGGACCCTTGTGACTGATTTTGTGGTCCAGGGTTACATTTGTACTCACATTGCATACTTTAAACCGTCGTTTCTTTCTTTTTTACTGTACTGTTTTATTTTATGTATCTTTTTAAACTTTTAATCTATATTGACATTTTTGTATTTATATGTAATAATAAGTTCTTGTTTTGTCTGAATGTTTGAGATCGTGCGATACTAACAAAATCGTTGATTTGCAATACAATGACAATAAAGTCTCTTTACTCTTTACAGAGAGTAAATGGCATATTGCGTCATAATCATTGTATATATTTCTGCCCTACATATGCCAAAACCTAAAATAACCTCCTCTACTCCTGCCTGTACAACTGCATACTGTAAAACAATCTTCTCAGAGTAACCAAATTGGACACACTCTTTCAGGACATAGCCAAAATGTAAACGTGTGCAGGTCATGTGTATGGAATTTGGAGCTAAATGCTAATTTCCCTCATGACAGGTGGTGCTAAAATAAGGTCATTAGACTGATGTCCTACAAAAAAGTCCCTCCAACCAATCTGAGAGGCAGAGCGTTTCACTGTTCTTGTGACTTTAGTTTAATCTTGGCCCCACAATCCCAGCACCCTCTATTTTCATATGTCCCAAAATGACCTTGGGCATTGGTTAATATTTAGCCTGAAGCTCTTAATCAAATAAAAGCCCTAACAAATATAGCCAAAAACTTGTCTAGTGTGCTTTGAAACAATAAAACTGCTGAATTATGATATTAAAGTAATAGTCAAAAGCAGAAGGCTACATTTTAATGAGAATTTAGTCATCCATCTTTTCTTTGATTTAAAGAGGTAATATCATGAGATCCTTATTTGATTCAAGACATAAAAATAGATTGATGTACTATGAAAAACTACTGGACCCAAAATGAAAATCAGATGAAGATTTACTCACCCTCAGGTCATTCAAGATCTGGATGAGTTTGTTCCTTCATCAGATTTGGGAAAATTTAGCATTACATCACTTGGTTAACAATGGATGCTCTGCAGTGAATGGGTGCCGTCAGAATGAGAGTCCAAACATCTGATAAAACCATCAAAATAATCCACAAGTAATCCACATCACCCCAGTCCATCAGTTAACATCCTTGTAAAAAGAAAAGCTGTGTGTTTGTAAGAAAGAAATCTATTGTTCTAATATTTTTAACTTTTGGCTAAAATAGTCCTATATATAGTCAAGCCCAAAATTATTCATACCCCTGGCAAATTCTGACTTAAATGTTACTTTTATTCAACCAGCAATTATTATTTTTTTGACCGGAAATGACACAGGCTTCTCCCAGAAGATAATAAGACAAATGTACAAGAGGCTTTTGTTTACATTTGAACAAAAAGTGGCATGTCCAAAATTATTCATTCCCTTTGCAAACTGTCACAGTCTATGGAAAAATCCAAAGTTCTATACTCCAAATAGTCCAAGCTGTTCTAAAGCATCCTAATTACCCTGATTCATTGGGAACAGCTGTTTTAATCAACTCAACAGGTAAAAAACAGAAGTTGCTGTTGGTTTGTGGACAGTCATGGCTAAGACAAAGGAGCTCACTGAGGACCTGCGGCTGCACATTGTGGCTGCTCACGAGTCAGGAAAGGGCTATAAGACCATATCTAAATGTTTTGAAGTTCCACTGGCTACAGTGCAAAGTATTATTAAAAAATACAAGACATTCCGCACTGTGAAAAATCTCAGAGGATGTCAAAAAAGCCAAAAGTGACACCTGTGCTGGCCAGGAGGATAGTGAGAGAGGTAAAAAAAGAATCCAAGGATCACCACCAAGGCCATCCTGATGAAGTCCAATGGACAAAGGTGGACACCACTTCTCCAGATAAGGCACACAAAAGCCCAATTGGCCTTTGCAAATGCTCATCTGGAAAAAGAAGACGACTTCTGGTCTTCTGTTTTATGGTCAGATGAAATAAAAATTAAATAGTTTGGCCACAATGATGTAGCCTTCATTTGGCGTAAAAAGGAGAAGCCTTCAACCCTTAGAACACCATCCCCACTGTCAAACATGGTGGTGGGAACCTAATGTTTTGGGGGTGTTTTTGAGCCGGTGGACCAGGGAACCTAATCACAGTAAACGGCACCATGAAAAAGGAGCAATACATCAAAATTCTCAACAACAACAACATCAGGCAGTCTGCAGAGACACTTGGCCTTGGGCACCAGTGGACATTTCAGCACGAACCCAAAACACACAGCAAAAGTGGTGAAGAAATGGTTAGCAGACAAAAACATTAACATTTTGCAGTGGCCCAGCCAGAGTCCTGACTTAAATCCAATTGAGAATCTGTGGAGGGAGCTAAAGATCAGGGTGATGGCAAGGAGACCCTCCAACCTGAAAGAGTTGAAAGCTCATCGCTAAAGATAAATGAGCAAAAATACCAGTGGAGACATGCTAAAAGCTGGTCAGCAATTATAGGAAGCATGTGATTGCTGTAATAGCCAATAAAGGCTTTTCTATTGATTATTGAGAAGGATAGGAATAATTTTGGACATAACACTTTTTGTTCAAATGTAAATAAAAGATGAGTAACCATTTTTTTCCACAATGATGCCTCTTGTACATCGTCTTATTATCTTCTGGGAGACGTCTGTGTCATTTCTAATAAAAAAAAAAACTTGCTGGTTGAATAAAAGTAACTTTAAGTCAGAATTTGCCAGGGGTATGAATAATTTCAGGCTTGACTGTACATTACATTGCTCTCTCCAGTAATAAAAATCATCTGGTCTGAATCAGGAGAAAAATATGGACAAATCGAGGACCGTTCACAATTGAAAACAGTCCAAAGATGGTTTTTGATGTGAGAGGCAACAGGAGATGGACTTTTTTCATTAAAGGAAGCAATATGTATTATGGACTCATCTTTTTGGCTAAAAGTGATGGTTTAAAGTTAAAATGCCTTAATGATGAATTTGTTTATTAGAAAAACACAGCTTTTCACTTCACAAGACATTTAATTGATGCATTGAAGTGGTGTGGATTACTTTTGGATTATTGTGATATTTTTATCAGCTGTTTGGACTCTCATTTTGACGGCACCCATTCACTGCAGTGGATTTATTTGTGAGCAAGTTATGTAATGCTACATTTCTCTAAATCTGTTCTGACAAAGAAACACAATCTGTATTTTGGATGGCCTGAGGGTGAGTACATTTTCAGCAAATTTTCATTTTTGGGTGAACTATTCCTTTAACAAATGAGGACCACACAGTGAAGCCTACTGGATGATCAGAAACTTGGCAAAGCAGGACAGATACTGTAATTCCTAAACAACAGCTGTTCCTGGCTGAGCGTAACATTGGCTGTTTATTTTTTCTAAAGACTTTAAATTTTAATAATATTTCAAATTTTTTACTGTATTTTTGATCAAACAAATGCAGCCTTGTCCTTGGAAAGCAGAAGAGACATCTTTGAAAAACATTTTTAAAAAAAACTTAATCCACCCCAAATGTTTGAACACTGTACTGTATATGGACAATTCTACAGAATTGGAAACATCTTCAAAAAATTATACAATTTTCATATATTTTTTTACAATATCCAAGGTACACATTTCTAGTAATTGTGCAGTTTATTCTTATATGTGACCCTGGACCACAAAACCAGTCATAAGGTTAAATTTTACAAAACTGAAATGTATACATCATATAAAAGCTCGATAAATAAGCTTTCTATTGATGTATGGTTTGTTAGGATATGACAATATTTGGCCGAGATACATCTATTTGAAAATCTGGAATCTGAGGGTGCAAAAAAAAAATCAAAATACTGAGAAAATCACAATTAAAAAAAATTACATTTTGATATTTTTACAGTAGGAATTTTACAAAAACTCTTCATGGAACATGATCTTTACTTAATATCCTAATGATTTTTGGCATAAAAGAAAAATCAATAATTTTGACCCATACAATGTATTTTTGGCTATTGCTACAAATATACCCCAGCGACTTAAGACTGGTTTTGTGGTCCAGGGTCACATATTTGATTTTCAGAACATTTTGGAATATTTGTCCTCACCCCAAATTCGTCTATACTGAAACACAGTAATAATAATAATTTAATTAGAAGAGTTATCTTGACCTGTTAAGATTTTCCTTATATTGTATTGTATTTTTTTAGTATTTTATTAAATTTGTTTCAGAGGTAAATAACAAAATTAACATTACATTTTTATTTTAAGTTTAGTCTATGAGATTTGTTGTATTCTGAATCGAACTGTTCTTTGTAAAAGGCAAAAAGTTGATCATACTGATTTCAAAGTTAAGGATTCATTAGTTTGAATATACATACGCAAATATAATAAACAGCAATGCAAAACTCAGTTACTAAGCTCAAGTTTGCACAGCATTTAAATTCTGATCCTGGCAATAAATGTTACAATACGGAATTTAAACAGATACTTTGTAACTGTAATATTTCATCATATTCAAAATTCCAAAAACAGTATTTCAAACTATATGGACAAATGTACACGTTTAAGAAAACAAAAATCTTTAACCACGATTGTGAATAATGTCATTCTCAATGGTTTAGACTCTCTAGTGTTAAAATGACATCAGCCTGTTTCCAAGGATTCAATTGCACAACTTTATTTTGGTACTGAAGGGGCTAATCTAATTCCAGCATAAGATACATGTCTTTAGGCTTTGACGAGCTGTGAATGCAGACGTTGTTTGAGTCGCTATGCATGTTATGTGTGCGTGTGTGTCATCCTATGTGTCTTATCGATGTGGTGCTAATCAGAACCAGCATAAAATGAATCACAAAGCTGACCTAATTACCTCAGCAGTTATCTAACAACCAGCCCAACGTTAAAGACACATTATTGACGATTAAATTGCGTGCAGTCGCATCAAAATGACCCCCTTTATTCTAATGCCTTCATAATCCACTTAATTCAATTTAGTTTGTGAGACACAGTTTATATTTTTAAAAGAATCGCCGCTTGTCTGGTTTCCCCTCCGAGCGCTCATCGCGTAGATATCTCTGTGTTTTCTGTTTACACTGTCTTGTTTGTCTGAACATGGGTATTTAAATGTGATATTGGACTATATTAAGGGAACAGCTCCAAAATAAGTGGGAAAACAAATAACAACCTTAAGGAAAAAGAAGGCAATAAACATGACCCTTGTGACCAAGCATTTTTATTTTTCCCTCAATACTTGCTGGCCAGTTTTATGAGTGAATTTGTTGTGTGGTGTCATCAAGTTCAAATAATAATTATGAATACCTGTAGCATGACCATGTTGTCGCCCTCGAATGTGACAAAGACGTCCGAGTCGCACTTCAGAGTTGGAATGCGGTTTTCCATCATAAAGCCCTGGAGGAAAATCAACCACAGATTACATTTAGAAGCATCCATTTTAGTACATCTTCTCAGGGGGCAATACTAGAGAAATGAAACTTGGATATATTTTAGAGTAGTCAACGTGCAGCTTGTATAGCAGTATAGATTTACGGTCCTCTGAAAATAACTCAACATACAGCCATTATTGTCAAAATATCTGGCAACAAAAGTGAGTACACCCTAAGTGAGAACAGCAGTATGTTGTTTAACCATGCAAAGCCACATGTCCTATTCATCATGTTTATGTTTTTGTCTGCTTGACAGGACCATACAAAGTTGTGTATCTTGTATTAGAGCAGTTTCAATTAGGTGCTTTACGTACAATTCTCTCATACTGACCACTGGATGTTCAACATGACATCTCATGGCAAAGAACTCTGAGGATTTGAGAATTAGAATTGTTGCTCTCCACAAAGATGGCCAAGGCTATTCAGTGACACCCTGAAACCGAGTTACACTACAGTGGTCAGGTCAGAGGTTTCCCTAGATGGGAAAACAGGCCTTGCAAGGGTTGATCAACAAAGTTGAGCACTCGTTCTGTGCGTCAGGTGCAGAACCTGGCTTCAAAAAACAGATGCATGAGTGCCACCAGCATTGCTTTAAAGGTTGCAGAAGTAGAAGGTCAGCTAGTCAGTGTTCAGACCATACGCCGTACACTTCAACAAGTCGGTTTGCATAGTCGTCGTCCCAGAAGGAAGCCTCATCTGAAGCTGGCTCACAAGAAAGCCTGCAAACAGTTTGCTGAAGACAACCAGTCCAAGAGCATGAATTACTGGAACCATGTCCTGTGGTCTGATGAGACGATAAGATAAACTTGTTTGGCTCAGATGGTGTCCAGCATGTGTGGCGATGCCCTGGTGAGGAGTACCAAGAAAATTGTGTCTTGCCTACAGTCAAGCATGGTGGTGGTAGCATCATGGTCTGGGACTGCGTGAGTGTTGCTGGTAGTGGGGAGCTGCAGTTCATTGAGGGAAACATGGATTCCATTTATGTACTGTACATGTACATTTTCCAACATGATAACAACCCACTAAGATGATAGCTGCTTTGCTAAGGAAGATGAAGGTGAAGGTGATGGGGCCAAGTGTGTCTCCAGACCTGAACCCTATTGAGTGCCTGTGGGGCATGCTTAGGTAGAAGGTGGAGAAGCACCATGTGTCTAACGTCCAGCAGCTCCGTGATGCCATTATGGAGAAGTGGAAGAGGATCCCAGCAACAATCTGTGCAGCTCTGATCATTTCCATGCCTAGCAGGATTAAGGCAATGCTAGATAACAATGGTGCTAACACAAAATATTGACACTTTGGACACAGTTTTGACAAGTTCACTTAGGATGTACTCACTTTTGTTGCCAGTAATTTTGACAATAATGGCTGTATGTTGAGTTACTTTCAGAGGACAGTAAATGTATACTGCTATCCAAGCTGCACACTGACTACTCTAAAATATATCCAAGTTTAATTTCTATAGTATTGTCCCTTGAGAAGATATGATAAAATGGTTGCTGAAATGTGAGGGGTGTACTCACTTTTGTGAGATACTGTATATGGAATAGCTCACCCAAAAATGAAAATGTGCAGAAGATTTACCCTCAGGCCATCCAAGATGTAGATAAGTTTGTTTCCTTACCAGATTTGGAGAAATGTAGCATTGCATCACTTGCTCACCAAAGAATCCTCTGCAGTTAATGGGTGACGTCAGAATGAGAGTCAAAACAGTTGATTAAAAACATCACAATAATCCACAAGAGACTTCAGTCCATCAATTAACATTGAATAAATCCACTGTTTAAGGCGTTTTAACTTTAAACCATCGCTTCTGACCAAAATATGAGTCCATAATTCAGTGAAAAAGTCCATCTCCTGTTGTCCTCTCACATCAAAATCCACCAACATATTTGTTTAGAACTGTTTTGCTTGCAACCGGTGCTTGATCTGTGCGTATTTGTCTCCTGATTCAGACAAGATGACTTTTTCCACTGCAAAAGGCAACATTATGAATTATGAACTCGTATTTTGGTCAGAATAAATGGTTTAAAATTAAAAAAAAAAAAGTCTTAATGGTGGATTTGGTTCTTACAAACATGCAGCTTTTGGCTTTTCAAGATGTCAATTGATGGACTGGAGTGGTGTGGATTACTTGTGAATTATTGTGATGTTTTTATCAGATGTCTGGACTCTCATTAGTGAGCAAGTGACATAATGCTAATTTTCCGTTTCAATGAAAAAACAAACTCCTCTTGTATAGCTTGAGGGAGAGTAAATTTTAAGCAGATTTTCATGTTTGGGTGAACTATTCCTTTAGAAAAAAATCACCCGCTTAAAGTTTTATATAATCACTGGAACAAAGCTTGCAGTGTTAAACACTTTATCTGACCACTTTTGATGTTTTTATCAGCTGTTTGGACTCTTATTCTGACGGCACCCATTCACTGCAGATGACCCATTAGTGGGTAAGTGACGTAATGCTAAATTTCTCCAAATCTGTTCCAATAAAGAAACAAACTCATCTACATCTTGTATGGCCTGAGGGTGAAGACATTTCCAGCAAATTTCCATGTTTGGGTGAACTATTCCTTTAAAAAAATTACCCACTTGAAGTTTTATATAATCTTTGGAACAAAGCTTGCTGTGTTAAACACTTTATCTGACCACTTTCAATTTACTGACTCAAACTCAAAAACAATTAGCATAAAATTGAATAGAAATGAAATGACATGCTTTGTTGAAATTGTGACCAATTATTTTTTCTATAATCTAATAATCTGCCCACCTAAATTGATTTTCAGAGTTTGTTTTGAACAATTTACATTGGTGAAGTAGAGCAAAAACAGACAATACTTTGTCTATAATCTAAGTAAATTAATGTTAACATCTTGTTTATCAAACCGTTATGCACAGTTGCAATCAAAATTATTCAACCTCTTTGACCTTCAAGATATGCTGTAGAGAACAAAATTTTATGAAAACAATTCAACCAAGGCATCAGAAAACTATTGGAGAAAGTTTATTAATACACATTTGTGTAATTCTAAAAACATTAACATTTGGTTGAATAATTTTAAACATTAAAGTCAAATTTGGTGCAGAATCTTTTATTCTTTATAACCTACAATAAATGCTGCCAGTAAGCGCTTAGAAGCTTCTGTCTCTCTACTGCAATCTTGGCCCATTCCTTAGTTGAAAAAGCTTCTGGATCATTGATAATCTTTGATTTTGCCACTGCTTTCATCAAATTTAGCTAAATATTTTCGATACGAATTAAGACCACTCAGTACATTCTACGAATGAACCCTGAACCAAGCTTAAGTAGATTTAGATGTTTACTTTGGGTGACTGTCCTGCAGGAACGTTAATTGATCATGAGCTTCAGTCATTGCACCAAAGGCATCACAATTCTTGTCAAATTGGCCTGACACTTCTAACAATTCATGATATCCTTCATACAGTTCTGATTTCCACTTCCTGCAACAGTAAAACACCTCCATAACAGGACTGGTCCACCTCAGAGTTTGACGATGGACGTGGTGTTCTTCTGCTTATAAACTTTGCCTTTTTTTGCACCAAACATGGAACTGCTGATCCACAAAGTTCCAGTTTGGTCACATCACAGGTCTATCCAAATGAATTTTAGCATGTTCAAGTCAGCATTTTGTTCTTCTAGGTCAAGAGTGGCATTCGGCAAGATGCCTCAACATCTTGAATAGTGTTCTTCTTATACACTGCACTGAAATGTTTTTTCCTCCTTTTATCGGGTCAAGTCTTTGGTTGTTTTTCTTGCTCTGATCAAGCATTTTATGATATTTTTGTGTTTGGTACAACACATTTTAAGGAATAAGGCTGCCAGCTGTGTCTCTAGGAGATTTTTAATGTCTTGGAAATCGTCATGTAGCCTAAAACCTTTAGTTTTGGTGAGAACTCAGCTGACTTTGCCATATTTGCTACTCAATTTTAGCACATGCATTGGTTAAATGTGTGCATGTGTAACAGCTCAAGCTAATTCTGCTTTTTTTAATAGAGTTTCTAAAGACTTGACTATGTTTTGAGATACTTTTGTTCCTTATCATAAAAATAAGTGACTTAAAAACAGTAATGTTGAATAGGGGTTGAATACTTATGACATAGTTGTGTTATTAAAAAATCCTATAACTTAAAAATATTATATTACATATATTGACATTATCACTTTTAATATGCCAGTGAACTGTTGCAGATGCAATTTTTTTATGAAATCATGGATCTTCAGAAAAACTTGTGTTTAAGTACTGCAGTCTCTGGGGGGTTGAATAGTTTTGAGTGTAACTGTAAACTCGATATCACATCTGCAGTCAAGATAATATTTGTGATATATAATACATTAAACAAGTACTCACGCAGAGGCCTTCTTTCAATCATATATATTATATTTTTATTCATTTTGGTGGTATAAACCCTTGCTAATAAAAGGAGAAGTTCACTTCCAGAACAAAAATTTACGGGTAATTTACTTGCCATTTACTTGTCACCCCCTTGTCATCCAGGATGTTCATGTCTTTCTTTCTTTAGTCATTTATTTCTTTCTTCAGGAATGTTCTTCCTAAATGCAGTTTAAATGCAGCTTCAAAGGACTCTAAACGATCCCAGCCGAGGAAGAAGGGTCTTATCTAGCAAAACGATTGGTTAAATACTAAAAAAATTACAATTTATATACTTTTTAACCTGAAACGTTCATCTTGTCTAGCTCTGTGTGAACTCTGTGTATTCTGGTTCAAGACAGTTAAGAGTATGTCGAAAAACTCCCATCTGATTTTCTCCTCCAACTCTTAAATCGTCCTAAATCACTGTTTTACCTTTTTTATGTAAAGGGCATTTGATCTTCTTTGCATGTTCACTTTGTAAACACCGGATCTGCAGCGATGTAGGACGATTTTAAAGTTAGAGGAGAAAATGAGATGGGAGTTTTTCGAGTTCAGCAGACCTAGACAAGATGAGGTTAAAAAGTATAGAAATTGTCAATTTGTTTCAAAAATAACCCATCGTTCTGCTAGATAAGACCCTTCTTCCTCGGCTGGGATCATTTAGAGCCCTTCGAAGCTGCATTTAAGCTGCATTTTGTAAGTTCAAACTCGGGGCACCATAGAAGTCCACTACATGGAGAGCAATCCTGAAATGTTTTGTTTCAAGAAACGTAAATTTTGAAGAAGTGAGTAGATCATTTGTAAATGTTTGTTCTCGAAGTGAACCACTCCTTGCGTGAGATCAAAAATATTTCAGAAGTGTGAAAACAAAAATGTGCACTATAAATTATCCACCAGGCCTGTGGTTTCACGCATTTTAAACATATACATGCTGTTCAAACCACAAGCACTGTGGGCCAATAAAAAGCACAGGCTATTAATAAGATTACACCACTGATTATACTCTACATTAATATGAAAAATGCATGTATAATAATAATAATAATAATAAAAATGTAATAAGAAAAATCCAATTTAAAACTGCATTAGAGTATACTATGCAAAACATTCTATACTATGCAAAACAAGTCTTTTAGTCTAATTACTACTTGCATACGCCAACGCTGTCCACAAAACTTCAATGCAAGTTGTTTTTTGACAGTTCAGGATGTTTGCATTTGACACTGTTACAGCTTTAGTATCCGTCTATATGTGTTTGTTTAGGTGCAAAGACACGCACATACTCACCATACCACCAGTACATTCACGGCAGTCTTGCAGACACGCGACATTCTCCCACGTGCTGTAGGCTTTGAGTCCTGCGACGAGAGCTTGCAGAGCGCGATTGCTTTGAAGGTCTTGACCCTGACACAAAGCATCGTCCATCAAACCTGCAGCGTATCTGAGAGCAAACACAAGGACATACGAACAATGCACATACAATACTTTATATTGTTATTACATTATAAAAATATATATGACTTTGGTGTTGCTAGCATCATATATATTTAATTTAATAAATAAAATACATATGATTAATAAGTTATGTTGTTTTAAGTACACAGTAATTAAAAATATCTCTCTCAGACTTTCAAACTTTCGTTCTCTTTTATTTTCCAATAAAGCGCAGATGTGTCAGATAAATAATGATGAAATCTGCAGTGGTTTCTCAGAAGGAGGCATCTGAGCTCCTCTTTTCCTTTGATTCTCCTCCTGTGGTATTTCTGAGAATGTGCCACTGACCTGAATTACACAAACACAGAGACCTCCAGTGGAGGCCAGTAAAACTGCTTTTTGTGCTGACACCGTCTTTAAATATGACAAAAAATAGGAATTTCTTGCTACTTTCTAATATAGTTTGATGTTCTGCGCAAACAAACTCTGACCGAGTTCACCCAGACCATTTATAAAAATGGTTTATCACCCAAAGCTGTTGTGGCTTTAAAAGATTTATTTGACATATAATAAAAACACAATTGACCCTTTTCACATTTCTAAGGGTTTTTAGAAGAGGAAGTTGTCGTAGTTGGTAATCTTCTATAGTAGTGAACTGGAGATGACAGCAGATATCATTTTTGTATTCCCATTTGCTACAAAAGCAAAAGGAAAAAATCCACAATAGCATTTCCAAGACTAGGGAAAAATCTAGAAAAATTTATTTTAGAAATCAGAAAAGATAAAGATGATAAATTTGCTGTAACTCCCCTAGTTAAAAAACAAAACAAAAAAAAACCACTAAAATATATTTGAAATACATTTATTTCATGCCAAGTATGCTACAAATACATTTACAAATTATGCACTTATTAAAAAATACCCTGCATTTGTACTTTTAGGGTACTAAACTGGTATATTTATAGTCTGCTAAATTTGAACAACTAATTTTGTACTTAATGCACTTTAATTGTGCGGAAGTAGTGCAGAAGTCTAAAGAAACATACTTAAGTATGTTTGATTGTGCTAAAACTATTGCAAGTACACTTTAGGTACACTTTAAATAATATCGTTCCTTAAATGCATAATATTTAAAGATCATACAATAGTGACATTAAAATATACTTTAGGCTTATTATTAAGAAACTTGTGCACAAGTAGTACTTTAGGCATAATTTTAGTAGTATTTTAGGCTTAAAATTTAGAAACTTGTGCACAAGTAGTAATTTAGACAATTTTAGTAGTATTTTAGGCTTAATATTAAGAAACTTTTGCACAAGTAGTACTTTAGGCATACTTTTAGTAGTATTTTAGGCTTAATATTAAGAAACTTTTGCACAAGTAATACTCCAATTAAAGTTTGATTACAATTTTTATATCAGTATGTCTCTAACAATATGTCAGTAAATATGTTAGAAATATGTTTGTTTTTGTAATTTATTGCTAGGGTAATATAACGCAAAGTATATTGTAAATACATTTAAAAAAAAATGAAAATATGAAAACTTTTTTTTTACTGCTGATAACTGGAATTGCTTCTGTAAAGTGTAAATTTAAATGCATTGAGGCAACAAAAAGTTTACAGAAAATAACAGAACAATGTATTGTATAACTTTCAGTTCAAACAAAAGTATCTATTCATTTTATATTTTATTTTTATTTTGCAGCAACCCTGTAGCTCAAAGACGATAGCACGATGCAAGCAACATCAAGGTCATGGGTTCGATTTCCAAGAAATGCATGGACTGAATACAATGTAAGTCACTTTAAATAAAAGCATCTGAAAAATGCATGAATGTAAACTTTATTTTTTGTTTTGTTATTCACCAGCAAAAGCTGAAAGCTGGAACAACTAATTTTGTACTTAATGCACTTTAACTGTACAGAAGTAGAGCAGAAGTCTAAAAATACATATACTTCAGTATATTTGATTGTGCTAAAGTGGAGCTGTTAATTCTTTTCACAGCAGTAAACAATTTTTATGGAACTTAATTACTGACATTTTTGGCTTTTTAAATTAAATACCTTGTCTCTTTTCTCATATGCAATTTGCTTTCAAATCATCTGCTAAATTAAGGCAAGGCGCCCCAGGAATACTAATAGTTGCTAATAGTTCTCACCCTACTTCTAATATCTAACTAATAACTAATAAACATCACCATACTTCCCCAGTTAATTGATTACATTAAGAATTGCAAATATGCAAATTAGGCATAATCAAATTAATTATGCATAAAATTCCAGAACAGAAATATGAATACTGGATAAAACCAGATTTAAAAAGGTCGTTTCATTCTGTTGAGGTTTTACAATCCATGTATTAGAAAATACTGTCAACAGTCACATTTTCATCATGATTGTAGGAGTAAAATGTCTAATTTATGAACAAATCCCTCTTTAAAAAACCTTCAGAATATAGACGTATGTACAGATGCATCTCAATAAATTAGAATGTTGTGGAAAAGTTAATTGTGAAACTTGTGTGTTAAATAAATTCAATGCACACAGACTGAAGTAGTTTAAGTCTTTGTTTTTTTAATTGTGATGATTTGGCATACATTTAACAAATCCCCACCAATTCACTTTCTCAACAAATTAGAATATGGTGACCTGCCAATCAGCTAATCAACTTAAAACACCCGCAAAGTTTTCCTGAGCCTTCAAAATGGTCTCTCAGTTTGGTTCACTGGGCTACACAATCATAGGGAAGACTGCTGATCTGACAGTTACCCTTCACAAGGAGGGTAAGCCACAAACATTCATTGCCAAAGAAGCTGGCTGTTCACAGAGTGCTGTATCCAAGCATGTTAACAGAAAGTAGAATGGAAGGAAAAATATGCACAACAAACCAAGAGAACCGCAGCCTTGAGAGGCTTGTCAAGCAAAATTGGTTAAAGAATTTGGGTGAACTTCACAAGGAATGGACTGAGGCTGGGGTCAAGGCATCAAGAGCCACCACACACAGACAGGTCAAGGAATTTGGCTACAGTTGTCGTATTCTTCTTGTTAAGCCACTCCTGAACCACAGACAACATCAGAGGCGTCTTACCTGGGCTAAGGAGAAGAAGAAATGGACTGTTGTCCAGTGGTCCAAAGTCCTCTTTTCAAATGAGAACAAGTTTTGTATTTCATTTGGAAACCAAGGTCTTAGACTCTGGAGGAAGGGTTGAGAAGCTCATAGCCCAAGTTGCTTGAAGTCCAGTGTTAAGTTTCGACAGTGCAATGTCATTTGCTGGTGTTGGTCCACTGTGTTTTTTCAAAACCAAAGTCACTGCACCCGTTTACCAAGAAATTTTAGAGCACTTCTTGCTTCCTTCTGCTGACCAGCTTTTTAAAGATGCTGATTTCATTGTGGGCATTGTGGGTTTTGGCACCTGCCCACACTGCCAAAACCACCAAAAGTTAAATGACCATGTTGTTGGTGTGCTTGACTGGCCAACAAGCTCACCAGATCTGAACCCCATAGAGAATCTATGGGGTATTGTCAAGAGGAAAATGAGAAACATGAGACCAAAAAATGCAGATGAGCTGAAGCCAACTGTCAAAGAAACCTGGGCTTCCATAGCACCTCAGCAGTGCCACAGACTGATCACCTCCATGCCACGCTGAATTGAGGCAGTAATTAAAGCAAAAGGAGCCCCTACCATGTATTGAGTACATATACAGTAAATTAACATACTTTCCAGAAGGCCAACAATTCATTAAAATTGTTTTTTTCATTGGTATTATGATGTATTCTAATTTGTTGAGATAGTGAATTGGTGGTTTTTTTTGTTAAATGTGAGCCAAATCATCACAAATAAAAGAACCAAAGACTTAAACTACTTCAGTCTGTGTGCATTGAATTTATTTAGTACACAAGTTTCACAATTTGAGTTGAATTACTGAAATAAATGAACTTTTCCACAACATTCTAATTTGTTGAGATGCACCTGTATATTTTAATGTATGTAAGTGCTGCTAAAGTGGAGAAAAAACCCTATATAATTGAATATTATTCAAATCTACAGACGCAAATAGATGAAGTGCAATAAAATAAACACTTAAAAGTGTATTTTGGATGTTTTCTTCCCATTAGTCAACCCAAATAGCCCAAAATCTCAAATGAGTAGAACACTAGTATTTTCACCAGCTAAAAATGGTTTTAAGGCAGTTATTTCTATCTTTTGCTGTAGAGGGTCAGTAGGAAATATCAGTTTACATTTCCAAACATTCATTTTGCCATTAATTGTAATAATCCTGTGAGATTTTTATTTGCACAAGGAGTCTGACAACATGAAACAGAACAAACTGAGACAGACTAAACCCAGAAGAACTGGGACAATGTCTCTAAGATGCTTCAAGAGACCTACCTGCAAAGCTACCTGAAAAACTATGGGCAAGTGCACCTAGGGCAAAAGCTGCTTTAACGCAAAGGATGGTCACATCAAATGTTGATTTAATTTAGTTGATAGAAGTTAATTAAGGTGAGACACGGCAGGTGAATAGGGTAAAAAAAAATAACTAATAGTTATCACTTTACTTACCCAGTTGATTGATTACATTGATAATTGCAAACATTTTTTGTATTACAAGTTTTCTAAAATGTTACATTTACATTACATTACATTTATTCATTTAGCAGACGCTTTTATCCAAAGCGACTAACAATTGTGAATACAACAAGTGATTCATCCTAAGGAGGCAGATCAACATAGGAAGTGCTCAAAAATACCATATATCAGGCGTTGTTAGAGGAGTGCAGGCTAGAAGGGGAAGATCAAGAAAGAGAGGAGATTTTTTTTTTTTTTTTTTTTTCTATAGAGTCACATAGTGTCGAAAAAGATGGGTTTTCAGCAGTCGCTTGAAAGCTGTTAAGGAGACTGAATTCCAGATAGGGGTGGGAAGATCATTCCACCAGGCAGGAAAGTTGAACGAGAATGTTCTGGAAAGTGTTTTATACCTCTCTGTGGTGGTACAATGAGGCGTCTTCCACTAGAGGATCTCAGACTTCTGGAGGGAGTGTAGATTCGTAGTAGTGAATGGAGGTAGGCAGGTGATGAGCCGGTGGCTGTCCTATATGCCAGCATCAGTGCCTTGAATTTGATGCGTGCTGTAACTGGTAGCCAGTGCAGAGATATGAAGAGAAGTGTGACATGGGCCTTTTTGGGCTCATTGAAGACCAGTCGTGCTGCTGCATTCTGAATCATTTGTAGAGGCCTAATTGTACATGCTAAAAGACCGGCTAAAAGAGCATTGCAGTAGTCCAGCCTGGAAATGACCAAGGCCTGGATGAGGAGTTGCGCAGCATGCTCTGTTAGGAAGGACCTGATCTTTCTGATGTTGTGCAATGCAAACCTGCAAGATCTAGCAGTCTTAGCTATGTGGTCTTTAAAGGTCAATTGGTTGTCAAAGATTACACACAGATTTCTGTCTGAAGTCGATGGGGTAATTGTTGATGAACCTAACTGGATGGAGAAGTCATGTTGTAAAGATGGAGTGGCAGGAAAGATGAGGAGTTCAGTCTTTGCTAGATTGAGCTGTAGATGGTGTTCCTTCATCCATGCAGAGATATCCGCCAGGCAGCCTGAGATCCATGCAGCTACTGATGTATCATCTGGTTTGAATGAAAGATAGAGCTGTGTGTCATCAGCATAGCAATGGTTGGAGAAGCCATGTGCCTGTATGATGGGGCCCAGAGATGTAGTGTATATGGAGAAGAGGAGGGGTCCAAGAACTGATCCTTGAGGAACCCCAGTGACCAGTTGATGAGTTTTGGATACCTCCCCTCCCCAGGCCACTCTGAAAGACCTACCAGAGAGGGTGTTGAGAGGGTGGACAGGAGGATCTGGTGATTCACCGTGTCAAAAGCTGCAGATAGATCCAGCAAAATGAGTACTGATGATTTGGAATCAGCTTTAGCAGTCCGCAAGACTTCAGTGACAGACAGTAGAACAGTCTCAGTTGAATGGCCACTCCTGAACCCTGACTGGTTAGCATCCAATAGATTGTTCTGTGAGAGAAATAAAGATAGCCGGTTGAAAACAGCTCTTTCCAGTGTCTTTGCTATGAATGGAAGGAGAGAGACAGGTCTGTAGTTGTCGATGAGTGAAGTGTTCAGTGTAGGGTTTTTTTAGCAGTGGGGTAACCCGGGCCTGCTTAAACGTAGTGGGGAAAGTGCCTGTGAGAAGAGATGTGTTGATGATCTGTGTGAGCGCCGGTAGGATTGTGGGAGAGATTTCTTGGAGAAGGTGTGAGGGGATAGGATCTAAAAGACATGTCGTCGGATGGCTGGAGAAGAGAAGTTTGGCTACTTCTGCCTCAGAGTAAGGACAGAAGGAGAAGAGGTGAGTTCCAGCCGTTAGTGTGGTCAACTGTAGTTCCTGTAAGTGTGGAGCTGAGAACTTATTACTGATAGATGTAGTTTTGTCTGTGAAGAATGTGGCGAAATCATCAGCTGTTATAGAAGTGGTGGGAGGTGGTGGAGGGGGCAAAGCAGTGAATTAAAAGTTTTGAAAAGGTTGCGTGCATCCGGAGCATTGTTGATCTTGTTGTGGAAGTATGAAGATTTGGCAGTATGTACTTGGGAAGAGAAGGATGAGAGCAGAGACCGATACATACTCAGGTCAGATGGATCCTGAGATTTGTGCCATTTTCTCTCGGCTGCCCTAGTTTGGACCGATGCTCTCGGAGAACATCGGATAACCAAGGGTTTGAAGGAGCAGCCCGTGCTGGCCTGCTTATTTAATAAAATATGTGCTAATTTGCATATATTTCTAGTACAAAAATCTAAACACTGGATGAAGTCAGTTTCAAAATTATTTTTTTGACATATTAGAGTCAAAAGTTTTTACATAGGGAATTTTGGGTCTCATTTCGTCACACCATAATTAAAAAAAAATGAAACAGACAGGAAACACTATATTTTTTACCATTTTGGGGGGAATAAAATGTGGTATAAAATCAAGCAAATTATATAGGTACAAACCCCTCTGTATATAGACAGGAATAAATATGTAAAGTTTGGTGTGTGTAAGTGTTACTGAAGTGGAGATTTATGGCTCAGTGTAGGAGAAAAAACTCATTTTAAGAAAACAGCCTTTAAAAATATGCATTGTAATTGAAATCTATTGACACAAATAGATAAAGTGCTATAAAAAAAGTAAAACTAAGTGTTTTTGTTCGTTTTCTTTCCACTAGTTTGAAAAAACACTTAATGAAAAACCAAAAAGCCCAAAATCTCAAACTTTTTTGCCTGCAGTGTCTTCCCTTAATAAAGAAAATCTATTAATGACATTATTTTTGACAGCATCCTCATTTTACAGCATTTTTACACAATCTTCATCCAGTCTGTCTGGAATATCATGAAGAAAAAGAACAAACTGAGACAGACTAAATCCAGTAGAACTGTGGCAACATCTCCAAGATGCTTCAAGAAACCTACCCCCAAAGCTACAGTACTGTTAAAAGTTTTAGGCACTTGTGTAAAAATGCTGTAAATTGAGGATACTGTCAAAAATAGATTTTCTTTATCAATTATCTTCTACTTACTAAATCATATCAACATTTGGTGTGACCTTTGCGACCTTACTTTTGCACTAGGCCCATAGTTTTGCAGGTAGGTTTCTTGAAGCATCTTGGAGACATTGCCACAGTTCTTCTGGATTTAGTCTGTCTCTGTTCTGTTTCTTCATGTCATTCCAGACAGACTGGATGATGATGAGATCAGATCTCTGTGTGGAGCACTGGCTGTTGTCAGACTAACTGAATTATTACAATTAATGGCAAAATGAATGTTTGGAAATGTAAACTGATATTTCCTACCGACACACTACTGCAATAGAAGTAACTGACTTAAAACCATTTTCACATTTTGGCCACCAATGTATAAAAAGATCATATGCAAAAGGATGTGGCTGAGGACAGGAAGTAGATTTACCTTGTGGTGAAGGTGAGCGCGAGGGAAGAAGCCAGGTGTGGCATCAATCTTAGGTACTGCGTTTGGTGCTCGATGATCTTCACCTCTTCCTGGTCCTTTGGACCGAACTGTCTGCGACTGTATAAGAGACAATATGAACATTTAGACCAGGGGTCGGGTACCTTTTTTCACCAAAGAGCCATTTTTTATTTTTTTGTGAATGCATTTTTTTTTTAAAGAGCCATTTATAAAAAACAATATAACAAAACCTGTATTTTTCCATGTACAACCCAAAAATAAACAAATATGAAGCATCACATGCTAAATGCATCAATGAAAAACATTCACGTTTTATAGATTATGGAAATTATGGATAATACTTTTCACCAATACAATTTAAAATAAACTTATTTTTTTACTATAAAAATAGCATTTACTTATTTGGCTTTCACCCACGGGGTACTTTGTTTACACCTGGTTACTTCCGAGTCCAAAATGGGGTGAGTCGGACTCAAGTCCGAGTCCAAATGGGTCGAGTCCAAGTCTTTAACCAATCGAGTCCGAGTCAAGTCCGAGTCTTTAACCAATCGAGTCCGAGTCGAGTCTGAGTCAAGTCCGAGTCTTTAACCAATCGAGTCCGAGTCGAGTCAGAGTCAAGTCCGAGTCTTTAACCAATCGAGTCCGAGTCGAGTCTGAGTCAAGTCCGAGTCTTTAACCAATCGAGTCCGAGTCGAGTCAGAGTCAAGTCCGAGTCTTTAACCAATCGAGTCCGAGTCGAGTCCGAGTCGAGTCTGAGTCCAAAATGGGTCGAGTCCAAGTCTTTAACCAATCGAGTCTGAGTCAAGTCCGAGTCTTTAACCAATCGAGTCCGAGTCGAGTCTGAGTCAAGTCCGAGTCTTTAACCAATCGAGTCCGAGTCGAGTCTGAGTCAAGTCCGAGTCTTTAACCAATCGAGTCCGAGTCGAGTCTGAGTCCAAAATGGGTCGAGTCCAAGTCTTTAACCAATCGAGTCTGAGTCAAGTCCGAGTCTTTAACCAATCGAGTCCGAGTCGAGTCTGAGTCAAGTCCGAGTCTTTAACCAATCGAGTCCGAGTCGAGTCTGAGTCAAGTCCGAGTCTTTAACCAATCGAGTCCGAGTCGAGTCTGAGTCCAAAATGGGTCGAGTCCAAGTCTTTAACCAATCGAGTCTGAGTCAAGTCCGAGTCTTTAACCAATCGAGTCCGAGTCGAGTCTGAGTCAAGTCCGAGTCTTTAACCAATCGAGTCCGAGTCGAGTCCGAGTCGAGTCCGAGTCTTTAACCAATCGAGTCCGAGTCGAGTCAGAGTCAAGTCCGAGTCTTTAACCAATCGAGTCCGAGTCGAGTCTGAGTCCAAAATGGGTCGAGTCCAAGTCTTTAACCAATCGAGTCTGTGTCGAGTCCGAGTCAAGTCAGAGTCTTTAACCAATCGAGTCTGAGTCCAAAATGGGGCGAGTCGGACTCAAGTCCGAGTCCAAATGGGTCGAGTCCAAGTCTTTAACCAATTTAGTCCGAGTCTAAAATGGGGCTCATTCAAAATGTCTCATTCAATGTCTCATTAAACTCATTCAAAATGTCACTTCACACTCAAAAACCTGTCACTTAATCACATACAAACCAAAACAGGCACATCGGGGTCACAGCAAAGGGTCAGACGCCCCACAACACACCTGGATGTCGACACAAAGAGAACTTCACCAGTAACCTTCCAGGTAACCCACTTTTCTAACCACAGTGCATGCATTAGTGTGTGCAGAGGAAGACTCTCTGTGGTGGACGTCTGGTCTTGCGTCTGTATGTGTTTGCGTCTTTCTGTCGTACTAAAGTCGAGCTTTGTACACCTGTGACTCTTGAACTACCACAAACTGTATCTCTACATCTAACATCTGCAGGTGGCTTCCCCACAGAGCAGACGAGATGGGAGCAATTGTGTGTGCGCGCATGTGTGGTTTTAAAGGTGAGAAGCCCACACAGAAATCCTATTGTAACATGCCTCGTCTAAAGTTGACTGTCTTCTCTTGTACATGCAGCTTAAAATTAAACAGACGCTTTATGTGCTAGTCTAGTCTAAAGACATGTAAAAGCACTTTCGGCTACTGATGTTATTGTGTAAACACCCTATTTATAGACATACGGTATTTGTCGAGTCAAATGTATTTATATAGCTAATTCACAGTAATAAACAAGAAAATAAAATTAATGTTGATTTCTTCAATTATGAAACAAATATAAATGAAGAAGCTATAAAAAAGACAATTGTGTCTTTATTTAGTTCAGTTTAGTTCACTAATAGTGCAAATGTCATCAAATTATTAATAATCTGACTATAAGGAGCTCTATAGAAGACAATAGTGTTGTTATTAAGCTCAATGTTGAGGTAAAAGTGTCAGTGTTGCAGAGTTGTCACCTATTATTATTAATTCTGCAAACAAATATCCAAAAGTAAAAGTGAAACTGAAATAAAAAATGTCTAAAAAATAACAAATGTCTAAAATAGCTAAACATGCAATACAAAATTTATTTTATATATATATACACACACATACATAAAAACAAAAACAAATAAAAATGGGTAAATTAAAGCTATATACATTTTCAGCAATTGAAATAAAGCTGAAATAAATAAAAATATAAATATAAGATGAAAAACTTACATTTAAAAAATGTACACAAAAATTTGCAACCTTGGCAACCAACAGAAAATAATAAGTTTAATTTGAAGGACACAAATGAATAAAACTAAGCTACATTAAAATCAATTTTAATTTTTAATTTTTTTTTTCAAATCACTTAAGTACAAAAATGAATAAAGCTAAATATTTACATCATTACATAAAAATATTTACATCCCGAAACAAATTAAATGACTATAACTAAAACTGAAATATAAATAAATGAAAGCTTTATAAAAATATTTAAAATGACTGGAACTGAAATTAAAACCTTTATTAAAAAATAAAACTATAAAAATTACTAAAATCACAGTCATTGTTAACAAGAACTAAAACTATTATTAAATGTACAGAAAAATTAGCACCCTTGCTAACCAACAGAAATTAATAAGTTCAATTTGAAAGACAAAAATTAATAAAACTAAGCTAAAACTACACCTGGGAAATAAAAATAAAAATTAAAAACACAAATGAAAGCTTTATAAACATATAAAAACATAAAAATGACTAAAGCTATATACAAATATTAACATCCCAAAAACAAATAACAATTACTAAAACTAAAAGTGAAATATACATAAATAAAAGCTTTATAAAATTATAAAAAATGACTGGAACTGAAATTAAAATATATATTAAAAAATAAAACAAAAATTATTAACATTACAGTCATTATTAATCATTAACATTACAGTCAGCAATGAAAATAAAGCTGAAACAAATTAAAATATAAAAATTAGATGAAAAACTTGAATTAAAAAAATGTACAGGAAAATTAGCAACCTTTGGCAACCAACTAAAATGATTAAATTTAAGTTGAAGTGCAAAAATGAATAAAACTAAGCTAAAACTACAATTGAAAAAAAAATACACAAATTAAAGCCTTGTTAAAATGTAAAAAACAAAAATGACTCAAGCTATATAAAAATAAAAATCATTTATTTTTTAAATTTTTTCAAATCCTTGAAGTACAAAAATGAATAAAAAAATAGTTAAAACTACAAATGGAAAAATTATGAAAAACTTAAATTAAAAAACTGTACAGGAAATTAGCAACCTTTGGCAACCAACTAAAATTATTAAATTTAAGTAGAAGTGCAAAAATGAATAAAACGAAACTAAAACTACAACTGGAAAATAAAAAAATAAAACCACAAATTAAAGCTTAATAGATAAAAGCACATAAAATGAAAACTGAAAATATCAAAATATTCATTAACACTACAGCAATAGTATATAAATAGCACTGCTATTAGTTAACATGAACAAACAGATGCACAACTTCATCAGCCAAGTGAGGTGACTAGGGTTGTTATTAAGATAAAGCGTGTTATATACAGCTGGTCATGTGCTCTCAACACAACAGCCTTCGTGAGTAAGAACTGTTTTTATCTGAGAGTACTTTTGGCACGTGTGATATCATTCACAATTAATTTCTTTAGAAGTAAACCTTGTTTTCATCAGTACACAGATCTATGAATGTTTCTATAGTGGAACATATAGAAGACAGCGGAAGACATAGTGGAACCACATGATGCAAGCACACACCTACATTTCCTGAAGACATATAAAGGACAGTTGCTTAGATGACAAACAACAATCTATGCATTTCATAACAATAACAGATGACAGCGCTGGCTTTTGTGATTTAGTTCGAAAACTGAATTTCTACAGTATTGCAGAGTAAATAATATGGCATTCACAACTAATGTTGGACTGTTGGACACAGTACAGTCATTGTTAACTAGAACTAAAACTATTATGAATCATTTCAGCAACTGACATGAAGCTGAAACAAATTAAAATATAAATATTAGATGAAAAACTAATATTAAAAAAACGTACAGGAAAATTAGCAACTTTGACAACCAACTGAAAGTATAAAAATGAATAAAACTAAGCTAAAACTACAACAAAAAAAGATAAAATAAAAAAATTACTAAAACTAAAATTGAAATATAAATTAAAGCTTTATAAAAAAAATATTTAAAATGACTAAAACTGAAGTTTAAATTTATATAAAAAACAATAAAAAAAATACTAAAACTATATATACTAAACCCCCAAAACAAATAAAAATTACTAAAACTAAAAGTGAAATATAAATAAATGAAAACTATTAATAAAAATATTTAAAAGGACTAAAACAGAAATTAAAAAATACATATATAAAAAAAATAAAACTATAAAAATGACTAAAATTACAGTCATTGTTTACTAGAACTAAAACTATGTTAAAATATATACAGTATCTCACAAAAGTGAGTACACCCCTCAAATTTTTTCAACCATTTTAGTATATCTTCTAATGGGACAATACTATAGAAATGAAACTTGGTCAATGTGCAGCTTGTATAGCAGTATAGATTTACTGTCCTCTGAAAATAATTCAACATACAGCCATTATTGTCAAAATAGCTGGCAACAAAACTTAGTACACCCTAAGTGATCATCATGTTTATGTTTTTGTCTGCTTGCCAGGACCATACAAAGTTGTGTATCTTGTATTAGAGCAGTTATAATGAAGTGCTTTAAGTACAGTTCTCTCATTCTGACCACTGGATGTTCAACATGGCATCTCATGGCAAAGAACTCTGAGGATTTGAGAATTAGAATTGTTGCTCTCCACAAAGATGGCCAAGGCTATTAGAGGTTCAGTAACACCCTGAAACCGAGTTACACTACAGTGGTCAGGGTCATACAGAGGTTTACCAAGATGGGTTCCATTCGGAACAGGCCTTGCAAGGGACGATCAACAAAGTTGAGCACTCGTTCTGTGCATCAGGTGCAGAACCTGTCTTCAAAACACAGACGTATGAGTGCTGTCAGCATTGCATTAAAGGTTGCAGAAGTAGAAGGTCAGCTTGTCAGTGCTCAGACCATACGCCGCACACTGCAACAAGCCGGTTTGCATGGGCGTCATCTCAGAAGGAGGCTTCATCTAAAGCTGGCTCACAAGAAAGCCTGCAAACAGTTTGCTGAAGACAACCAGTCCAAGAGCATGAATTACTGGAACCATGTCCTGTGGTCTGATGAGACTTTAAGATAAACTTGTTTGGCTCAGATGGTGTCCAGCATGTGTGGCGATGCCCTGGTGAGGAGTACCAAGAAAATTGTGTCTTGCCTACAGTCAAGCATGGTGGTGGTAGCATCATGGTCTGGGGCTGCATGAGTGCTGTTGGTACTGGGGAGCTGCCGTTCATTGAGGGAAACATGGATTCCATTATTTACTGTTCATTCTGAGGCAGAATATGATGCCCTTTCCTTCAGAAACTGGGCTGAACGGCAGTTTTCCATGATAACGACCAAGGTGACAACTGCCTTGCTGAGGAAGCTGAATGTGAAGGTGTTTGGGTGGCCAAGTACAGGTATGTCTCCAGACCTGAACCCTATTAAGCACCTGTGGGGCATCCTCAAGCGTAAGGTGGAGAAGCAGCATGTGTCTAACATCCAGCAGCTCCTTAAGGAGTGGAAGAGGATCCCAGCAACAATCTGTGCAGCTCTGATCAATTCCATGCCCAGAATGATTAACGCAGTTCCAGATAACAATAGTGCTAACACAATATATTGACACTTTGGACAAGTTCACTTAGGGTGTACTCACTTTTTTTGCTAGCTATTTTGACAATAATAGCTGTATGTTGAGTTACTTTCAGAGGACAGTAAATCTATACTGCTATACAAGCTGCACATTGACTGCTCTAAAATATATCCAAGTTTCATTTCTATAGTATTGTTCCCTGAGAAGATATACTAAAATTGTTGCTGAAATGGGGTGTACTCACTTTTGTGACATACTGTGTGTGTATATATATATATATATATATATAAATAAAATAAAACAATAAAAAAAAAATGCAATCATTGTTTACTAGAACAAAACTATTATAAATCATTTTCAGTAACTGAAATAAAGACGAAGCAAATTAAAATATAAATAAAAAACTAAATTAGCTTACATTTAAAAAACTTTGGCAACCAGCTGAAATAAGTTTAAGGTAAAGTGAATCAAATGAAACTAAAATTACTACAGAAAAATTAAAATAAATAAATAAAATAAAAACAAATTAAAGCTTTATAAAAAATATTAAAAAAAATAAAAAACATAAAAATGACTACAATTTACATAAAAAGGTAAAAAGCTATATAAAAATATATAAACCCCAAAACAAATAAAAATGACAAACTAAAAGTGAAATATAAATAAATTAAAGCTTTAAAATGACTAAAACTGAAAAAATAAAAAATATAAAAAAAGAAAACTAATAAAAATGACTCAAATTGCTACAACTGAAAATCTTATTTCACAATGAACATGTCTAAAGTGTCCGGCTCGTGCATCAATCTCCACAGTTGTCTGCTAACCTTCCCGCCATTAAAACTAACCAGAATGAACGACCGGACCTCAGAATGCTTCTGCGAGCAAATCTGCGAGCCACATGTGTGCAACATGCCCACCGATTGTTTGATGGCACGCTGTTTGTTCACGTTTTTAATCTTAAACCCTGTCGTTCAGAAAGTCTGAAGTGCAATGGTTTTGTGGTGCGTGTCGTAATAAGATAAACTCCAACCAAGAAGAGGTGTGGTGGGCTGCGAGCGTGGAGCCTGATAACTGCGAGTGCGGTTTTTCTCTCACACCTGAGCGCTCATACGTGTTTTGGCTCTTTGTTCCTCCTCTGATATGTGTGTGCGTATGTGGGTGCGCAGAGCTGTTTTGCAAATGGAAAACCTGCAACTATAGAAAGCAAACATTTCCTCTCTTTCTACATTTTTTTCAGCCCGGGGATGCCATGTTTAGAGACACCCTGCATCGCCCACGCAGACGCACACATGCACGCACACGCGCAGAAAGCCACATGTGAGGAAGACGTGCAGAAGCAGCGGAGGCGCGGACTAGAGTATCCCTCTGAACTGGATGTTCTCTGCGGTGAGGAGAAACTCCACACGTCACGGCGCTCTCATTTTGTTTTCACTCATTTCTAGAGTTTGTTGTTTATTTTTCTCTCCCCTGCGACCACATTAATGGCTTTTGAAACTCGGCGATGCAGTTTTGATGCGTTTGAAGGAGCGCGGCTGTGTAACGCTGATAAATAATTACAGGGAATTCTTTGATCTGTTACCACCGATATGTCGTATCTGAATTTCACATGAACTTGCACAACATTCGCGCACACAGATTTCTAACATCGTACCTGTGACTGTAGCGTACTGCGATGATGAGCCCCAACTGTAGAGAAAACACAATGTGTAAAAGTCAATAAGACAGTTCAAACACTGGTACGGGACATAATTAATAATTAAAGATGCAGTTCACACTACCAGTCAAAAGTTTTTGAACAGTAAGATTATTAATGCTTTTAAAGACGTTCTTATTCTCATCAAGCCTGCATTTATTTGATCCAAAGTACAGCAAAAACAGTAAAAATTTGAAATATTTTTACTATTTAAAATAACTGGTCTATATTTGAATATATTTTAAAATGTAATTTATTTCTGTGATCAAAGCTACATTTTCAGCATCGTTACTGCAGTCTTCAGTGTCACATGATCCTTCAGAAATCATTCTAATATGTTGATTTGCTGTTCAATAAACATTTATTATTATTATTATTATTAATATTTAAAACAGTTGAGTACATTTTTTCAGGATTCTTTGATGAACAGAAAGATCCAAAGATCAGCATTTATCTGAAGTAAAATACCATTCAAAAGCTTGGAGTCAGTATAGTTTTTTTTGTGAAAGAACTTATAGAAATTATTACTACTTTTTTTTTTATCAAGGATGCTTTAAATTGATCAAAAGTGATGATAAAGACATTTATAATGTTACAAAAGATTTCTATTTCAGATAAATGCTGTTCTTTTGAACTTTCTATTCATCAAAGAAACCTGAAAAAAATTCTAATCAGCTATTTTGTAACATAATAATAATAATAAATGTTTTTGAGCAGCAAATCAGAATATTAGAATAATTTCTGAAGGATCATGTGACACTAAAGACTGGAGTAATGCTACAAATTCAGCTTTGAAATCACAGGAATAAATTGCATTTTAAAATATAATCAAATAGAAAACAGTTATTTTAAATAGTAAAAATATTTCACAATTTTACTGTTTTTGATGCACTTTGGATCAAATAAATGCAGGCTTGGTGTAGCATACTACAATCTCAAGCCTCATCTGCAGAGAAAACAGGATGTGTAAAGGTGATTTTTACAACAAACAAGTCAATAAGTACCCTTTAAACACTGGTACTGAAAATTAATAATTGAAGATGCAGTTAATTTGCAGTTAATTTATTCCTGTGATCAAATCTAAATTTTCAGTATCATTACTCCAGTCTTCAGTGTCACATGATCTTTCAGAAATCATTCTAATATGTTTATCATTATCAATATTTCAAACAATATTTTTTTCAGGATTCTTTGATTCCAAAGATCTTTGATCTGGAAAAAAAATGGGAAAATAAATACTTTTATTTAGCAAGAATGCTTTAAATGGATGAAAAGTGATGATAAAGGCATTTATAATGTTACAAAAGATTTCTATTTCAGATAAATGCTGTTCTTCTGAACTTTCTATTCATCAAAGAAACCTGAAAAATGATGATACTCCGTTGTTTTCAACATAATAATAATAAATGGTTTTTGAGCAGCAAATCAGAATATTAGAATGATTTCTGAAGAATCGTGTGACTGGAGTAATGATCCAAAAAAATCAGCTTTGAAATCACAGGAATAAATTACATTTTAAAATATATTCAAACTGAAAACAGTTATTTTAAATAGTAAAAATATTTCAGAGTTTTACTGTTTTTGCTGTACTTTGGATGAAATAAATGCAGGCTTGGTGAGCAGAAGAGACTTCTTTAAAAAACACACAAATCTTACTGTTCTTACTGTTTTCACTGGTAGTGTATTATAGCCCTGCTCTTCATATAAAGCTGGATATATAAGTACGTCCAACTTTCTCCTCATGCATACAGTGCATTTGCATAGGTCGATATATACTATATAGCAAATCTTAACTGCTTGATTGCTTGCATCGTCACAAACGAGACAAACCCAGTATCCATCCACTTTCACTGTAAGGAAAAAAAGCCTATTTTTTCCATAAAATGAAAGTCAGACAGAAAGAGAGAGAGAGAGTAAATTGAGCTATCCTTTAAAACTTATTTAATTCACAAACTTAACAATTCGAAAACTGAATTAAAATAAAGTTAAAAATTTTTTTTTTTTAATCTACTGACAAAAATGACAAAGGGACATATTAAAATTGATGTCAAAATATTAGTATAATTGTATAAACAGTACTAAAACAACACTATAATACGCTTGAGAAATAATTGCATGTCTCCCTCTTGTGGTGATGCTAAAGCATGACTGACTTTACTGAGTCACACAGGGATGCAGGTTTGTGATGGTGCATGATACTCATGTTTTCAAAGTAAAAACACATTACTGTAGTTTTAAATATGAGTGGAGGTGAGTAGAAACCTTCATGGCAGCCATGGTTTGTACGGTGAGACACAGGCGGGTGGGCGTCAGGGCAGCGAGCATTGCATTGAAGCGACTGCTTTTACTGAGGATTGGAGATGAGTACAAACCATCAGCCGATACAGAACCAAATCTGCAACACACAAATACATAAAAATATAGGCTGTGAGACACCTGCATTTCCTTCCTACATTTATTTAGAACTATTATATACATGAAAATAAATAATATATAATAAAACAGAAATTTTTATAAATATTACATTTTAATCAAAAAATAAAAAATTAATATCTAAATATTGATGAAATATTGTTAAATAATTATTTAAATGATCACTATTTAAATCATTTGATTTCTGTTGGCATCAATGAATTTTAATTCTTTTCCCGGTCTTTCATAATTAATGGATAAGGATTTTTAAAATCATAAAATAAAATAAAATAAAATAAAATAAGAGAACAGAAATGTCCATGATATTTCAAGTTTTTAATAATTTACATGACTTTTCCAGGTTTGGAAATCACAATTTTAACATTCATTGATATTTTCAGGTTTTTCATGATTGTGAGAATTTCTATTATATTCTCATGAGTGTCTTTCAGTTACAATTTGTAGTTCACGATGCCTACTCTACAGCAATTCTGTCCATTAACTCACTTGCTCAGCAGATTTTCCCGTGGTATCCGAACGTTATTGAATATCAAAATGCCATTGTCAACTCCATTCAGACCTGCGTAAAAACACATAAAGTAGAACAGTCAAATATTAAAAATACTATTCAGGAGGGCTGTATAGAAATAGTTATTGTATTACCTTCCTTGTGCCTCATGTCAATGGTCGTCACTCCCGGCCACATGAATCCATTCTGATCACGGATTGGAACAATAAAGCAGTGGGGACCTGAGATGGAAATTTTCTCAATGAGAAGCATGATTTGAGGTATCATTCATTTCCATATGAATTATGTGCTAAAATTTAACACTAGGGATGAGGATTTGTTTACTAATAATAAGTATGAGCAGTATATTACTATAATAGTAATGCTTGCCTAAGCAAACAATACTAAAAATACAAAGGTTGTTTTCATACTCACAATTAATTTTCTTCATTAATACTGAGATTCGAGCTGATTCTGTCATGTTTAACAGATCAATCAGTGCATAATGCATGTCTCTACTAAGCATGTTTATGCTTTGCAAACATTTCTAGATATTAAACTGATGCAATTATTTCTCAAGCATATTATACTATGATTTTAGTAATACGTTTATACTATTACATTTATATTTTGAATTAGTTATTTTTGCATTTATATTTTCATTTTAAGTTTTATAATTTCATCATTTTTAAATATTTCTGTTTAACTTTGTTGTTATTTCAGTTTTAGAAATGTTATTATTACAACCTAAACTTATTTTATTTTATTTAGTTGCAAGACAACATTTCTACTTTTCACTAATAATACATTTTGTTCTCATGCTCATAGTTCTTTCTGTATTTTACTACACTAACTGGTGCATAATGCATGTCTCATATAAGCATGTTTATGCTTGCCATACATTTTCATAACGAAAAAGCAATTATTTTTCAAGAATATTACAATTTTATTTTAGTATTATGTTATATAATATTACAGTGATAATTAGAATTTACTTTTATATATTCAGTTTTCATTTTGTTTATTTTAGTAATTTTGTCAATTTTATTACTAACTTAAACTTAATTTTATTTAGTTGTAAAGGAATGTTTTTAATTTTCACTAATACAAATTTGGCTCTCACAAGTCATTCTCTTTATCAGCACTGACTGAGATTCAAGACAATTCTGTCTTTTTAACAAATCTTTTAGTGCATAAAGCATGTCTCATCTAAACATGTTTATGCTTTCCAAACATTTGTAGATAAACAAACTGATACACGCCAAATTTTGCCACAAATGTTCACATACACTATTGAAATCAGCGAATCCATTAATAAAGACAATTCAGTTGTTAGAAACACACTAGATATGATGAACTAATGTGCAGACAGACTTGTGATGATAATGTAAATTCAGTATGAACAGCTGTTGCCTCAGTCTTACCCTGAGATTCTCCATTTATAATGAGCTGAGCAAACACAGCAGCATAGTTTCCTTTCATTGCATTCCCAATATACATTTTATGAGCATCTTCAGAAGGTGTGTGAATAACAAACTCCTGCAAAACAACAATCAGAAACATTTAAACTCAACTCTGTATGTTTTACTATAATTCAAGTGTGGATTGTGAACAGTGAATCACTTGAAAACAATCATTTGTAATTCTATCCAAGGAACAGTTCATCCAAACACATGAAATTTCAGTCCATTCCACAGAAAGCTATTTTATAGGTTACTGAGAAATTTTCTGAAACTTTTTTGGTGCTTTTTAACCTTTTTGGAGCTTGATGGTATAAATCACCAGCTGTATTTTATTGTATAAATAAGCATGAATATAATATGGGTTTGTGATATAAGTAGCTGATGCCAGAATTTATATTTTAAGGTGGATTATTCCTTTCAAAGTTGCATTGTAATTACTGATGACCCCAAATAGTCCTGTAGATGAAAGCATAGATTAGACTTGGGACTCACCTGTGTGGACTGATCATATCGGGCCTCAGTGATAATGCCTCGAACGTTGCTACCATGGCCCCTCTCAGTCATTGCAAACATCCCTGTAAACTGTAACTCCTGCAAATAAACACTAAATCGTATCAGATGTGTTGCACTGACATTACAGGAATAGTTTACCAAACGATGAACATTTGCTAACAATGTACTCGCCCTCAGGCCACTAAAAGATGTAGATGAATTTGTTTCTTCATCAGATTTGGAGAAATGTAGTATTCCCATTCCTCTGCAGTGAATGGGTGCCGTCAGAATGAGAGTCCAAACAGCTGATAAAAACATCACTATAATCTATAATACAAGTAATCCACACCACTCCAGCCCATCACTTAATGTCTTGTGAGATGAAAAGCTACGTTTGTTAGAAACAAATCCACCATTACGACGTATTAACTTCAAACTGCTGCATTCTGCTAAAATATGAGACCATAATCTATAATAACACTTCCATCCAGTAAAAAAGTCAATGTTCTGTTGTTATATTTATCAGAATATTTGTTTAGAACCACTTTGAACTGTGTTTGCATGTAATCTGTGCATATTTCTCTCCTGAGTCAGACAAGACAACTTTTTCATTGGAGAAAGCAATACTTGTATTTTAGCCGGAAGCAACAGATTGAAAATATAACATCTTAATGATGGATTTGTTTCTTACAAAGACACAGCTTTTCTCTTCACAAGACATTAATTGATGGACTGGAGTGGTGTGGTGTGGATTAATTGTGGATTATTGTTATTCTGACGGCACCCATTCACTGCTGAGGATCCATTGACAAGCAAGTGACATAATGCTTAATTTCTCCAAAACCGATGAAGAAATAAACTTAGATGGCCTGAGGGTGAGGGCATTTTCAGCAAATTTTGATTTACGGTAAACTACACCTTTTAAATCAATAATTTCAGCCATTTATGCAATAAACAAACAATGTATGTGCAAACTCACGGACCCAAAAATAAGCAGGACTTTGCCTTGCAAACATTTTATCTACTGAGCGTGTTCGAAGTCTGGAGGGCACAGAATTTATGACTTACTGAAACCGGGAGATACCACTTCATCTTCTGCTCTGGACTGCCTAGATTATTGACAGCACCTCCGTACAGGCCACACACAACACCTAGCTGAGGGTTACAGCAAACAGTGCACTGTGACTATTCAAATGTGGAAGAAATGCAAATGTGTAGTGTCATGCATGCCAACATGACATGCAAATGTCCTGAAAACAGCTAAAAATTCAGCTATTGTGTAAATACAGCAACCCGGGATGTTAGGGAAACCTTTTACAGCTGATTCAGCTTAAATACCTTTAATAACGACCAACTTGAACATAAAAACACACTGACTAAACTAAAGTTATAGATAAAGATGATTAGAGTGTGTTTTAAAAGCAAATTCTAGTTCAGAATTTTGTTTAAGTTAAGAACTTGCTTGCCACTTCCTTGTAACTGTTTGTGAAATACTAGCAATTATTGAGTAAAAATGATTTCTACAACACATTTTTCAGTGTATAGCACAAAAGGGACAAACCTTGACTCCTGTGGCCAAGTCTGCGGAGCAGATGATCTCCGAGAAGCTTAAACTCTTGTTTATAAAGCCTTTTTGCTTATCTTTTATCTAAACAAAGGCAAATAACATGTTTTAGATATGCATTGCACTAAAAAAAAGCATGTTTTATTGCAGTGGGTTTTATGATATCATGGCACAACCACATTTTTGTGGCAAAAACATGTTTTTAATACGATGTAAAGCTTTGGAAGACGATGCACTGTGAATTTAAGTAATATAGCATATATCTAAGTGCTACTGTTTTTACCAAATGACAACTTAACTTTACCATTGCAACACGTTTTGAATGGGCAATGAAGACATGCAGACATGCAGAATTCTCTCTCTCTCTCTTTTATGTACCTGATTTCGAAGGTGTTCTTTCATGAAAGGCAGTCTTAACATATGATATAGCCTCTCTGCAGTCAGGTCTCTGCTTTGATCCAGAGTCAGCTCATAACTGCACGAAAACACAGCAAACTCTAGTAAATTCAAATGAAGCGTTAAATGGATTTAAATCTATTAAATCTTAACAAAAATGTGCACAGCCTCTATCGTGTGTCTGGAAGAGGTGACTGTATATTTCCTTGTATTTACTTATGTTAACTGTCTTTAAGGAAACACGGTTTACCAACCTGCTGGACTGAAACAGTTCACACTTTGAAATCGCGTCACGGAAAGCATCTTTAATGTCCCAGAATTCTCCATCTAGATATCTGGCAAGGCTGCTGGGATATTTTCGATCCATGGATGATAAAACCATGACTTGGGTTCCTCGTGTTTTCACTTTTACTGTAACTGTATCTGTATTCTACTTCCGCGTTTGGATGATGTCAGCGCGTTGCGCAGCAACACTGCCAAAACATCTTTTTTATTGGCAAATGGATAACACGTAAATTGCACTCATTTATGAACCGTAAAATAAAATAATAACACTAATATAACAGTAAAATAATATTAATAGAGACTTTTTAAGTTGAATTGTGAATGTCTTGTCATTTATGATTGAAAACAACGCATATGTTGAACGCACATTTTGAATATTGAGTTTAAAAGTTTTTTTGGGTTACGAAATATTTAAAGGGATAGGGCTGTAAAATCGCATGTACAGTCGAGGTCAACAGTTTACATAGGCTACACCTTGCAGAATCTGCTAAATGTTAATTATTTTACCAAAATAAGAAGGATCATACAGAATGCATGATATTTTTTATTTAGTAGGCTACTGACCTAAACAAGATAATTCACATAAAAGGCGTTTACATACAGTCCATAAGATAAAATAATAGTTTTATAAGATGACCTCATTTAAAAATTTACATACGCTTGATTTTTAATACCGTGTTGTTACCTGTGTTTGTCCTGAACTGACCGCTGTTCTTCAGAAAAATCCTTCAGTTCCCACAAATTACTTGTTTTTTCAGCATTTTTTGTGTATTTGAACCCTTTCCAACAATGACTGTATGATTTTGAGATCCATCTTTTCACACTGAGGACAGCTGAGGGACTCATATGCAACTATTACAGAAGGTTCAAACGCTCACTGATGATGCTTCAGAAAGAAAAACGATGCATTAAGAGCCGGGGGTGAAAACTTTAGAATAGAAAGATGTGTACGTTTTTCTTATTTAGCCTAAATATCATATTTTTTTAATTTAGTACTGCCCTTCAAAAACTACAGAAGACAAAATAATTAGAATTTACCCTGATATTCAAATTTTAAAAGTTTTCACCCCCCGGCTCTTAATGCATGGTGTTTCCTTCTAGCATCAGTGAGTGTTTGAACCTTCTGTAATAATTGCATATGAGTCCCTCAGTTGTCCTCAGTGTGAACAGATGGATCTCAAAATTGTTGGAAAGGGTTCAAATACACAAAAATGCTAAAAACTGGAAGAACTGTGGGACTTGAAGGATTTTTCTTACTCACTGATGCTTCAGAAGGAAAAACTATGCATTATAAGGGGTGTAAACATTTGAATAGAATGAAGATGTGTACATTTTTCTTATTTTGCCTAAATATCTTCTTTCTTTTTTTTAGTACTGCCCTTTAGAAGCTAAAGAATATACTTACATGTTTCCCAGAAGAAAAATAATTAAAATTTACCTTGATATTCAAATGCCAAAAGCTGTTAATGCATGGTTTTTCCTTCTGAAGCATCAGTGTGCATTTTAAACTTCTGTAATAGTTGCATATGAGTCCCTCAGTTATCCTCAGTGTGAAAAGATGGATCTCAAAATCATTGTTGGAAAGGGTTCAAATAAGCAAAAATGCTGAAAAACGAAAGAATTTGTGGGACCCTAAAGGACTTTTCTGAAGAACAGCTGTTCAGGACAAACAAGGGACTCATGAACAACTACCACTAAACAAAAAAACACAGCTGTGGATCATTCAGGTAACAACACAGTATTAAAAATCAAGCATATGTAAACTTTTGAACAGGGTCAACTATAAGTTTCTCTTGTGGACTGTATGTCTCATGCTGACTTTGTTTTTTGCATGTTTATGAACTCTTTAAAAAGTAAAATGATAACATGTAACAGTCAGCAATGCTGCCATTATATGAAATGGGAGAAGTGGCCTACAGCGGTACTGGATTTCATTATGTCATATCAAGGTTAGATTACTCCTCCCATTCTTATCAATGGCACAGCCAGGCGCCGGAGCAGACGCAAATAGACACAAATAAACTACTGGCTGCTTCGCACAGGTCAGCGTGGCCTTAGCACTTACTGCCCATAAAGAAATGAAGTGTATGACATATAATGCCATATATCAAGTAATAATTTTCACATGTGTACATTCTTAGGTTGATGTAGATATACAGTAAGTTTATAACATATAAAATTCCCACAGTAAAACTGGTATATTGTGTACATATTATATATTTTTTGTTATTTGTTTTAGTTGAATGATAAAGCTCACCCTCTTTAACGTTATGTTGTATGTATCTTCTCCCATTTGGTCTTTTTACATTAAAGGAGTAGTTCACTTTCAGAACAAAAATGTACAGATAATGTACTCACCCCCTTGTCATCCAAGATGTTCATGTCTTTCTTTCTTCAGTCGTAAAGAAATGATGTTTTTTGAGGAAAACATTTCAGGATTTCTTTCCATATAATGAACTTCCATTGTGCCTCGAGTTTGAACGTCCAAAATGCAGCTTCAAATGGCCCTAAATGATCCCAGACTAAGAAAAAAAGTGTCTTATCTAGCAAAATGATTGGTTATTTTCTAAAAAATATTACAATTTATATACTTTTTAACCTCAAATGCTCATTTTGTCTAGCTATGTCTGTACTCATAGAGATTAAAAAGTATAAATTGTAAACTTTTAGAAAATAACTGTTTCACTAGATAAGACCCTTCTTTCCTCGGCTGGGATCATTTAGAGCCCTTAGAAGATGCATTTAAACTACATTTTGGAAGTTCAAACTCGGGGGGAACATAGAAGTCCACTATATGGGGAGAAATCCTGAAACGTTCTCCTCAAAAATGACTGAAGAAAGAAAGACATGAGCATGACAAGGGAGTGAGTACATTATCTGTAATTTTTTATTCTGAAAGTGAACTACTCCTTTAACTCTGCATTAATACCAAAGACTATAGAATGCCTTAAAGAGGAAGTGAAGCGGTAAGTGAAGTTTGCATTATTTAGTAAAGTGTTTTTATTATTATTATTATTATTATTATTATTATTATTTAAAGGGACTTTGCTAATAGAATCAGAATCATACAACAATAATTTTTGATTTCCAAGTAAACTAAACTGTCACCAACGAGATTGCAGTGGCCAAACTATTTTAAAAATAGTAAATTAAGATACAGATTCTATCATAATGCACAATGTTTCCATCTTTTAATCACATCATAGCTGGTCATGTGCTCAGTTATCAGTAACCGGTTACCTCACCTTAATGTTTGTAGATTTGTGTCGGATGCTTTAGAACTGACGTATGGATAGGCTTTTTTCTGTAAACATCATACTTTTTTCTTGTATTTCAGTTAATGTCATAAAACAAGCGAGCTAGGTGTCGTGTAAACATGGCTGTCGTGAAAAGCGCAGGAACAATCAAACCGAGTCAAGTGAGTCATTTACGCTGGAACCGCTTCCATTGATTCAAACTCGCGCCGATCATTCAGTTAAAGCGATTCACTAGCAAAATCAGATCAAAGGAGTATTTCATTTTTGAATTTTTCAGACATAGCTTAATAATTAAAAAGCACGTATAGACGTTTTTCCTGAACACGGAAGTAAGTCCGACTCTTAACTGAAAGAATGCTTTGCATTTCCGGTCTGCATTGTTTCTAGTCAAATTAGGGTATATTCCGAGCTAATAAACTAATGTTAAACCTATTCAAATGTTTTTAAAAAGCACATGGCTCCATAGCGCCATCACTTGGCAATGTCGCAATGACCGTCATTTGTCAGTGCCTCACTTTAATGAGTGTGTAAATGACACGAAGCAGCTGGACGCTATTTGAATGGGTTCCTATGGAAACCGGAACAGAAAAGCATTCAATCTGACGTTAGAATTCGTAATGGCGGCGCTCATCGTTAACTCAGGAAAAAGGTCTATAGAGATGGATGCAATGAAACTGAGACAGGTAAACCATTGTGTTGCAATTGCATCGCGAATCATTTGATTCAGATTGGACTACAGAGCGGATTCTCGAATCATTTGATGTAGATGGGGTCTCCAGAGCAGGTTCGCAAACCGTTTGATTTAGATCAGAACTTCAGAGAGGTTTGTGACTCATTTTGTGAACTGAATGATTCACAGTCCGCGCTCTGAAGTCCAGACCTGAAATGATTTATTATTCAGACCAGGATTGAGTGCGCATCATGAATCATTTAATTTAGATCTTTACTTCGAAGCGGGTTCATGACTCTTTTTATTTAGATCGGAATTTCGATCAAAGCAGGATCTTGAATCATTTCACAAATTAAATGATTCACAATCCACGTTTCGAAGTCCAGATCTGAAATGATGGTTCGCGATTCATTACTCAGACCAGGATTGAGTGCGAACTGTAAATCATTTAATTTAAATCGGAACTTTGAAGCGGGTTCGTGACTCTTTTTATTCAGATCGGAATTTCGATCAAAGCGGGATCGCGAATCATTTCACAAATTAAATTATTCACAATGTGCGTTTCTAAGTCCTGATCTGAAATCGGTTCGCAAATCATTATTCAGATCAGGGGTGCATATCGCAAATCATTTGATAATTTTTTTTAAATCGGAACTATGGAGCAGATTTGTTATTATTTTGATTCAAGTCAAGTTTATTTATACAGCGCTTTTTACAATACAAGTTGTGTCAAAGCAACCTTACAGTATTAAAATAGTACAATAGTGTGTCAATAATGCAAAAATTCACATCAGTTCGCGAATCATTTGATTCACTTGATTAACTTCACTCAGAAATGCCGATCTGAAATTATGTTTCGCGAATCATTATTCAGATCGCTATATACGGAGCATGGATTACAAATCAGTTTTGATCGGTAATTCAGAGCAGATTCGTGAATCTTTTGGTTCAGATTGGAACTTCTGAGTGGATTTGTGAATCTTTTGATTCAGATCGAAACCTCCAAACTGGTTTGTGATCATTTTGTGAATCGAATGATTCGCAAGCAGTGCGAATCATTTGATTCAGATCGGGATCGAATCTTGTTTTCTGAATAATTTTTTTAATAAACGGTACAGAACATCGAACCATGAAGGCAGTACTGTTATAAAAGCAAAACAAAAAGAAAGAAAGAAAGAAAGAAAGAAAGAAAGAAAGAAAGAATACACAAATATAAATCCCTTGGCTTAAAGGGGTCATCGGATGCCCATTTTCCACAAGTTCATATGATTCTTTAGGGTCTCAATGAAAAGTCTATTACATATTTCGGTTAAAAAATCTCAATATTTGTGTAAAAAAAAAACACCCTTTTACCTTGTCAAAATCACCTCTGCAAAAACTCAACTAATTTTATTGCATGGTCCCTTTAAGTGCAAATGAGCTCTGCTCACCCCGCCCCTCTTTTAGCCGCATTTAGCAACAAAACGTGCCAACAACCACATTATTAAGGAAGGCCATAAACTCACTTCTGCTGTGGGTGAAGCTGCATCAGGAATGATTCACACGAACATAAATGCATATGTAGATTACACAAAAGTAACGTTGTCCTCTGCATCTTCAGCGGCTCAGATGTCGGGAGTAAATGACTACTGCTATGTTCATTATTACATCCAACATTCCTGTCTTCCCCTGCACCTGAGTCACACAATGGCGATAGGAGTCGGACTGAGGCAGGGGTCTTCAACTAAAACGGCTCGAGGTCCAGTAAACCCTGCACACGAGCCGAGGTCCGGACAATTATATATAAAAAACTATTTATGTTTTTTGCAAGACCAGGGTATCTGCAGCATATTTCATCTTAAATTCTAGACATTTAAATACCCCTTTAAAGACCTGAACAAAAAAATAAAAAAAATAAAATGACTGTAAAAAGCACACTATCTTGTCGATCCATCAGTTCACATTTACAACTCTTCGTGTTTGGTGCTTAAAACCATGGATTGATTTTTTTGACATTGGTCTTTTTGACAACAGCAGATATACGAGCTGATTGAAAATGTCAGATCATTCTCTTCCAGCAGGAGGCGCTATTAGAATGGTACACAAAACAGCGCCGCAGCTGACTTTGAAACGTGCAGTGCTCATATTTATTCAATGGATAGCCTTATAAAGTTTCATCGCAATTCTTGCCTTTTAGTCCCCACATTTAAGACCACCTGAAATCATAACTAAGACTTTCTTAACCCCTAATAACACTACAGTCATCAATGAAAATTAAGAGCTTTATTTTAAACACCCACTTTCAAAAACAACCCTTAGCCTACACAAAATACGTTTCTTTTTATTTTTTTCCCACTGTGTTCGGCGCACAAGAGAAATATTAGGGAATTAAATTAATATCAGCATATTAAGTATATTCGTCTATCATTGTCTCTTAGAGAAATGTCAGATGCTGAAAGCCCTGTTTTTACTTTCACTTTAACATATTGCGCAGTTTTCACTTTGCTTGTGTGATATCCATTGGCTCACCTTCATGGTTTTAAACATAAATATGTATAAAAATACAGTATAAAAAGATATATTTACAATATTTTTACAATCAACGTTTTTCACTCACTGAAAGCTACATCTGTCTGTATGCAATGCGCAGATCTCTGCTCTCATCACTGCACGGAAGATTGCACCCAAACGCTGACCCTGGTGTGCTTGATATAAATGTATTTATAAGAAATTAGCGTTTGGCATTTTTTTTATTTAATTATGTCAAAGCTTTCACGGTACGCATGGACGCATCTTGCGGTCCGGATCTGGACCGCGGTCCGCCAGTTGACCACCGGGTCTAAGGTGCTCATGTCAATCAATTATCGTGGGAGCGGCCTTTGTCGGTGTTTTGTCACACCGACAAGAAGCTGAGAATGACCTGATTTTAAAAAGGGGATATTACTTTTAAAGATAAAAAAACATTGGGTGGATTTTTATCATTGTAGGGTGGTTGTGTACACAAACTGCCAACACACATTAATGTTCAAACAACATGTAAAAGTTAGTTTTGCATCCGATGACCCCTTTAAGAAAATTAACCATGGTTTTATTATACTAAGAGTGTAGCATTGTAGCATATATATATATAAATATATATATGCTTAATTCTTTGTATGTATTCTACAGTATGTGTGTGTGTGGGGGGGGGGGTGCATGTGTGTCTGTTTTGTGGCCACGCGCAGAGCCTTCATTGTTATTTCTGATATGACTCAAGATGCGCAGACAAGCAGTTTATCTGTGAGCTCCTCTCCCTAACCTGATCTTGAGAAAGGACTGTGAACAAGTAGCTACTGCACTATCAGAAAAGCAACTCTAAATCAATCGCCTAACAAACTCAAGGACTCAGCTAAGCGCGTTTGTTTTCTTGTCAGTCTCCAGCGCGCGCTCGACCTCCAGTCAGAAATTCGGCGAGAGGAAAGTGAAGTTTACCGATTTAAAGAAGGCGAAAACACTACGGGACAATGTGGATATCTCCCCTGCTTCTCGTTTCTCCTCTGCTGATGTCTTTCTGCGGTGGTGTGTGTTTCCAGTGTCCGGAGATCTGCCGCTGTTCTCAGAAGAGCATCACCTGTAACAGCGCGACGGAAAGCCTGAAGAGCAGAACTCACAGCAGCCTGTAAGCACACTACTGTTTATCATCTTATATCTCACATATAATACACATTGAAGTCATATTGTGGTGCATACGTTTTTTAGAACCAGTGGTTTTGTTTCCACTTAAATCTACACTATTTTTTTTTTTACAGCGATGTACTGTATTTAGGAGACCGGGGCAAGTTGTCACACGGGGGTACCTGCATACATACATTTTCCATGTAAGTCAGGATAGGACAGGTTGTCACATATGGTTAATATGCAAAGCCTTAATATTTATATATTGTATGTAGGCCTATATTTTACACTTTTTGAGGTTTCATGTATAAGTGTTTCGTAATTATTTTCTGTTTTACTTTTTTTTGCTGAAAAGCCATTGTTCAGTTCCTTATGCATTTTAAGTATAGATATGGAAGACAAGTTTTTCTTTTTTTTACTACAATTTCATGTTACAATTATTCACAATAATAATGAATAATAAATCAATATTAGCCTATGTATATTTGGACTTTAATATATACTACAATTTAAAAGTTTTTGAATATTTTTTATATTTTTAAAAGAATTGTCGTTTGCTCACCAAGCATGCATTTATTTAATCCAAAATCTGCCAAAAGCAGTAATATTGTGAAATATTTTTACTATTTAAAATAACTGCTTTCTATGTGAATATATCGTAAAATGTAATTTATACTGTGGTTTTACAGCTAAATTTTCAGCATCATTACTCCAGATTTCAGTGTCACATGATACTTTTTATGCTGAAACATTTTTTATTATTTTTATTATCAATATTTAAAACAGTTAAGTACATTTTTTTCAGGATTCTTTGATGAATAGAAAGATCCAAAGATCAGCATTTATCCGAAATAAAAAAAGCTTTTGTAACATTATTAGCAAAGGTTGCATTAAATGGATCAAAAGTGATGATAAAGACTTTTACAATATTACAAAATATTTCTGTTTCAGATAAATGCTGTTCTTCTAAATGTTCTATTCATCAAAGAAACCTGAAATCAGGTGTTTTCAACAAAATAATTTTTTTAGCAACAAATCTGAATATAAGCATGATTTCTGGAGTAATGATAAAAAAATAGGAAAAATTCAACTTTGAAATCACAGGAATAAAGTACATTTTAAAATATATTTAAATTGAAAAAAAAATTAAGTAAAAATGTTTCAAAATTTTTGCTGTACTTTGGATCAAATAAATGCAGGCTTGGTGAGCAGAAGAAACTTCAAAAAAAGTAAAAATCTTTCTGTTCAAAAACTTTTGACTGGTAGTGTATATATATTATTTAGGCCTACTGCAAAAAGCATGACCCTAATCTTGCTTATTATGTCACTATAATCCTTTATAATTCTTCTCCTCTAATAATAACTATAATGGACAATTATTAGCAGTTTCGACTGCAATTGCAAGTCAAGTATAGTACATGATGGTTATTAGCATTCATTAAATCAATCAATTAATTAGTATTATTATTTAGCAATGTTTGCAGATTAATAAAACTAATAGGGGCTGTGTGAAATACTGCTGAATAATTCACTGTGATAATAAACCCTTTGAATATCATGTACATGAACACACAAACCACATCTGACACACCCAAGTCAGCTTAATTATATGATAATAATGCTTGCATTACAGTACAGAGTGTTAATTTGGAAAAAGAGAACAAAAGGGAGGTACTGTATGTCATTTTGTTTGACATATCGTGTGATTTGGAGGGCCATTCCCTCTTCTCAGTTATTCAGGTTATTCTCTTTTCAGTGCGTTTCTAAAGTCTCATGGAAATCTTTCAACTAACACATAACAACAACAACCCAAAAGAGACAGTGGATGTGCTTATCTGTGGCTTTGTTTCATAAATAACCATTCCAAATGCATTTATAGTCTAAACACTTGTGTCCCGTTCAGTTATCTGAATAGTAAATAAACAGTTATCTATATTTACTCATTTAATATCTGCAAAATGTACAATTTTATCAATGCAGTTCACAAAATGCATTATACTGAATAATTTGCCATTGTGACAACTTGCCCCAGTCTATAATAATACATGAACAGTGCCCACCGAAAATATTTGCACACTTAAATCAATCAATTTGTATTATACTAGCTAAATACTAGCTAAATATTTGAACAATTTAATATTTTGGGCAGTGATTTAGAGATCCTGATTCAAACCTATTGACTTATTTTTTATTTTTAGTGGCACACAGTTGGAACATGACTAATGTGAGACTGAGTCATACACTAAAATTTCCTTTTAAACAGTATTCATTCATAAAAGTGCTTGGTTTCAACTGAATAAAAAACCTATAGGTATACGTGTGTGTGCATAAATTTTTTTATTTAAATAATAATTTACAAAATTGTTTAAAATATTTTATATATAATAATAAATACCAATAATTTTAATTATTTATTATAAATTTTAAAAATTTAAATATTTAAATATGTACATTTAAATTTCCATTGTAATATATATGGGTCAAAGACGAAAACGGGTTTAAGCACAAAAACAATAAGTGTAATACTGCTTTAAACTGTTGGTGTTTTTCCAAAAAAAAAAAAATATTTAAAAGTTTTCTGTTTAATTTCATTGCATTTCTGTTTTTGTTTTTCTGAGCAAAAAATAAATATCATAAATTTTTCCCTAATTCATAGAAGACACCCAGTAAAATGTCATTTTGTGTTACAGTCTTGTCAGGCATATTTACAACAAAAATCAATTTATATTAAAAGACTTTGCCACTATCCTAGGTTTTGACCATTTGTCAGTAAGAATTTTTTACCTATTTAAAACACAATCAAATTTAATATGCTCCCTTATTCATTTATATATTTTAATATGTACAAGTCAAAATAAGCATGTTGTTTGAATTTTTACATTAATATTGTTAATTTAACATTATTTCAACCAAATTTTGACATTTTATTCTTCGAAAACTTAGTTCTAACATTAAATCTAGACACTTTACTTACATTTAATGTGTTCTCTAAGGACATAAAATCACTTTTGTAAATTTCTTTTGACGTGGACATCTTAATATATAGATATATATATATAGATAGATAGATAGATAGATAGATAGATAGATAGATAGATAGATAGATAAGTATATTTTCCAGCTAATGCATGGTCTCACATTGGTCAAAGCTCATATTAACTCTTTTACCTGAAAACCGGAACTAACTTTCCTATTTCCACCATATTTAGAGTTGCAATTTTTCGCATTGAGTTTCTCTTGCCAGCTTGTTAGGATGATCACAATAACCTGTTGGTTTCCTTTGACTCTGAACACACTAACAGGCCTCTTAGTAGCTGTTAGTCCTGTTAAGGAGCAGCGGTGATGCGATATATGCTTCTCATTATAGTTCTGCTTACGCATGACACTTCTACCTTTTCTGAAAAAAAAGCAATGGGGGAGTTGTTGACATGTGGCAAGCTTGTGAAAAGTACTATCCAAAAAAGACGGGTCAAGTAGTTTTGTCTGACTGACAGGGCTCTCGATTCGGCCTGCCATTGCGCCCGCTGAGCTGATTGTGTTAGGAGAGTCTGTGTTTCATGTCCTTGAGGCCTTGAAATCATCATCTTCCTCTGTTGAAACCTTGAGCCCTGATAAGAGGTACATGCAATCAAGGACATGAGATAAATGAATAATGTCCTGGTAACACTTTACAATAAGGTTCATTAGTTAAACATTAGTTAATGCAGGGGCGCCGCTAAAGGGGGGTAAGTTAGGATAATTCTAAGGGCCCACGCCTTTTAGGGGCCCCCAGAGACCTGCTTTTGTGTGGTAGGGGGGGCCCAACCTCATATTTTGTCATAGGGCCCAAAATTGCGAGCGGCGCCCCTGTGTTAATGTATTAACTAACATGAACTAACCATGAGCAATACATTTGTTAATGTATTTACTGATCTTCATTAACGTTAGTTAACGAAAATACAGTTGTTCATGTTTGTTCATATTAGTTCACACTGCATTAACTTATGTTAACAAGATTTTAATAATGTATTAGTAAATGTTGAAATTAACAAAGATTAATAAATGCTGTATAAGTGCAGTTCATTATTAGTTCATGTTAACTAATGTAGTTAACTTGTCACGAGTCTGGGCTGCAGGTTTTCCCTTCACCGCCAAAGGTCGCTGTCTCCATTCCTCCCGCACTCCACTCCTCTAAATTGTGTACACCTGTCCGATTGCACACACTTGTCACTCTTTACACCCACAGCTGTTCCCTATTACCACGGACTATATAGTCTCCCCTCTCCCTACACTCTGTCTGTTGGAATTGTTTTGAGTTTGATAGTCTTTCGTGTAGGGCTGGGTATCGTTCCAAAATGTTCGATACCAATACCGATACCGATACCCTGAATTCGATACCGGTTCCGAACGATACTTTTTTCGATACTTTTATTTTAAGAAATGTATTTTAACAAGATTACTTTTTCAGGATGTTTGTGACACTTTCACATCAGGCTTATCTCTAAGATCAATAAACAAAGGAACAAAAGCACAAAATTAACAAAGTGTAGTTAAGACAATATATCAGTGAATGTTTTTTTAATAAAGTTCAAACTGTTTTAACTCAATCAGATTTAAGTATTTGTGAGGCTCACTGCTGCTTAAAGGTTTAGTTCACCCCAAAATTTTAATTCTGTCATTAATTATCTACAAATGAAGATATTTTGGATTTAATCCTAAGAGCTTTCTGATCCTCCCATAAATCTTTGAATAAAGTTATTTTTGTTTACTTTGCACACAGAAGTATTCTTGCAGCTTCATATAATTATGATTGAACCACTTATATCACATTGACTTATTTTGACTATGTTTTTGGTTCCTTTCTGGGCATTGAAAATGCATATCCAGTAAATATAGGAGGATCAGAAAGCTCTTTGATTAAATCCAAATGATCTTCATTTGTGTTCTGAAGATAAACAAAGGTCTTATGGGTTTGGAACAACATTAGGGTGAGTTATTAATGACAGAATTTTCATTTTTTTTGGTGAACTAACCTTTTAAGATCACCTGAAATCACTCAACAGTTCTTCTTCAGAAAAATTAGCATGTAGCACCGATATTGATTCTTCATGGTCGATTTTGATTGCCGATGTTTTGCAAGCAAATGGGCTGATTCTGAAAGCCTTTTTAATATATTTAGTTTACACCTTAAGCAAGGGACAAGAATGAATGATAATATGAGTACATGAACAATATGTTTATTTTCTCTATTATAGGTACAGCCATTTAAATTAGAGGCAACCACTGCATTTAGATTAAAATCTAAATAAATTACAAAATATATTATAAATAACAAAAAATAAACGACACAGTTCTTTCTTAGTCGTGACAATAAATACAGCCATAATCAAAATAGGCTACTCTTTCAAAATTCAAAGTGCAAACAGAGACCGAATCTTCAAGCATGATACAGAGCTATTAATAGACAACTACACAACTTATTAGCCCACATACTAATAACAGCTTCAATATTTTATGTAGCCTAATTTGCGCGCATTGGGGAGTCGTTCTCTAAACGTGGGGTATTAAAATTGCTTTAAATGCGTGTGCGCGTCTTACTTTTGGTTTCGTTTCAACGATCCCGCGAAACTCGATGATGATGAGCGTGCATTCTACAATACAAGAGATTACTTTAACAAAACCTTTTGAAAGTGGGAGGACACAAACGGGATTTTGAAAAGCGTGTCCCCAGTGAAAATTATGCCCCTGCGTGAGTGCAACTCTGCCGCTGAATTATCGTTTGATGTGAATGTATGTCGCGTTGTACCTATACTGAGACTATATATTGAGACTGAGGCGCCAGAATTGTATCCGACAGAATGTGTCTGGTGTTTTCTCATATTTGACGTGTTGCCAGTCTTGGACGCGATAACCTTTTTACAAATATTGCATCACACGCTGTTGCCGTCAATATTGGCATAATGTAGCAATACTTTTGATCGCTTATACATCGTTTGCGTTAAATTTATGCTATGCTTTAAAGTATAGTGTACATTACAGCCTCACATTTGACAAGCTCTGGGTGAGTGGGCGTAACCGCCGTAAACTATTGATTTTCAAGGCAGCCTCGCCGCAGCTAATCACCAGCATTTGATCCGGGCACGTTAAAGATACCGCACGTTTTCTAGCTCACTGACGTTGACAAGATTATATCCTTGGGTATCGAAATTTGGTACCGAACGAAAATGATTTTTTCGATACTCGATAGTATCGAGACAATTCGGTCGGTGCTTAAAAAGTATCGAACTCGATACCCAGCCCTACTTTCGTGTTATGTCATGTTGTGCCGTGTTGGCCTTTGTTTGTTTTAAAAAGCACCTTACCTGTATTTGGACCCTGACCTCATCTTTTTCCACCATATTTAGAGTTGCAATTTTTCGCATTGAGTTTCTCTTGCCAGCTTGTTAGGATGATCACAATAACCTGTTGGTTTCCTTTGGCTCTGAACACACTAACAGGCCTCTTAGTAGCTGTTAGTCCTGTTAAGGAGCAGCGGTGATGCAATATACGCTTCTCATTATAGTCCTGCTTACGCATGACACTTCTACCTTTTCTGAAAAAAAAGCAATGGGGGAGTTGTTGACATGTGGCAAGCTTGTGAAAAGTACTATCCAAAAAAGACGGGTCAAGTAGTTTTGTCTGACTGACAGGTCTCTCGATTCGGCCTGCCATCGCGCCCGCTGAGCTGATTGTGTTAGGAGAGTCTGTGTTTCACCTTACCTGTATTTGGACCCTGACCTCATCTTTTTGCGACGCTCTTCCTAGCGTCCCGTGACAGAATTCCAGCAGCAAGAATGGGTCCAGCAGGGAGATTGCTCAACATCCGCCAGGGAGGCCGGTTTATTGAGGATTACGCCAGGGACTTCATTGGAGTGGCTGGGCAGTCGACCACTGAGAAGACCTGCCTCGTGGTCTTTTTCTGGGGAGGTCTGGCTGAGCCCTTCAAGTCCTTTATGCCGTACTGGCTCCCCGAGGAGTCACTGGAGGAGTATGTCAATCGAGCTCTGTACTTGAGGGGCTCAGCCTTCAGGGTGGAGTTGGCTGCGGTGCCCGCTCGTGGTCCTCCCGAGTCAGCGGTGCACGCTCACAAGGCTTCCGAAGCGGCGGTGCCCGCTCATGATCCTCCCGAGGCGGCGGTGCCCGCTCACGTTCTTCCCGAGGCGGCGGTGCACGCTCACAAGGCTTCCGAAGCGGCGGTGCCCGCTCATGATCCTCCCGAGGCGGCGGTGCCCGCTCACGTTCCTCCCGAGGCGGCGGTGCACGCTCACAAGGCTTCCGAAGCGGCGGTGCCCGCTCATGATCCTCCCGAGGCGGCGGTGCACGCTCACGAGGCTTCCGAAGCGGCGGTACCCGCTCATGATCCTCCTGAGGCGGCGGTGCACGCTCACAAGGCTTCCGAAGCGGCGGTGCACGCTCGTGATCCTCCCCAGGCGGTGGTGCACGCTCACAAGGCTTCCGAAGCGGCGGTGCCCGCTCATGATCCTCCCGAGGCGGCGGTGCCCGCTCATGATCCTCCCGAGGCGGCGGTGCCCGCTCATGATCCTCCCGAGGCGGCGGTGCACGCTCACAAGGCTTCCGAGGCGGCGGTGCACGCTCACAAGGCTTCCGAAGCGGCGGTGCCCACTCGTGGTCCTCCCGAGGCGGCGGTGCCCGCTCACGTTCCTTCCGAGGCGGCGGTGCGCGCTCAAAAGGCTTCTGAAGCGGCGGTGCCCACTCGTGGTCCTCCCGAGGCGGCGGTGCCCGCTCACGTTCCTCCCGAGGCGGCGGTGCACGCTCAAAAGGCTTCCGAAGCGGCGGTGCCCACTCATGGTCCTCCCGAGGCGGCGGTGCACGCTCACGTTCCTTCCGAGGCGGCGGTGCACGCTCACAAGGCTTCCGAAGCGGCGGTGCACGCTCACAAGGCTTCCGAAGCGGCGGTGCCCACTCGTGGTCCTTCCGAGGTGGCGGTGCACGCTCACAAGGCTTCCGAAGCGGCGGTGCCCACTCGTGGTCCTCCCGAGGCGGCGGTGCACGCTCACGTTCCTTCCGAGGCGGCGGTGCACGCTCACAAGGCTTCCGAAGCGGCGGTGCACGCTCACAAGGCTTCCGAAGCGGTGGTGCCCACTCGTGGTCCTCCCGAGGCGGCGGTGCCCGCTCACGTTCCTTCCGAGGCGGCGGTGCACGCTCACAAGGCTTCCGAAGCGGTGGTGCCCACTCGTGGTCCTCCCGAGGCGCCGGTGCCCGCTCACGTTCCTCCCGAGGCAGCGGTGCACGCTCAAAAGGCTTCCGAAGCGGCGGTGCCCACTCGTGGTCCTCCCGAGGCGGCGGTGCCCGCTCACGTTCCTTCCGAGGTGGCGTTGCACTCTCATGATGTTCCGGATTGGGCGGCGTTCGCTCACGATGTTCCCGATGCGGCGGCGTTCGCTCACGATGTTCCCGATGCGGCGGTGTCCGCTCACGATGTTTACAAGGCGGCGGTGTCCGCTCACGATGTTCCCGAGGAGGCCACATTCGCTCACGATGTTCCTGCACTGTCAAGTAAAGTCAAAGCTACTGTTCCTGCACAGTCAAATCTCGTCACAGCTGCAGCATCGGCACAGTCTGGTCAAGCAGTTCTTCCTGGGTCTGGTCAAGCAGCACTTCCTGAGGCCGGTCAAACAGCACTTCCTGAGTCTGGTCGATCAGCACTTCCTGAGTCCGGTCGATCAGGACTTCCTGAGTCCGGTCAAGCAGCACTACCTGAGTCCGGTCAAGCAGCACTTCCTGAGTCCGGTCAAGCAGCACTTCCTGAGTCAAGTCAGGACACCGCGTCACTTCCTGAGTTAAGTCAAGACACAGTAGGTCCTTCAAGGCCAAGTCACGCCTTGCCCGAGCACCCTAGCCCTCCGCTGGTCTCGCCCAGCCTCCCAGAATCTCCGTCTCCAGGCCTACTTCCACTACATGGGCCTGGCCCACCATCCCTCCCCCTGTTTCACCATTCCCCTGTTCCACCTCCCTCCAGACTTTTTGGGATTTATGGATCGTCTGGAAGCCGTTCCTTAGAGGAGGGGTCCTGTCACGAGTCTGGGCTGCAGGTTTTCCCTTCACCGCCAGAGGTCGCTGTCTCCATTCCTCCCGCACTCTAAATTGTGTACACCTGTCTGATTGCACACACTTGTCACTCTTTACACCCACAGCTGTTCCCTATTACCACGGACTATATAGTCTCCCCTCTCCCTACACTCTGTCTGTTGGAATTGTTTTGAGTTTGATAGTCTTTCGTGTTATGTCATGTTGTGCCGTGTTGGCCTTTGTTTGTATTAAAAAGCACCTTACCTGCATTTGGACCCTGACCTCATCTTTTTGCGACGCTCTTCCTAGCGTCCCGTGACATAACTAATGTTAACTAAAGAACCTTATTGTAAAGTGTTACCAATGTCCTTAAAATAAGGTAAAGTTTTCAGAACTGTAATCACCCAACTTTTGTTAATGCTTTGTAAATTGTTAATGGCCCGGTTTCACAGACAGGGCTTAGACTAAACCAGAATTAAGCCATAGTTCAATTAGGACATTTAAGTAATCTTTATAAACATGGTTAGAAAAAAACATTACTGGTGTGCATCTTGAGACAGAACAAAGGCACTGATATATTTTAAGATCAGTCAGTGCAAGTTTCTTTCAATTAAAACAGCTCAGACTTACATTTTAGTCTAGGACTAGGCTTAAGTCTTGTCTGTGAAACCAGGGGAATGGGTTTAATTCCAATGAGGTTAAAACAAATACAGTTGAAGCCAAAAGTTTACATACACCTTGCAGAATCTGCAAAATGTTAATATGCGACTAATATGCAACTATTACAGAAGGTTTGCATTAAGAGCCGGGGGGTTGAAAACTTTTGGAATTGGAAGATCACGGTAAATATTACTTATTTTTTCTTCTTACTGAAATACTTTTATTGCTTTTCTCATTTCCACAAATGTCAACTATACATTGATTTGGTTTCTTTAAATAAAAAAAGTAAAAATATGCAATCAATCAATTTTCATGTTGCAATTAATTGATAATGCTTTTATCACGGTATACAGTATTATCGTGATATTGAAATTTATTTGCAAAAAAGTGGTGTTATGAATCAGTACAACAGGTTTAATAACTGTTTTCTTATAACAAAATAACTGAACATTTAAATACAATAAAGCAATACACAAAAAATCTATAAAGTTGAAAAATTGACACAGATTAAAGTGCAAAAGAAATATAAAGACCAATAGTTATCACTTTACAGTAAGATCTCTTAGTTAATGCATTAATATTTACAATGAGCAATAGCTACATTTGCTACATAAGTACATCTTTGTTCATGTTAGCTCATAAAATAACACAGTTGCAACTTTTGATTTTAACAATTCTTTATTAAATATTGAAATTGCCTAAGATTAATACATGTTTAGAAGATTTTTTCAATGTCAGTTTTTTTCTTAAACTGCATTCGTAATTCTGAATAATTTGTTATACATAATTATTCTCAGTATTTTGATGTGCAACAATACCGATTCGCCTCCCACAACGTGACATGCTCTACAGTCAAAATTTTGAGAATAAAGTCTAAATGTTTTGAAAATAAAGTCGAAATTTTGAGAATAAAGTTGAAATGTTTCGAGAATAAAGTCGTAATATTACGAGAATCAAGTCGAAATATTTTGAGAACAAAGTCTAAATGTTTCGGAAATAAAGTCTAAATGTTTTGAGAATAAAGTCGAAATTTTGAGAATAAAGCCTAAATGTTTTGAAAATAAAGTCTAAATGTTTTGAGAATAAAGTCGAAATTTTGAGAATAAAGTCTAAATGTTTCGAAAATAAAGTCAAATTTTTTTTGAATAAAGTCAAAATTTTAACAATAAAGTCAAAATGTTCTGAGAATAAAGTCAAAATTTTAAGAATAAAGTTGAAATGTTTCGAGAATAAAGTCTAAATGTTTCGGAAATAAAGTCTAAATGTTTTGAGAATAAAGTCAAAATTTTGAGAATAAAGTCTAAATGTTTCGAAAATAAAGTCTAAATGTTTTGAGAATAAAGTCAAAATTTTAACAATAAAGTCAAAATGTTCTGAGAATAAAGTCGTAATATTTCGAGAATAAAGTCGAAATATTTAGAGAATAAATTACGTAATCATGGCATCCGTAATTGTGATCACGATTAGAAATTCGATTAATTGTGCAGCCCTAATTTTATTGCATAACTAATATTCTAAACAATTTAATAACAACAACGATAATAATAATATAAAAGTATTTCGAATTTGATGTTTAAATATTATTATTATTATTATCATTATTATTAATTATTATTTTTTATTTTTTTTCATTTACTTTAGTCAAGTTAAACTTTCATTTTTGCAGGCCCTTGATTCACATAAATTATATGACCCTAGTAGGCTGTGTTTACAGGGCGAATTATTCATTGCCGCTTATTATTTCAAGTAAGGGGTTTGCTCTGATCTTTTCTTAAAAAAAAATACCACTGTATATTAAAACACTCAGAATTTATTATTAGCAAGCCTTTTTTAAAAATTGATTAATTAAAAAACAAATCATCCTTTCTTTAGCACATAAACATGTTGAGACTTCTGTATGTACTGTATGCCCAGAAGACTCATTTCTAGCTTACACAACCTTTGATGATCCAGCCTTTAGATGAGCTCAGCACTGCAGAGGGTATGAAATATGACAGCCTCCACTTCAACCGAGAGGCTTCACGAGCGCTAACAAGAGCTGGGCGTTTGCTCCATGCTCACATCATTAGACCTGCACTGTAAGAGATGAATCAAGCAGCGTTTCACAATTACAAACTCCCAGAACACGGTGACCCTCTCTCAAAAACAAACCCAAGTGATAATTATCCCAGTGCAAAGGCTCCAAACTCTTCATCGAAACACGCCCCAGACATGCGAGACATAATTTGATGTAATTACTTGCAATTTGCTTCGTCAGTGCATTGGAAAATTTAATTGTTGTTTGAAAATTAAGGGTGTAATCAATGTTAGTTATTAAATATTTACTGTACCTTTAAAATTATTACTATAAATAACATCTTTAAATTAGTTTGTTTCTGCATGGAACAACAGTGCTTTACCTGTGGATATTTTAGTGCCACGTAAAAGTAAAAAAAAAAATGCACATTATGAGATTAAAGTCATAATATTTAGAGAATAAAGTCAAAATTACGAGAATAAAGTCGGAATTTTGAGAATAAAGTCTAAATGTTTCGAGAACAAAATTGAAATGTTTCAAGAATAAAGTCAGAATTTTGAGAATAAAGTCTTAATGTTTTGAGAATAAAGTTAAAATGTTTCGAGAACAAAATTGAAATGTTTCAAGAATAAAGTCAGAATTTTGAGAATAAAGTCTTAATGTCACGGTAGGAATAAGGGTCTGGGTCCAAATGCAGGGAAAGTAAGAATATTTAATAAACACAAAATAAACATAAACCAAAAAGCCAACACGGCACAGAAACCAAACTCGAACACAAAATAACAAAATCAAGAACAAGATCTAAAGGCCAGGAAATCAGGAACACAAACGTACATCAAAAACACAAGACAATGCAGAACTGAATCAGAATGAGCAGTGGAGATACTTATAGTCCTAATGGTGAACAGATGTGGGTGATTAGTGCTGATGACAAGGACAGGTGGACAATCAAGGAAGTGCAGTGTAGGACAGCGACCTCAGGTGGCTGAGGGATAATCCACAGCCCCGATCATGACATTACCTCCCCTCAAGGCGGCTTGAGGGGAGGTAATGTAAACAAAATAATCTGGAGGGAGGAGGAACGGGGGAAGGTGAATCAGGGGACGGGACGGCGGGCCAGGCCCGTGCAGCGCAGTCCCCGCCGTGCCAGCAACAGACATCGCAGCCGTCTCCGCGCTAAGAACAAAGCGCGCGGCCGTCCCCGCGCCAGGAACAGAGCGCGCGGCCGCCTCAGTGCCAGGAACAGGACGCGCAGCCGCCTCAGCGCCAGGAACAGGACGCGTAGCCGCCTCAGCGCCAAGACCAGGACGCACAGCCGTCTCACCGCCCGGAACAGGACGCGCAGCCGCCTCAGCGCCCGGAACAGGATGCGCAGCCGCCTCAGCGCCAGGAACAGGACGCGCAGCCGCCTCAGCGCCAGGAACAGGACGCGCAGCCGCCTCAACGTCAGGAACAGGACGCGCAGCCGCCTCAGCGCCAGGAACAGGACGCGCAGCCGCCTCAGCGCCAGGAACAGGACGCGCAGCCGCCTCAACGTCAGGAACAGGACGCGCAGCCGCCTCCGAGTCAGGGACAGGATGCGCAGCCGCCTCAGCGCCAGGAACAGGACGCGCAGCCGCCTCAACGTCAGGAACAGGACGCGCAGCCGCCTCAACGTCAGGAACAGGACGCGCAGCCGCCTCAGCGCCAGGAACAGGACGCGCAGCCGCCTCAGTGCCAGGAACAGGATGTGCAGCCGCCTCCGAGTCAGGGACAGGATGCGCAGCCGCCTCAGCGCCAGGAACAGGACGCGCAGCCGCCTCAACGTCAGGAACAGGACGCGCAGCCGCCTCCGAGTCAGGAACAGGACGCGCAGCCGCCTCAGCGCCAGGAACAGGACGCGCAGCCGCCTCCGAGTCAGGAACAGGACGCGCAGCCGCCTCCGAGTCAGGAACAGGACGCGCAGCCGCCTCCGAGTCAGGGACAGGATGCGCAGCCGCCTCAGCGCCAGGAACAGGACGCGCAGCCGCCTCAACGTCAGGAACAGGACGCGCAGCCGCCTCCGAGTCAGGAACAGGACGCGCAGCCGCCTCAGCGCCAGGAACAGGACGCGCAGCCGCCTCCGAGTCAGGAACAGAATGCGCAGCCGCCTCAGCGCCAGGAACAGGACGCGCAGCCGCCTCCGAGTCAGGAACAGGACGCGCAGCCGCCTCAGCGCCAGGAACAGGACGCGCAGCCGCCTCAGCGCCAGGAACAGGACGCGCAGCCGCCTCCGAGTCAGGAACAGGACGCGCAGCCGCCTCAGCGCCAGGAACAGGACGCGCAGCCGCCTCCGAGTCAGGGACAGGATGCGCAGCCGCCTCAGCGCCAGGAACAGGACGCGCAGCCGCCTCAACGTCAGGAACAGGACGCGCAGCCGCCTCAACGTCAGGAACAGGACGCGCAGTTGAAATATTTAAAGAATTAAGTCGAAATTATGAGAATAAAGTTGAAATGTTTTGAGAATAAAGTCGAAATGTTTTGAGAATAAAGTTTATATATTTCGAGAATATAGTCGAAATGTTTTGAGAATAAAGTTGAAATATTTCGAGAATATAGTCGAAATGTTTTGAGAATAAAGTTTAAATATTTAAAGAATTAAGTTGAAATTATGAGAATAAAGTCGAAATGTTTAGAGAGCAAAGTTGAAATGTTTCGAGAATAAAGTCAAAATGTTAGGAGTATCAAGTCAAAATATTTAGAGAATTAAGTAGAAATTTTTTAAGAATAAAGTCGAAATTTTGGAGAATAAAGTCGAAATTTCAAGAATAAAATCTAAATATTTTGAGAATAAAGTCAAAATTTTGAGAATAAATTTGAAATTTTGAGAATAAAGTCTAAATATTTAAAGAGTAAAGTCTAAATATTTAGAGAATAAAGTCGACATTTTGAGATTAAATTTGAAATTTTGAGAATAAAGTCTAAATATTTAAAGAGTAAAGTCTAAATATTTAGAGAATAAAGTCGACATTTTGAGAATAAATTTGAAATTTTGAGAATAAAGTCTAAATATTTAAAGAGTAAAGTCTAAATATTTAGAGAATAAAGTCGACATTTTGAGATTAAATTTGAAATTTTGAGAATAAAGTCTAAATATTTAAAGAGTAAAGTCTAAATATTTAGAGAATAAAGTCGACATTTTGAGATTAAATTTGAAATTTTGAGAATAAAGTCTAAATATTTAAAGAGTAAAGTCTAAATATTTAGAGAATAAAGTCGACATTTTGAGATTAAATTTGAAATTTTGAGAATAAAGTCTAAATATTTAAAGAGTAAAGTCTAAATATTTAGAGAATAAAGTCGACATTTTGAGAATAAATTCGAAATTTTGAGAATAAAGTCTAAATATTTCAAGAGTAAAGTCTAAATATTTAAAAAAATAAAGTCGACATTTTGAGAATAAATTCGAAATTTTGAGAATAAAGTCTAAATATTTCAAGAGTAAAGTCTAAATATTTAAAAAAATAAAGTCGACATTTTGAGAACAATGATTTTGATGTGAGAGCGGACAACACAAGATGGACTTTTCCCCTTGGAGAAAGCATTATTATGGATTCTGGCTGGAAGCAATAGTTTAAAGTTAAAAACATCTTAACAAAGGATTTGTTTCTTACAAACATGCACCTTTTACTTCGTAAAACATTAACTGATGGACTCTAGTAGTGTGGGTTGCTTGTGGATTATTGTGATGTTTTTATCAGCTGTTTGGACTCTTATTCTGACGGCACCCATTCACTGCAGCTGATTCATTGGTGAGCAAGTGATGTAATGCTACATTTCTCCCAATCTGTACCCATATTTCACACAAGAAAATGGCAGAAATAATAGTACTAGTAGCACAGTTATATCCTATTGTGAATAGTATGATTTTACAAGGTTAAAGTGCTAAAAGAACGGAGGTCAGTTGTCTGTTTGTGTCAGTTTGTGGTCCTTGCTGGATGAGCTTTTATCTGCTTTTTCTCAGGGTGGAAGTGCTTTGCTGACATAAAACTTCCTTGAGGCTTATCAAACATTACAGTTCACCCTAATAACCAAGTTTATTCATTTTGTCCCATATGCATGTTGCTGTGGTAAAACTATTATTAATTCATCCTGTGCATCTCAATTTCAGAGTTTTGAATTACATCTCAGTGAGAACCATCAGCACTCACAGTTTCGACGGCCTAAAAGGAGTCAAAAGAATGTGAGTATTCCTTGTTTTTAAAAGATGACGACAGATAACCAGATGTTTAGCGTGTCCTGTAAAAGGGAAATGCCATCTATCATCACTCCTCTCCAAGCCAACAAGCTCATCTTCACATCATGTGATCTGTAAGGGAACATCTAGCTCTCTTCTTCACAAGGCAGAGTCGAAGGAGGGTTTCAATGCCAATTTTTCCTTGCAGCCTTTTGAAAAAGCTCAGGACATTCAAGTTAGGAAGAACAGTCTGAGCGCTTGCATAAAATTGATTATTCTTTGGCGTGAATCACAAGCATTAAAAGGAGCAGTATTTTGTCAATGACAGTTTTAATATCACACTTAGTCTAGCAGATTCAGTTAAGAATCTTCCTCTCATTTGTCCAAAAAAAAGCATCCCTGTCCTTAGAAAAGGCCTTAAATAAGACTTGTTTGGATTATATGTTCTACACTGAAAAATTCATATTGGAACTAACCTTTTTAACTCCAAAAGCAGAACTTTATAATGCAATTACAACATAAACAAAAACCTGAATTAGAATGTGCAAGAATGCAATGCAATTACATGTTTATAAAAATGATCATAACAGAGATGATGGTGAAAGTGGATTTGTTTTTAATAGGTAGTGCATAAGGATTTTGGCTGAACGTATTGCTTCTCAGTTATTGCTTTTTGTAATTTATGTGAAATATGTCTAATAAAAACACTGTTTGATGTAAAGACTATAGACAGAGTTACAGATTAGGAGGCGGTCTCCATTATAGGATGCATTAAATTGATCAAACGTAACAGTAAAGACATTTTCATTTCAACATTGATAATAATAATAAACATTTCTTGAGCAGAATGTTTTAGAATGATTTCTGAAGGATCATGTGACACTAAAGACTGGAGTAATGATGCTGAAAATTCAGCATTGCATCACAGAAATAAATTACATTTTAAATGTATTCAAATAGAAAACAGTTATGTTAAATTGTAATAATATTTCACCGTTTTACTGTTTTTACTGTATTTTTGAACAAATAAAAGCAGCCTTGGTGAGCAGAAGAGACTTTGCTCAAAAAAATGTAAAAATCGAATGGTACCCCAAATCTTAAAAAAAGTTTAACAGCATAAATTTTATTTAATTCATGAATTTATTTAATTTAATTTGTTTCATATAGTTCTGTGATTTTCTAGAAACTGCAGAAATATTTCAATTCACCAACAATAAAAAGAATAAAATGCCATTTGTTAACGTTAGTTAATGTACTAATTAACATGAACGAACAATGAACAATACATTTGGTTACACTGTTTATTAATCTTCGTTAATGTTAGTTCATAAAAATACAGTTGTTAATTGTTTAGTCTTTTTAGTTCACAGTGCGTTAACTAATATTTACAAACACAACTTGTGGGTTTAATAATGCATGAGTAAATGCTGAAATTAACATTAAGACTAATACATTCTGTAGAAGTATTGGTCATGTTAACTAAAATAGTTTACTAATGAACCTTACCAAGTATCTTGATCATTTACTAAATGAGAGTCACAAAATTTTAGAAAGCAATTTCAGTTCAACTTATGCTTTAGCTGCTGTCAATGCATTAGTATTGTACATTTAAAACTACTCAAACATACAGAAATGTACATAAATGCAATTTAAGATTTACCCATCAATGCCAAAATGAATTACAATTTAGCATACTTTCTATGTTCCCGTTCTTATCATGCACAATTTCTTTAAGATTTATAAGCACAAAGAAATGCAGAAAATGGTTTATTTTAAGACAGATTTTTTTTATTTTTGTTCATCTATTCTTTTTTTTCCCCCTTGATCCAGAGAAATCGCCCAGAGCACATCGGTGGAAACCATAGAGACGGAAGCGTTCAACAACCTTCTGAATGTCTCAGAGATGTAAGGAAAACACTCAAGGAAGAATAAAAGTGATTCACAGACAATTTACTTAATACTTGTCTCAATTGCAACTGGAACAGAAAGTTCTTTTCGTAGAAATGTGTCATTTGTTCTCATGCAAGAATTTGTGTCACAGCTCAATCCAGAACACGCGGAGCCTCGTTCACATCCACAAGCGAGCGTTCAACCACCTTCCCAAGCTGAGATACCTGTAAGCAGATCTTCCTCAAACTCTGTTTTTCTGTAGAAATCACATTTTAATATATTAGATATTAACAAAAATGGATATTTGTTTAATTTAAAGGGGTCCTATTATGCTTTTTTCACTTTTTGAGTTTTAGCTTTAGTTTTAGTGGTGTGTATGTTTGGGTTTAAATAAAACATCTACAAAGTTACAAATCTCAAAGTCCACTCCAAATGGAGATATGTATTTTTTTTAAATCCCTTTTTAAGAACTACAACAAATGGCTTCTTTGGACTACAGCATGTGTTTTCCTGATAGAGACAGAGTGCATTTAGGCCAAGCCCACACCAGGGGGAAAACAATCCAATGCTCTCCATTGACTTTGTATTGCAGGAAGCGGACTTCTTGTCATTTCTGACTTATAACAAAAAAACAGAACAATGTCTAACAGCTGCTATGAGACAAGGTGTACAGTAAACAAGCTAAAAAACACAGAACTACATTTTTATAAGCTGTCGACCCAAAAAACGAGTGTTTAAAGGAACACTCCACTTTTTTTGGAAATAGGCTCATTCTCCAACTCCCCCCGAGTTAATAAGTTGAGTTTTACCATTTTGAAATCCATTCAGCCATTCTCCTGTTCTGGCGATATCACTTTTAGCAAAGCTTAGCATAGATCATTGAATCCTATTAGACCAATAGCATCGTGTTCAAAAATGACCAACTAGTTTTGATATTTTTCCTATTTAAAACTTGACTCTTCTGTAGTTACATCATGTACTAATACCGACGGAAAATGCAAAGCTGCGATTTTCTAGGCCGATAAGATAAGGAACTACACTCCCATTCCGGCGTAATAGTCAAGGAAGTTTGCTGCCGTAACATGGCCAAAGCAGGCGGAGTAATATCACACAGCACATGTGCAAATGCAAACCTAGCTGGGAACTAATTTCAGGCACTGCTTGATATTACTCCGCCTGCTGCAGCAGTGGCACAAAAGCCAATTAAATCCAAAAAAATAATCGACCAACTAATCGATTTTCAAAATAATCATTAGTTGCAGCCCTAATGAAAATATCATGTATCGGTGATCTCGCAAGCTGATGATAGGACCGACACTACTGTAGCTTATAATTTACTCACCCTCAATGCATCCTAGGTGTATATGACTTCCTTCTTTCAGACGAATGCAATCAGAGCAAGTGTGCCGTACGTGTCCTGAAAAGTGATGCCAAAACATTTTGATCGCCCCCTGGTGGCTGGCTGCAGTATAGGTCATAAACCCCGCCCTCTCCATGTAATCTAATGGGACGTGAGCCCAACTAATCGAATTACACTTCAAATATTTTTTTCCAAAGATGGTTTCTATCATGTGAGGTAGTTCTTATAATGCTGATTCATGTTCAGGTGTTCGTTTTTTTTAAATAAGTTGGCCTTTATGTAGTTATTCAATGCTATAAAAACAGGGTGTGGTGTCATGATTGTGATCTTGCAATTGGGTCTGTGGAAGTTTGGGCGGGATTTTGATACCGTGGCTCCGCCTCATGACACTACTGCGCAGACTCTGGCTCCAAATGACGTAATTTCCCCCAAGATGGCAGTGGCCATATTAAGATGAATTGGCTTCACTTTTCTATAGTGAAATGAAGCGGAGACACGTCGTCCATCTTTTTTTACAGTCTTTGAATCAGAGTTATATTAAAAATAATAATATAACTCTGTTGTTCCCAAGCTTAACAACGGCATAGACAAGTGTTTCTCTCCATCAGTCTAAATCAAGTCGATCCATGGTAAAAAGTGCCTCACAAGGCTGGAAAGCTTCCTTTAGCGATCCAATGTTTTTTTGTAAGAAAATATATATCTATATTTAAAACGTAATAATGACTTGAATCTAGCTTGCGGAGTTGTACACGGGACTTGCTTCTTTGGGAAGGGGTGTGGCAGGACTGAAACGCCATCTGAGATGTTCGCCAATTGCAACGCAGTGGGACTGCTAACCAATCACAACAGATTACGTTTTTCAGGAGGCGGACCTTAATCAAACCCAGAAATAATCGAGCCATTTGTGCCAGCCTGGAGAGAAAGCTATTGTAATACTGTAAACTATGTGAAAAATAATTTGTTTTTCGAACCACCAAGCATGAAAGCACGTTCTAGTGCACCCCCAAAACAAAATAAAGACTTTGTAAAAGAGCACCCCTTTAGGACCCCTTTAAACATCAACTTCTCAGACACTGTTAAGCTCTCTTAATGAAGATCTAAACCCAAGTCTTATTGATTTTTATGTCTTCAGGAGCATTTCCAACACCGGCATAAGTGTATTCCCTGACCTGACCTCCATCTTCTCCCTGGAGTCTGATTTCATTCTGTGAGTTTTACTCTGTGGCTGTTATTTCACTGGTCTGTATGAGATCAAATGATGGAAAGTAATAGTGAAGCTGTAATCCAGGCATCTTTTATCTTTCTCAAGATGATAGAAGATGGAGTTTTATGAAAGATACAGATAAACACACTCTTTGAGAGCTGTGAGTCAGAGCTCTGCTGAGAAGAGCACAGGTGTATTTGATTAGGAGGCTTTAGGAAAAGAGCTTATTGTTTCAATAACTAGAGTGGTTTTGTTCTTTTTTAGGTATATTTGTGATAATCTCAACCTGCGTTCGGTCCCACCAAACGCTTTCATCGGAATGACAAGTGAATACACCACAATGCAAGTATCTCAGTTTACTTTTATATTTTGTATCTTTATATTTTGACATCAAATGTATAGACATGTCTTATATTACAAAAGATTTAGGTTTCAAATAAATGCTGTCTTTACAAAAAATATTAAGCAGCATGACTGTTTTCAACATTGATTAGAAAAAATATTAATAACTGAGCAGAAAATCTGAATATTAGAATGATTTCTGAAGGATCATGTGACACTACAGACTGGAGTAATGATGATAAAAATTCAGCTTTGAATCACAAAAATAAATTATATTTTAAAATATTCAAATAGAAAACAGACATTTTGAATTATAAAACAATTCCATAATATTTACTGTTTTTCACAAACCCCAGCTTGGGGAAACTCTGTTGGACACAAGGATGTGTTCCATTTTACTAATCAAATATTAAGTTTTGATATATTTACGGTATGAAATTTAAAAAATATCTTCATACAACACAATCTTTATTTAATATCCTATTTATTTTTGGCATGAAAAAAAATTATGCTTTTGCTACAAATATACCCATGCTACTTAAGACTAGTTTTGTGGTCCATGATCACAACTGACCAACATAGCAATTCCAATTGCCAATTACTAACCTACTGTATTATAACTTTTTATCTATTATTAGTTTGTATGATTATTTTTTACACTCTCTTTGACCCTAAAAACATGAATGATCTATTTTGCTTCTGTACCTTAAAGCCTTTTTAAAATAAACATCTCTGTGGGGCTCTTAATTATGATTTGTGGATTTGCTTTTAATCAAGCTCAAGTTCATCCTTTAATAACAGCCTTTTTGCGTCACATTGTGACAGAGACATAAAACAATCACTCCTCAAACTATTAATATCAGGCTAAAACACTCAGTTTATGTACTTGTTTTGCATTTTGGGTTTCAATAAATGGTCTTTTTGGACTGACTCCCCATGATATGACCTCTATGATAAACAAATAAAGCAAAACCAGAAGTATTTTATTGGTGTTTTAAAGAGTATTGCACAAAAGCAGGAAAGAGCAAAATCACTTTTATAGGGTTGCAATCCCAATGTAGTAAAACAATTGTCAGTTTTCTGTGCTGTTAATAAAATTTTTTGCTTAGTCTATGTAAATGTACGAGACACACAGCCTTCAATCTCTGTATCTGTATGTAAACATAGATACAAAGACACACAGATAGCAAAGCCTGTAATCACAAACACTTCCTGAAGCATTACATAAATAATCAGTGTTGTGCTTAAGTTTTTAAATCATAGAATTATGTACTAATATTCAATACAATAGTGGTAAATACCAAAGTATTTGGACTTTATTTAAGTGTATTATCTGCTATTGAATTTTTTCTCTCTCTTTCTTGTTTCAGGAATCTCTTTAACAATGGATTTCAAGACATAGAAAGCCATGCCTTCAATGGAACCAAAATAGACAAACTGTAAATACTTACAAATTCTGATCTTTAGTTTACTATTTCAGTCTTTCTGATTCAAAACTTCACATTTAAGCCGTTGTGTTACTTTGTAATTGTTTGTGAAATGTACTAGCAATGTCTAATAGTTTAAAAGTAAATCCAACACCATTAGCGTAAAATCACAATTTCATTTGTTTGTTTTGCAGGGTGTTAAAGAACAACAAAGGTCTGCGTGTGATCAATGAAGACGCTTTCAAAGGAGCTTTTGGCCCTATTATGCTGTAAGTGATATTACCCTGAAATACTCGTGCCAAGAGTACTTTCCTTTTCTCTTGTAAATTCACTGTGAAGAGCTAATTTCGCCATTAATCTTCTCTGGACTGAGCACTTTATGTCGGTTCTTATCAGATGTCAGTGTGAATGACTAAAGATGGTGCATTACCTTACTATAAACTAGAGTTTTACCACACATGTTTTTAACTTTCGAGAAAACCTGAAGACCTTGATTGGCGGGTTCATGTGTGATTGATTGCAGTAGGGAACACAAAGAAGCAGGGCCAGGCACCTCCCAGGGTGTGTCTTAAATCAAATACAGTATTGGGATTGGGAAGAGTACATGCTTAATGTGCATGTTTTAATATAGCAAATGGCTCAAGTTTATCACCTTGTAAATGGTGCATTTTTAGTTTTATCAGAATTGCAAGAAGTCCACTCAGAATGGACAAAATGAAGAAAAAAAATAATGTGAGTTTTTAACTCAGCATTGCGATATATAAACTGTGAGTTATGAAAATAAGTGTGAATTGCTAATGTTAACTCAGAATTGTGAGGGGGAAAAATATAGAATTGTGAGACATGAATTCAGAATTGGAAGATGAAAAATTAGAATGACAAGATTTTAACGAAAAATTGCTAGGTATGAACCTAAAATCTGAATTGAGATAATAACAAAAAGCCAGATTTGCTGGATGGGCTCACCATTGCAATAAAACATCTGAATTGAGGGGGAAAAAACGTTATAATTACGTGATGTTAACTAAAAATCACAGAACTGTGAGAATTTTTTTTATAATTGCTAGATATATGCTTAGATATAAATTGCAAGATATAAATGTACAATGGTAAGAAAAATCGTAACTGGAAGATATTTCTTCCAATTATGAAATTTTTTTTTGAATTATGAGATGTTACCTAAAAATCGCAAAATTAAAATAAATTTTTTTTTAAAAGAAATTTAAAAAAGAAATAAGCTCAATTTATATAAACTCACAATTCTGAAATTTTTTTGAATTATAAAAAAGGTTAGAATTGCTAAAAGGTCAGAATTTAGAATTGTGGGAAGAAAGTCAGGATTGCTAGATATAAACTCAGAATCGCAAGATGTAAACTCGTAATTCTGAGAAAAAATAAGAATTACAAGAAAAAAACTTTAAATTGTAAGGAAAAAAGTCATAATTGCGCGATATATACTTTGAGAACAAATCAGAACTGTGAAATGTGAGAAAAAAGTCAGAATTAAAACTCAAAATTGCGAGAAGCAAAGTGAAGCTAGCTAGACAAACTCAATTGCAAGAAAAAATCTAAATCTGTCACGTGGGGTTTTGTTTTGGGGTTTTCATGTTCATGTTTTCATGTCTTTTATTATGTAATCGTTATATGCTGTGGTGTCTTGCTTCCCTTGCCCTTGTGTATTCCTGTCATTGGTTCCCTAGTTCCATGTGTCTTGTTCTGATTGGTTGTCTTCGTTGCTATGGTCTTGTTCCTTGTTTTTCATTGGTTGATTCTTGTCATGTGTCCCTCATTGTCTGTATAAATAGCCCTTGTGTTTGAATGGTCCTTGTCGCGTATTAATGTTGTTAACCTGCTGTTGGTGAGTTGTGGTTTTTTAAGTCAAGTCTGTTTTCAAGTCAAGTCTTTGTCATTGTTTGGATCATCGTTTGTTTGTTTGGATTATGGATTGTCGCTGTAAATAAAACTGCACTTGGGTTCTGCACATCTCGCCGTCTCAGTGGACTGTTCGTTACAAAATCAAATAAAAAAAAACTAAATTGCTAAATATATACTCTGAGAAAAAAGTCAGAATTGGGAATACATTGCAGAATACATTTTTATAGAATTGGAACCTATTCGCTTGTTAAGTCTGACGTCACGCGTCACCACTTTCATGTCCAAACATTACTATATATATATACAATACTATGTATAATACTACCAAAAAAAAATCATAATCCTCCCCTTTAACTCCATACCAAAATCCCAGATCGCCAGACAATGAAAATATACATATAAAAATTATTTGTGTTTGGGACGCTGTGAGCACAGAGACTGTAGTGTACACCATACGTTTGAAAACGTTTAGCTTAGATGTTTAATATGAATAAACAGCGCTGAGATAATGGGTGCTTCTCAATATCCCTCCTCGTTTCCTTGCTCCTCCGTCCTTCATCCTATGACCCGGAAACCGATCAAGCGCAGCCATCTTGTAGGACATCTCAGTTCTTTAATTGCACCTTGAGGAGGCGAGGATCGAGGAGTGAGGAGGATTCCTGAGGAGTCTTGAGCGAGGATACACAGGTGTATCCTATGCGGAAGTGTTTTATTGACTAAACGTGACGCACTCCTCCCCCTTCAGATATATCATAATAACTTACATTTATATTTTACCTTTGCAGTGTAAATAATGTCATATATTTAAACAGGGCATCTTGCTTTGTTAATAATTATTATGAATGCCTTTATTAAGGAATTCCTTCCCTCGTATCCTAAGGGGGTGGAGCTAAGACGCAAGGAAAGGAAGCTAGGAAAGGAAACGAGGATGCAAAAATAAGAAATGAAAAGCACCCAGTATTCTCAAGGGAAATAAGTTGACTACTCTTGTTAATGTAGTATTTCACTCTCTGTTGTTCTCCAGGGATGTGTCATCAACAGCACTTGAGACGCTGCCCTCTCATGGTCTGGAGTCTGTGCTGATGCTGGTGGCTCATTCAGCGTTCGCTCTGAAGAGACTTCCTCCGCTGAAGGGACTGAAAAGCCTGAGAGAAGCACAGCTTACGTATCCCAGCCACTGCTGCGCTCTGCTCAGCTGGGACTCCAACAGGTCAACATACACATCAAACACACCACTGTGCTATTGAGGAATAAAATATACTTTCATCTTATTGATTGTCATTTTGAATAAGAGCATCTCTAGCACGTCTAGCTCAATGATCTCATTAAAGTAATGAGATTACAAATAGAGCACCTGACGTTTATTTTTGATAATTTGATTCACTGTTCAAATTCAAAGTCTGAAATCTGAAATCATTTTTCTTGTTCTCATATACTGTAGGGAGGGATCTGTTATCAGCGCATTAGGAAATGGATCATCATACTGTGGGGACAACAATTCACCAGCAAAGTAAGACTAAATTTTTGTTTTCTGATTATACAGCTCTGCATCTTGAGAAGGAAATTCTGCCGATTTGTGAGAAAGGTCTAATATTAGTTAATTTACTGCTGAGTTCAAAAATATAAATAAAAACTAGCCATCACGTAAGGTTTTTCACAAAATCAGAATGAGAATTTTACATATGTGTCAGCTTTAAAGGTCCCATATTGTACACATTTCTGGAGGTTTATTTTAGTTGTTGATGTCCTTAAGAATATATATTTGCGGTATAAGTGCCAAAATCCATCTCAATATATTTTACAGCCCCTTTTTTAGGAGCTCTGTCAAAAACAGGTCGATTTTGGCCCATCTAATTAATATTCATGAGCCTCTCTTCTGATTGGCCTGTTGTTTTCTGAGTGATGCACAGCCAGGCCAATCACAGTTAACTACGGTTATGTATCGTTGTAGCCGAACCCAGAGCCATAGAGAGAGCCTAGCCTGCTGATACTCAACAAGATATTTCAGAATGATCATTAATGTTTTTTCTTTTTCAAACACCGAATGCAGTAAGCTGCATAACTGTTGCTTTAGTAAAGCCCCTTTCACAATGCGCGCTGATTCTGGAAAATTACGGGAACGAGCGCTGTGTGAACAAAAGCCAGAACCATAAAGGCAGTGTTATAGTGATGATGCACGTTATCATGCGACTCTTCACGACAAAAAAATACGTGCAAAGTGGAATGAAGCGGCGATCGGGCAGAGCCAGCTCCGCACTATCAGCGCCGAAGCACAGTTTGTTCAGGTTAGTTTCAGTTTAGTGAAACGTACGCGTCGCATTACATCTCACATCCAAACGTCACATGTCTTTATGGGTTGTGTGTCAAGCACGCACAGATTCCGGAAAACAACTGTGAATGAACCAAATTAAACAATTCCGGAACAAATCATGGGAAACATTATCCATGTATTTACCGGAATCGCTGAGTGAAAGAGACTGAAGTTGACGTGCCACTGGTCTCTTATATTCACGTTGTTCTGAAGCCTGTGCAATGATGTAGTTTCGACATCTATCGACTGAACAGCGTTTTCTCAACTTGTTTTCGTGTTGTTGTTGCTCAACAATGTTATGGATGCGTTGTTGTCTGGGTTTGACAAAAGGAGGGTGGGACGTGATTGGTGTTCGGGGTGGTGACTGAAGGCGGTGACGAAGTAGATCGGACGTCACATCTTTGCGGAAGTCACAGCGGCTCGTGAAAATGAACAGCTACTTTAAGCAGGCTGTGTGCAGTTTACTGTGGATTGACTGTTTTGAAACTCATATGGTAGTTACATAGCCCCTAGACCTCAGTTATCATGAAAAAAGCCAGGAAATTTCGATTTTGACAATATGGGACCTTTAATGCACTTATTCAAATTACAAAAGCAGTGTCAAAAGTTTTAATGACAAAATTAATGTAATTATAATTAAGTATAATTGTAATAAAGTGTAATTTAATTTCCAAAGGAGTGAAAGGATGTAAACTGTGATTAGGTGTTAAATAATGTCTTAAGAATAGAACCATTCACACATGTGAAACTGGGCTGGGAATTGAACAAATAGCTATAAACTGGCTCAGAGTGTCACGGGAGGGATGAGATGGAAACAATAGCAGGTAAAACCAGTTTATTGAACTGATGAGATAGATATAAAATACAATGAACTGGATGGATCTCTCAGATGGACGGTGACGCAGGGACAAGAGTGATGAGGTGCGATGAATGGTGAAAATCCAGTGAAGTATAATCCAAAGACGAAATCCAGATATGAACCAACGGACACGAACAACGACCAGGAAACTCCAGACAAACGAACACTGAATACCACACCAAACGACATCAAACAACAATCTGACAAACAGGAGAGATTTCAGTGAGAATATATAGGGTGTGTGAAATAGGCAGCAGCTGGTGAGGGTAATGAGGGCTAAACCAAATCAGACAGATAGAGGGGGGAGACAATGGGAGAAACCAAATCAGAACAATGACAAAGACCAGAAACACAAGGAGACATGTAACACACAGACATACACAAGTATACGTGACATGAAGAACACAGTGGATTTCATGAAACGTGACACAGAGGAAAACAAAAATGATTGTTTTGGCAGTTTTTCTGCTAATTAAATGATTATACAAGACTTCCTCACCTACAAATAGTTGTAAAAATAGTTTCTCTGCCACCAATACAAAAATAAAGTCTGCTTGTAATTTTTTTTTCTTAACAGTGTCTCAAAGTGTGCTCAGATCTGCCTGGATACAAAAGTCTGCCATCAAAAGCCAAAATACATTTCTCATCAGATTATCTGAGCAAGGCAATATTAATTCTAGCTATTCTATAGCTTGTTACTGTTGATGTATATGAAAAATAGATTTTTTCACTTTAATTTTATTACATTTAAATAATTTTAAATGAAACCTGTTACAATGTACTTCATGTTTCAAATAAATTCTAAAAATGTCATTATAAAAATTCCATAAAGTTTTTTTTTTTTTTTAAGTTGGAGTTTTAGTAATTTTAGTACTTACTGGAAGTTAAACTAAATAAAAACTAGAAATGCTTTCTTGGCAATTATCTGAAATAAATTTAAAGGTTTATTTATTTTTTTTTATTTTTTTTCAGTCAGTCAGTATTTTCAGTTTATTTCAGAGACCACATTATCTAAGCTACGCAATTTATATAAATGTTACACTTTGTCCTTGTAAATTAATTTGTTCCTGTTTATATTACATCTGTTACAATGTTTCATAAAAAGGTTCTAAAAATGACATGAAAACCTCTCAGTGTTATTTTAGTATCATTGATATATTATTATAGTTTTTATTAATATTTAAACTTTTTGATGTGTTTCATCATTGAATTAGTTTTGAGTGTTTATTATTTTTTATTTCTCTAAATGAAAATAAAAATGTTACTTTGGCAGTTAGCTGAAATTTTCTTTCAAGTAACAAAAATGTTTTTATGGGTCTAGTTTGAGTTATTTTAGTAAATAAAGTTAAACTAAATAAAAATAAAAAACATTGCCTTGGCAAACAGCTGAAATATAGTAAGCTTTCGGTTTTCAGTTATGATTTATTTTATTTCCAGAACTGTAATGAATATGTTTTTATAGTTTTAGCTCTATTTACAGTACCAGTCAAAATTTTTGAACAGTAAGATTTTTAATTTTTTTTAAAAGAAGTCTCTCATGCTCACCAAGCCAAAAACAGCACAATTTTGAAATATTTTTACTTTACTTTTAATTAAATATATTTTAAAATATGATGTATTCCTGTGATTTCAAAGCTGAAGTTTTTAGCATCATTACTCCAGTCACATGATCCTTCAGAAATCATTCTAATATTCTGATTTGCTGATCAAAAAACATTTATAATTATTACTATTATGTTAAAAACAGCTGAGTAGAAAGTAGAAAGTTCAGAAAAACAGCAGATTACAATAGAAATATTTTGTAACAGTCTTTATCATCACTTTTGATCAATCTAAAGCATCCTTTCTAAATAAAACTATTAATTTCTATAATTTCTTAAAAACCATCTTTGGAATGCTATAGTGTACAATGTTACAAAAGCTTTTTATTTCAGATAAATGTTGGTCTTTGGATCTTTCTATTCATCAAAATATCCTAAGAAAAAAGGTTTTAATTACTGATAATAATAATAAACAGCAAATCAGCATATTAGAATGATTTCTGGGGGTTTATGTGAATCTCAAGACTGGAGTAATGATGCTGAAAATTCAGCTTTGACCACACAAATAAATTATATTTTAAAATATATACAAATAGAAAGCAGTTATTTTAAATTTTCAAAATTCGGATCAAATAAATGCAGGCTTGGTGAGCAGAAGAGACGTCTTTAAAAACATAAAAAAAAATCTTCATTGCACATTGAGTCCGAAATTTTCACATGCGTTTTTTTTTTCTTTTCGTATTCATCCTCCTTTCTATCATAATGCTTGTTTTGGGTGCAAAAACACATAAAATCAAACCTGATTCGAACCTGACGGACGAATGTTTCAGAATGTTTATTTTTTAACGTGCGAACATTTCAAACTGATTGTGCAATGACCTTTACTATTCAAAAATTGATTGACTGATAGTGTAACAATCATAACTCTATATAATATTTTTCAAACTGTGACACTGACTATTTTCTCTCTGTGTTCATTCTCAGTCCATCTGGCGTCTCCTCAGATGATTCCCTAATCCTGGATGGCCCTCTTGCATCAGACATTGTCGGATCCACATCAGCCGAGGACACATTTGGCACCATGGACTTCTACTACCCAGACCTAGACCTGTGTCAGCGCCGACCGCCCCTCCAGTGCAGCCCCGAGGCCGACGCGTTCAACCCCTGCGAGGACATCGCCGGCTTCAGCTTCTTACGGGTGGCCATTTGGTTCATCAACATCCTGGCCATCGCCGGCAACCTGCTGGTGCTACTTGTGTTATTTACCAGCCGCTACAAACTGACCGTCCCCAGATTCCTCATGTGCCACCTGGCCTTCGCCGACCTCTGCATCGGTGTGTATCTGCTTATGATCGCCACTGTGGATCTCAGAACACAAGGGCATTACAGTCAACACGCTATTGAGTGGCAAACCGGAGTGGGATGCGGGATCGCAGGCTTTCTATCTGTTTTCGGTGGAGAACTATCTGTCTATACTCTCTCTACCATTACTGTTGAGCGCTGGCACACGATAACACACGCTCTCCGGCTGGAACGCCGTTTAGGATTGAGCCACGCTTCTGCGATAATGGTCGCCGGATGGCTGCTCTGTCTAGGAATGGCTGTTCTCCCCTTAATGGGCGTCAGCAGTTACACCAAAGTCAGTATGTGTTTGCCGATGGACATCGAGACGCCTTTATCCCAAGCTTACGTCATACTCCTCCTGCTGTTTAACGTAGGCGCTTTCCTGGTGATTTGCGGCTGCTACGTGTGCATTTACACTGCTGTTCGCAATCCTGAGTTCCCTGGACGTGCCGCAGACGCTAAGATCGCCAAACGCATGGCTGTGTTGATCTTCACTGACTTTCTGTGCATGGCGCCCATTTCGTTTTTCGCCATCTCTGCGGCCTTCAAAGTCCCGTTAATCACGGTGACCAACTCTAAGATCCTCCTCGTGCTTTTCTACCCCATCAACTCTTGTGCAAACCCCTTCCTCTATGCCATCTTCACCAGGGCCTTTAGAAAGGATGCATGCATTCTTCTGAGCTCTATGGGATGCTGTGAGAGCAAAGCCAACTTGTACCGAATGAAGACGTACTGCTCGGAGAACATCAACCGGAGCAAAAGCAGTTCCGGGTCTAATGCGAACTCCAAAGCTCCTCGCGCTGTTGTGTGGATCTCTAGCTTTTCTCATTTAACACCTCGAACGCAGATGCAAGGAGTCTAGGGAAACGAGACATTTTGATTCATTAAATGCTATGGTTTCTTGGTGGTTTGCTCTTGAGCTTTGCTCAATCTTATCTGGGAAGATGATATGCTTTTCAGAGGACAATGCAACTGACTTCACTCTTATCTCTCAATGCATTGACTTGCAATTGGGAAGACACATGAGTCTTTTAAGAGAGAATACAGTGACCAAAAAGGCTGTTGTTGGTGGGCAAATGCATCAAAAAGCAGCAAGCCACATTATGTGACAATTTCTACAAGATCTTACCTTTTTTTTACAGGGAGGTGGGAAGCATCAGTCATTTTCAGAAACTCTATAACCAGTGTTGGGGGTAATGCATTACAAGTAACGCAAATTACGTAATATTACTTTTATCAAGTAACTAGTAAAGTAACGCATTACTTTTTAATTGACAAGAAATATCTGGGTTACTTTTTTCAAATTTTTCCCCCATTTATTGAGTAAAAGCTCTCCTGTCCCCATGTTAAGAGAAATTGTAAGATGTTACTTTAGTTCTAGAATAAATGTGAACATGCGTTAATTCATCTCACTCACTAAAAAAACAGATACATTAGTCTTCAAAATGAATAAAAACAGTCAAATGCAACGCAAACCTGCAATAAATACATTTTAAATAATACAATTATCCTTTATGTGCTTAATCTCATTTTATTAACCAATGTCTTTGCTGCCGATCTTCGATGATCTATTTCATCCATACTAATAAGCAAAAATTACTCAAGATAATCTAACATTTGTTTTCCTTTTTTTTATTGCTAAAGAGTTGACATTTGTTCTTCTGCGGTCTACTGTACAGACGTGAATTTACTTTTCTCTAAACCTGAGGCTTTAGTGTGAAAAGGCTTTTACATTTGACAAAAATAGAACTTTTTATATTAAAAACAAACAAGCAAGCCCTGCCCAGATTTAAAAAGTAACACAAAAGTAACATAATGCATTACTTTCCATAAAAAGTAACTAAGTACCGTAATTAATTATTTTCTTAGGGAGTAATGCAATATTGTAATGCATTACTTTTGAAAGTAACTTTCCCCAACACTGCTCTTCACATAATCTGAATTCAAACTGATTATTGTTTCACATAATTGCTGTAAAAATTTAATTTGTCATTTTAAGGTCTTTTAATGTGGAAAAGAGTTCTGATTGTCTAAGCTGTAGTTTTATACCATGGAATAGCGCCACTTTGTGGACAAATCCAACTATTGTTCTGAAAACATTCCAAATGAAGGTCGTTTTTTTTGTTACCTTGTAGTATTTGAAGTCTAATAAAATTCAAGCAAAGTGTTTGCATTCTTCTATTATGTACTTGAATTCCTGAACTAGACAGTGTTTGTTTTAACTGTCTAGTAGGCAAGTCAGGTAATTTGTTTGATTGTTCATTAATTTCTTCATGCATTTTTGCATTTTTATTTGATATAGTGCAGTATTTTTGGATTTATTTGTTCCAAAGTACAGCAAAAACAGTAAAATAGATATTTTACTATTTAAAATAACTGTTTTCAATTTGAATGTATTTTAAAATGTAATCCTTCAGAAATCATTCTAATATTCTGATTTGCTGCTCAAAAAACATTTATTATTATTATGTTAAAGTGTTTTTTTTAGGTTTATCTGATAATTAGAAAGTTCAGAAGAACAGCATTTATCTCAAATAGAAATCTTTTGTAACATTTTGAATGTCTTTGTCATCATTTTTGATCAAGTTTGCTTTTATTTACTAAATAAAAGTATTAATTTCTATAATTTATATAATTATACTGGCTCCAAGCTTTTAAATGGTATAGTGTGTATGTTACAAAAGCTTTTTTTTTTTCTCATATAAATCCTAATCTTTCATCAAAGAAGCCCTAAAACAAAATGTACTGTTTTAAATATTGATAATGATCATAATAATAATAATAAAAATGTTTCTTGAACAGCAAATCAGCATATTAGAATGATTTCTGAAGGATCATGTGACACTGAAGACTGGAGTAATGATGCTGAAAATTCAGCTTTGAATAGCAGGAATAAATTATATTTTAAAATATATTCAAACAGTAAACAGACATGTTAAATTCTAAAATTATTTCAGAATATTTACTATTTTTCCCAAACCCCAGATTGGGAAACTCTGCCATAGACATTAAAAAAATGCGTTCTTCTCAGTATTCACATAATAATTGACCTATTGGCTATTCCAATGGCCAATTAGTAACTTTTTAATTTTTATGCCTATTATAAGTTTGTATGACCATTTTCTACACTCTTTCTGATCCTAAAAAAATAAATATCATCAATTTAGCTAATGTGCCTTAAATCAATGTAAAAAGTCCCTTTGAATAATATGTGGCTCTTATTCATCAGTTGTGGATTTGCTTTTTAATCAAGTTTTTTTTTCAAATGACACTGAAGACTGGAGTAATGATGCTTTGATTACAGGAATAAATTACATTTTAAAATACACTACCGTTCAAAAGTTTGGGGTCAGCACAACCGTTGATATTATCCAACATTGATCATTCTAATAATAAATCAGCATATTAGAATGATTTCTGAAGAATCATGTGACACTTAAGACTGGAGTAACAGCTGATAGAAATTCTGCTTTTCATCACAGGAATAAATTCTATTTTAAAGTATGTAAAAAAAAAAAAAAAAAACATTATTTTATATTGTAAAAACATTTTTTCTGTATTTTAATCAAATAAATGAAGCCTTGATGAGCATAAGAGACTTCTTTAAAGACTATTACAAGTCCCCAAACTTTTGAATGGTAGTGTATATTTAAATAGAAATCAATTATTTTAAATAGTAAAAGTATTTCAAAATGTTACGGTTTTTGTTGTAACATTTTGAATCAAATAAATGCAGGTTTGGTAAGCAGAAGAGACTTATTTAATTTTTTTTTTTTTAAATCTTACTGTTCAAAAACTTTTGACTGGTATTGTACCTTCTTTGAAATTTTTTTTTTAGAAAAGTTTAGCATATCTAAACAATCTCTGAATCAAGGAAAAAGAGGAAAAACACAGCAAGTGGAGTAGGGGAGAGTGGAGACGGTCGCAACACGGCTTATTTCTTCAAGCAGGAATAAGATACAGAGATGATATTCATACTGCACATGCTTTATTGGCCCCTCATACTTCCTGGAAGAAATCAGCCACATGTGATCAATCCTTCTACCAAAAATCATTTTCTTGGTAAAAAAGTAATTTTTTTTAAAGATGAGATTTTTGGTCATAATGTCTAAGTTGTTTGTGTGACGCATAACATTTTAATCAGTGCGTTCTAATAGCTTCTAATAGGCATAGCTAGCATGTGTCAATGATATGTTGTCAAGCTAATATACCAATTTTTATCATGGCTATCACTGTAGGGACAGTTGCAACACACTGTTGAAACCGTCCCAAAATTTTATAATGATAATACCAATGAACCCCTTTAATAGTTAGGTATCTCTACTTTTTTTTAAGTAAATAGGTAAAAAATCTACTTGTTACTTAACAATGTTTTTCATTTACTATTCTTTGTTTTTTCTTTTACAGCCAATTCACCTTATTTAAGACCCTGACTGTGCACAAATAAAAAAAAGAAATTGCAAAATTATATTTAAGAATGATTTCATTATATTTTATTGAATGTTGCAACTGCCCTCTATTGTGGGGACGGTTGCAACATTTCACTTTGTCTATTTAAGTGTAAATTGTATGTGTATTATCATATGTACAGATGTTTTAGCAATATGGGTGAGTAGCTGTCAGATGTGGCTTTATTGTATTAAAATTTCGGCTTTCTAATACAAACAGTTTCTGAGAAACTAAAGGCAACCGCCCCCACTCTCCCCTATTTGTGGACAATAAAATACCTTCTTTTTTTTACAATTAGTAATTCAAAACAACCTGGATTATATTATTGACAAATTTATTAATAAATAGTAAACAAACTAAAAAATCACACATCGGAAGCGCGCATCCCAAACTTCTGGTGTGACGTCATACCAGGGACCGAGTTCCTCCAGCGGCGAGAGCGCGCTTGGAATCAGTTGCGCTCGTCACTGCGGTGCACACTAGTGATGGGATTTATGGCTCTTTGAGGGGATCCGGATCTTTGTGATCCGTTCCTTTCAAAGAGCCGTTCAAAAGAACGGCTCTTTTGGCTTTTTTAAAATATTAAGTCAGTTTTAAGAAGCCAGCTTGGGGCCATCTCAATTTATCCTTGAAATAATCACTGGGAGGAATGATGATGTGAGATTTGTAGTCAAATAATTAAAACTCAGATATCACACACCAATATCTGAGTTTGAATTATTCTGAAATATTGATTATTACCTCATTTGTGACCTTGGACCACAAAACCAGTCTTAAGTCACTAGGGTATATTTGTAGCAATAACCAAAAATACATTGCATGGGTCAAATTATTGATTTTTCTTTTATGCCAAAAATCATTAGTAAATTAAGTAAAAATCATGTTCCATGAAGATTTTTTTGTAAAATTCCTACTAAAAATATATCAAAATGTAATTTTTGATTAGTAATATGCATTGTTAAGAACTTAATTTGGACAACTTAAAAGGTGATTTTCTCAGTATTTTGATTTTTTTGCACCCTCGGATTCCAGATTTTCAAATAGATGTATCTCGGCCAAATATTTTCATATCCTAACAAACCATATTGAGCTCAGTTTTGTAAAATTTAACCTTATTACTGGTTTTGTGGTCCAGGGTCACATTTGTCATGTGTGGACTATATTCCATAGGGTTGCACAACATCCCTCTGCTTAGACAGTGACGTCACTATTTTGGATCTACCTTTAGTACAAAGTGTTTTCCGGCGTCCCAATTCGCATAATTATACTATGCCCTTAAAGTATGTACTCTTTTTGTGAAGAAAAAGTACATACTTTTGAGTATGTAGCAGAATAGTAGGCAAGCTTTGGGACATACTACTTCGTCTGTTGCTTAGTCACCTAAATCCTGTCACTGTTTAAATTGCCCTGTCAGTTAATATCATCTACATTTCGTTTAATTTGATTTCCAACCGTATTAGAGAGAAATGAAGAGGCACATTCTTCTACGAGTCTTTTAGGCCAAGAACTTTTCTCGTGTATGCATAATGATGCATTTAAAAGTTAATGACCATACCTATCATTATAAAAGTTCATAATGTTTCTGCACATGAAATATACCATGGATAACATTAAATAAATATTTGTTATTAGTTTACACATTGATTATTTATCACTAAAACTCCTTTCTCTACCTGTCCGTTGGTCGCGCTTAACCGCCATGTTTGTAGTTTTTTAACATTTTTTATGCGTGTTTGTAGTCCTAATCGGATCCTCGTTCACCGGGCAATGTGTCGTGGGCAAATTTAGCCGTTAGAGTGTGCATTGATCCACACTTCGTAATCTTAAATTAAGTAATAGACCATCCGGGAATAATTTGTGTGCATCTGTGTGAAACACGCATAAGAAAAAAGAACGACAAAAAGGACGGCTCCCCCCCAGCCGCGACTCGGCTCCCATCTTTCATGTTTATGAGCCGTTCAAAAGAATCGGTTCGTTCGCTAACGTCACAACTCTAGTGCACACGCATTCCTTCGTGTGTTAAATGACCCAGAGAAAAGAGCAAAGAAGATGTTATTTGGTCTGCACACTGGCTGCTTCGCGCTAATACTCATCTGACACACTCACACTGAAGGAAAAGGAAAATAAATGGCTATGGGGTTTATTTTAGGCAAAAGTTTCTCAGCGATGTTGAGCTTTTTGACTCCACTGCTCGTCGGATTGTTTTCCCAGTCAGTCAGACTGACAACTGGTAAGATGTGAGGTTTTCGTAAAGCTACTGTGATGTTTTTAGGCATGTTTTAAAAGCAAGTAAATCAATAATCTTAAAAAGTTCAGAAAGTGCCGTTAAAAGCTACATGTGATGAGATTTGTGTCGTATGGAATGAGATTTTGCTTTGTTTTTGTCATATGGAATCAATTTATGCCTGGTTTGGTGGAAAGTTGTCAACACAAAACTTGCTTTTCTACATGAAAAACTCGTTTAATCGTCTTTATTAGTTCAAAATCATGAACTTAATTAAATATGTAAGCATACTCCACGAAATATTAATGATGTGAATTGTTTTTAGGATTAATATCCGATTTTAAGACTTCCAACGTAGAGCTCTAGCTAGATAGTAATGCATATTTTATAAAGTGTTAGACTTTTGCACTGTAAAATTTAGAGGATTACATTGATGAAATAATAATCTGCCCTAGTTTCATAGGTTTAGAAACTGAATAGTGCTAGTCTTTGCCCCTATTTAGTTCATGTGGTCAATAGCTATAAATAATGAGACTTTACTGAAAGTTCACAGTAAATATTTCTAATGGTTTGTTATATAGTGCTGTTGTGTATTTTTATTTATTATATACATAAAATAAAATGAATGCCAACAGCCTTGGCAAAAGATTATTTATTTAATTAATTAATACAAAATATTTGTAAATGAAAAACCTCTAATAATAATAGCAATTCATTTCTTTTGAAAAGTAATAATACAGTATTTTATATTATTTTATTTAAAGTCATAAATGCACAAATTAATACATTAAATAAATCTCAATATTAAATCAAAATTTCCTTTTTTCTTATGCTCTGCTGCAGTAATATTACCAGCTCTCATGACAATTTTTTTATTTTTCAAATGTTTATTTATTCATTTATTTTTTGGTCAAAGTAAGGGAAATCTAAAACCCCTAAAGACACCTTTTTTAACAATTATTTATTTATTTAATAATATATTTTACATTAAAAAATAAATAAAAGTGTAATAATAAAATATTTTTATATTAATCAGTTTTTGTATATTAGTTTAAATAAAGTTGACATAAATATATTACTTAATAAATTAAATATTTCTCTTTTTTCTTTATATATATATATAATAGTATAATATATATATATATATATATATATATATATATATAATAGTACACCATAGCTTGATATATACTATGGTATTGATATTTTTTTTTCATTTAGTAAATATATTAATAAAAAAATAGATTACTTTTTTAAATGTTAATTTTAATAAATATAATTTAAATAAGTAATTTAAATCTTAATTTAATTTTTTTACGCTCATCTACAGCAGTTTTACCAGTTCTTATGTCAAGTTTCATGTGTTTTTGCTCATTTTGTTGCTTTGTTTAAAAAATGTTTAAAAGATTATTATATGAAAAGGTTTGACCTGAAAAATTGACAGATTGTGATTGAAAAACAAAATTAGTGACATAATATTTAACTTATTTTTTCCATTTATTAAAAATACTTTTTATTTCAGACTCACTTTGATTGAATTTGTAGAAAGAAAAGTTTATTAAATAGTTTTTGTACTGCATTTTAGTATGAATTTTATGATTTATAAAATCTATTTACTTAATTATAGACTTTTTATGCTGGATGCCCATGTATATCTGAAACGTCATCAGTGCTCGTTGGCATTGTGAAAAGTAGTTTATAAGACTTGGAATTTTCTATAAAACCTGGAGTGGTTTACAGTATCTTCTAATAAAGAAGTGGATGTCGTGTTGAAATTAAAATTGCCACTGCAGAGAAGCATATTTTAGTTTCATTCTAGCTCTTGGCTTAATGACAAAATAGATTTCTATCACTTAAACACTGATCTAAACTACAGCAGCTGATCATTTAATTGTCCATAAGACAATACGACTTAAATATGTTGTACAAGATCTTTTTGATCGAGTTCCATAAGTCCAGAGATAGTATATATGAAAGTCTCTCTCAATGAAAGCTGCGTATGCTTCCTTTGATAACAGATCCCATCAGAGAAAGAATTTCCTTTTGCTCCTGGAGAACAGGATGCTGGTTTTCCACTGCGTTTCTGAAGCCGTGCCAGATCTGAGTCACTCAATAGAAAATGTCAAAATACTTACTGAAAAGTAGCATGGTTGAACCACATATGCCATAGCTTTATATATACCATGATATTGATTTTTTTTTTTTAATTTAGCAAATATATGAGGACCCCAAAACTAGTCTTAAGTAGCACTGGTATATTTGTAGCAATAGGCAAAAATACATTGTATAGGTCAAAAATTATCGATTTTTCTTTTATGCCAAAAATCGTTAGGACATTATGTATGCCATGAAGATACTACCATAAATATATCAAAACTTATTTTTTATTAGTAATATGCATTGCTAAGAACTTCATTTGGACAACTTTAAAGGCGATTTGCTGAATATTTAATTTTTTTTTTTTTTTAAATCTCAGATTCCAAATTTTCAAAAATTTGTATCTCGGCCAAATATTGTTTTTTTTTTATTGTTTTTTTTGGTGAGTTTTGTGGTCCAGAGTCACATATAAATAATAAATTCATAAATTCAAATGTACATTAGTTTAGTTAAACATCTTCAGTGTCATGCTTACTTTTATGAAATGTCTGATTTCCTCAAACAGCTGCCAGTTGGAAACATCCCCTCGCTGTTGTCCATCAGGGAAGTTCACCTCATTGGGCGAGACAGGGCCGATCTTTCCGGGCAACGCAGGCTCCGGACCCGTTGATTGTCCCGGCACGAGCCCCCAGCGTACATCTGTCACAGGAGGAGCTCCAGAAGCTGCGTTTCAAACCCACCGTGGGCACAATCCGGCGGTCAGAGGGGGCAGAGGTCAAGTTTAACTGCTCCATCGACATCAATGATGTGAACCAGGACTTGAATATTTTGTGGTTTAGGAACGGTAAGGAAATCCCTGATGGCATGCTGACGGAGGTCTACACTCAAGGGAAGGTCACCCTACTGTCCACTATCAGGTAATTATGACCAATACTGACTGATATCTGTCTGAATATGTTCAGAGGTTATTGACAGTAGATGAACAATCTGCCTGCAGTGTTCATTCCGTCAACGAAGACGACAAACGAATATTCATTAATGAGCATTTTTTTCTGTGACTAAGGTGAGACCTTGACTAGTTACAATTAATATCTGATGATAAAAACTATGTATTCACATTCATTACTTAGGTAGAAGTATAGATACTAGGGTTTAAAAAGACTTCTGTAGAAGTTGAAGTATCAACTCAAGCTTTTTACTCAAGTAAAAGTGTAAAACTAATTAAAGTATAAAAGTAAAAGTAATGCAAGGAAAAAAATGCCATTAAGGACAAAAGCTTAGGCCGCACCACAGGGGGCTATTGTGCACTACCCCACCTCCTCAAAAAACATTTTTCTAAAGGCCATAATGATTATAATGTTGTATCAAAATGTTAATGTTTAAAAATTTGGGATGCACTTGGCTACCTGTTTCAGCCACATGTATGCCCATTCAGAATGAACGCAGTACAATGCAAATACATTAAAGAACCATATATGTGACCCTGGACCACAAAACCAGTCTTAAGTTGCTGAGGTATGTTTGTAGCAATAGCCAAAAATACATTGCATGGGTCAAAATTATTGATTTTTCTTTTATGCCAAAAATCATTAGGAAATGAAGTAAAGATCATGTTCCATGAAGATTTTTTGTAAAATTCCTACTGTAAACATATCAAAATGTAATTTTTGATTAGTAATATGCATTGTTAAGAACCTAATTTGGACAACTTTAAAGGTGATTTTCTCAGGATTTTGATATTTTTGCACCCTCAGATTCCAGATTTTCAAATAGATGTATCTCGGCCAAATATTGTCCTATACTAACAAACCATACATCAATAGAAAGCTTATTTACTGTGCTTTCATATTCTATATACATCTCAGTTTTGTAAAATTTAACCTTATGACTGGTTTTGTGGTCCAGGGTCACATATGTGTACTACTTTATATGTCTGCTATGTCCATTGTTGGGGGTAACGAGTTACAAAGTTAGTATAGCCTACGTATCACAACATTGTCAATCGCAAACGCTAATTTATTCAAACGTCTCTCTATCGATCCAGCTTAATGTGCGGAGGACAAAGAGAAAGCACCCGTTTGATAAATGAGCCAGTAGTAGAGAAATAATAACTTATAAGAAATATTTTTTTCTGAGTAACGACCCCAACATTGGGGATATGTCCTTGCTGGGGTGTGATGTGATTTGTGTCATGCTCAGGTGCGATGGATCGCGTACAAACCAATAGGGTGTCGTAATGGTATATGTTTATACTTCTCATCCAACCACAATCAAATTCACTCTATCCGGATGGCGCGATTTATCTGGATAGTTTTTTTTTTAAAGATGACAAGCCAGAATAAAAACAAGCTGAAATGAAACAGGAGCAATGTAGAAAGTACAGATAATTCCTTGAAAATGTAAAAAGTTGGCTGAAAAATAAATACTCCAGTAAAGTATAGAGACCCAAAATTTCTACTCGAGTAAGGTAACAAAGTATTTGTACCTTATTACTTGACACATCTGTTTATGCAGCGTCTTCGTTAACAAGACGAGGCGAGACTAGAATGTTATTTGAGGACTACCGGACATTTAAAATACATCCTTTAGGTTAAGTTAACTGTCTTGTCTTTCAAAATGTGCGTCCCTGTCATTGGATCATAAGGGGCATTTGCATATCGAGTCTTGGATAGGCTACCAAAATGTGAACCAGCAATCTGAAATCTGAAGCCTTAGCACCAATTTTTTCCAAATTTATTGGTGTTTCTCTTCATCAGTCAAAAAGTCCATCAAGTCCAAAGTGCATCCATCCATAAAAAACGTGTCTCACACGGCTCCTGTAGCGACTCTTATTTGTTTTTGTATGAAAAATATCCATATTTTAATGTCATAATCACTTTAATCTAGCTTGCGTCAACTAGTTGTACACGGAAGTCACTCCAGGCGGATGACGAAATGCGTCAATATTATTAGTTAAATCTCAATTTTCCTTTTTTTTTCTTATGCGGTTCAGTAATATTACAGTTTCCATGTTTTTTTAATTTTGTTTTTGCTAATGTAACATTTTATTTTGTTTAATAAAAATATTATTTATACAATTTTTATAGTAATTTAAATAAATATAATGTAAATTAAATGGTTATTTAATTTTTAAATCTCAAAATTAATCAGTTTTCTTTTTTATGCTCCTATGACAAGTTGCTTGTGCTTTTGTTCATTTTTTTGCTTTGTTTAGAAGATGCAAATTATCACACTTTAAGGATTACACCACTTTCAGAATAAACATTTCTTGCTAATTTACTCACCCCCATGCCTTTAGTCACAAAGGAATTAAGTTTAAGTAATACATTCCAGGATTTTTTTTCCATGTAGAGGACTTTAAATGTGCTTAACAGATTGAAGGTTAAAAATCAGTGCAGCTTCAAAGGTCTATACATGATCCCAACTGAGGAATAAGGGTCTTATCTAGCAAAACGATCAGTTTTTTTTTTTTAAATGTACAAATTAAATACTTTTATACTCTTTTTAATGACTCAGTGTTTACAAAATAAACACCATTTACAAAAAAGGTATTTTGAAGTTGGAGAATAAAAATTTGTTTTTCGACATACCCTGTCCTAAACCTGAGTATGCATTGCAGAGCTAGAAAAGATGAGCATTTGTGGTTAAAAAGTGTATAAACATTAATTTTTAAAAGCAAATGACCAATCATTTCGATAGATAAGACCCTTATTTCTCGGCTAGGATCGTTTAGAGCTCTTTAAAGCTGCACTGAAATGGCATTTTTAACTTTCAATCTATTGATCCCCATTGAAGTCCACTTCATGGAGAAAAGTCCTGGAATGTATTCCTCAAAAAACTTAATTTCTTTGCGACTGAAGAAAGAAGGACATGAATATCTTGGATGACAAGGGGGACAGTAAATCTGTACATTTTTGTGCCGGAAGTGAACTTCTACTTTAAAACTTTTATAGTATTTTAAATAAATACGATGTAGATAAATTATCTAATATTTAAATCTTGAAATGCATCTCAGTTTTCTTTTTTCTTTTCTTTTCTCCTATGACAAGTTGCTTGTGGTTTTGTTTGTGCTTTCTTTTTGAGGATGCTTTGCTTGTAAGCCTCTGGAAAAATGATCACACTTAAATGTCTAAATGTCAGATTGAAGTGTTTAAATTTCAGCAATGTTATGCATGTCTCATTTGCCAATGCATTATTGGATCAGTCTGTGTATATTATATCTGCACTATATCAGCCATTGGCCATCTCAAATGTTTTTTGAGACTCCAAAGATCTTTATTACAATTTTCAAGGACGTTTTGTTTTGTAAATATTGTCAGAAATGCTCTTGACTTATTTTCTTTGACATCATCTTTCAGCATTAAAAGTGTCCAGAGAGCAGATGCTGGAGAATATCACTGCAGGCTTAGTGTCAGTAACAAGATCATTGAGTCAAATCCCATCATTCTAGAGGTGGAAGGTAAGGAAACATTCAACTCTGTGACTAAAACTTTGTCTTGTGCATTTTAGACATTTGATATTTTGACTCATTTTACTCAAATCCAGGCCTGCCGACCTTCACTATACAGCCGAGTGACGTGAACATCACGAGAAAAACTCCCTTCACGTTGACCTGTGAGGCGGTCGGGCCTCCCAACCCTGTGACCATTAAGTGGCTTCACAAAGGCAAGAGATTTGCAGAACGCAATGAGTCTTCCAGCAACATCACCATTGAAGGTATGAACATTGATATAGTCCTCAGTGCTGTTCTTTCTTAACATCTTGTTGTTGATATAGCAGAGAATCTAAAGTCTTTAAACTGAAATCCCTGAAAAAAATCTCGGATATCAGAAAGCATTTATTGTCATGCAAGTAGAGCCAAATGGAAGATTTTTTTTTTACATTACGGTAATAGATTTGTTGTCCACATGATCATTTTTAGAGAATTGGAAGTTTTACCACAAGGTTGTACTTTCCCAAGTGCTTGTTGACACTTAATGACCCTTCAGTACACTGTGTTACAGATGACAAAAAAACATGATGCACTGTTCCTCTGGTAAATCAGGACATCCTTATTGCAGGAAAACATTGGTTGGCAGAACTTTAGTCGGTCAACAGCAAACAATAAAAATCAAACTTTGATTACGCTTCAAGTGTTGAGTGAAGACTAGCATGTTTTGTGGACATAAAGTCATTCAAATAGGATGTCTTATTATTTTTAAAAGGATTTATAGCATATTTAAGTGTTAATAAATTGTACGGGCCATATAAAATAATGATTGATTTTGACCATTTTTATTTTATTTATGTACTGTTGTAATCTTGTTATAATACAATTTTCATTCCAATTTTATGTTACGTTTAAAGATTTTGGTAAATTATTAATTTTTTTTATTATTTTATAATAATAATATATTTTTGACATTTATTTTTAGCTCTATTTTTCTTTCAGTTTTCAGTAATTTTAGCAGTTAAAATTAGTTCAGTTGTCAGTGCAACATTTCTAACTTTCAGGTACTATTTTAAGTTTCACTTTTTTCAGTAATATTTCTATTTTGCATTTTTTAGTGTATATATTTTTGTTTATCTTTAATTCAGTTTTAATTCAGTTGTCAGTGCAACCTTTTTAACTATTTTAAGTTTATTTTATTAATTATTTTTTATATTTTACATATAGTTTTCTCTTTTAGTCTATTCATTCATTTTAGACTAATTTTCATTTAACTATTTTGTTTCATTTTTACTGTTATATTTAGAATTTGCAGACAGTTATTTTTCTTTTTTATAATTTTGTTTATCATTAATTCTGTTTTAATTTTAGTACTTAAAAGAGTTAAATGAAAATTAAAAATTCACTGACAAATAACTGAAATAAGTTTAATTTTTTTCAGCAATATTTAGATTTTGCATTGTTTTATATACATATTTTTAAAATCTTTAATTCAGTTTTAATTTTAGTCATTTTAGTACTTTAACTTATTTCAGTACTTTAACATTTCTGACTTTCAGTTACTATTTTAAGTTTAATATTTTTTAGCAATATTTCTATTTTGCATTTTTTTTAGTTTTGTTTTTTATATTTTTGTTTATCTTTAATTCAGTTTTAATTGTAGTAATTGAGTACGTAAACTTAAACTTATTTCAGTTAGTTGTCAGTGTAACCTTTTTAACTATTTTAAGTTTATTTAATAATTATTTATATTTTACTTTTTATTCTCTTTTAGTCTATTCATTTATTTAAGTCTAATTTTCATTTACATTTTCTGTTATATTTAGATTTTGCAGTTATTTTTCTTTTTTATATTTTTGTTTATCTTTAATTTTAGTACTTAAACTTATTTCAGTTGTTTGCCAGTGCAACATTTCTAATTTTCATTTAACTCTATTAAGTTTATTAAGTTTCTTTTTTTTTTCCAGTAATATTTTTCAATAATATTTATTTTTGATTTTTTGTTTATCTTTAATTCAGTTTTAGTTTAAATTTAATAATTTTACTACTTAACCTAATTTCAGTTAATGCAACATTTCTGACTTTCAGTTACTATTTTAAGTTTAATTTTTTCAGTTAAATTTTTGTTTTGTTTTTTAAATATTTTAGTTTATCTTTAATTCATTTTAATTGTAGTAATTGAGTACTTCAACTTATTTCAGTTAGTTGTCAGTGCAACCTATTTAACTGTTAAAATATTGTTTATCTTTAATTCTGATTTAATTTGAGTCATTTTAGTACTTAACGTCTTTCAGTTAGTTGTAAGTGCACCTTTCTAATTTTCATTTAACTATTTTAAGTTGAATTTTTCTTGATATATTTAGATTTATCTTTAATTTAGTTTTAATTGTAGTCATTTTAGTACTTAAACTTATTTCAGTTAGTTGTCAGTGCAACATTCCTAATTGTCATTTAACTATTTTAAGTTTAAAAAAATTTCAGTAAAATATTTAATTTTGCATTTTTTGTGTAATTTTTTTTAGTTTATCTTTATTTCATTTTTATTTTAGTACTTCAACTTAAAATTATTTCAATTAGTTGTCAGTGCAACTATTTTAAGTTTAAAAAATTCAGTAAAATATTTAGATTGTGCATTTTTTTTCTTTTTTAGTTTATTTTTGTTTTATATTTTTATTTATTTTTTATTCAGTTTTAATTTTAGTAATTCAACCTAAATTTATTTCAGTTAGCTGTCAGTGCAACATTTTTTATTTTCATTTAACTATTTTAAGCCTTTTTTTGTAATATTAAGATTTTGCATATATTTTTATTTCATATAAGTTTTAGTTTTTTTATATATATATTTGTGTTTCTTTAATTCAGTTTTAATTTGAATAAGTTTAGTCTTTTAACTTATTTCACTTAATTGTTTCAGTTTTTTTCAGTGATATTTATATGGTGCATTTTTTTAAAAATTTTTTATCCTTAATTCATTTTTAATTTTAGTAATTTTAGTACTTCAACTTAAAATTATTTCAGTAATTGTTATATTTTGCATTTTTTTATATAGGCTATATATATATTTAGCAGCAAGAATCTAAACTCTGCTTCTCTCTTATGCATTTACTTTCCAAACAGATGATGTCATAAACCCCCTTAAATCTATTTTTATTACCTCTCCCTCTAAAGTGATTATAATTTCCAATTTGCTGGACAGTAATCTGTTTCACATTCCAAGCGGGGTCATGTATTCCCTCGCAGTCCCCCGGCTGAGATCATCCGGCACATTTTGTTTTCTGCAGTTATGGAAAATGTGCAGATAACAGATATTGTGAAACGTAACTGAGCTGGTTTGTACATTTATTGGTGGATTGCAATTCTATGGACTTGGAAACATTTCCACATCGCAAATGCAACTTAATTCTGATTAGTCAGCCATGTTGAAGCTTGTATATAGAGCTAAACTTTGAGAGAGAGATACTATCTTCAAAGTCACTTCTGTGTGCTTACTGTTAGGACAGTGGGATAAAATCTTTTACAGATGACAAGAGTTTACTCTGATAATTGAGCAGTCAGATTGCACTGATTACAATGAGGCCCACATGACTGCAGTGCTTTAAACTGTTGATAATTTCCTTTTTTTTTTTTTTTGATCATATCAAGAGGTATAATTAAATCTTTTTATGTTTTGATAGTCATTTGATTGATGAAAGGGAAATTCACCTTATCTATGTCATAAATGCATGTTATCAGTCTTATTAAAAACAGTTAATTCATGCTTGTGGTTAAAGTTTACATTTTTATATATTAAAATGTATATATATTTATATTTTTTAGTAATTGTCCAATAAGTTTAAATATGTAAAACATTTTTTTAATGTCTGTATATATATTTTTATTTTATTTTAGTATTTTTTGTTTATTTAGTTTTAATTATGTTAGTATGAAAATTAGAATTTTATTTTATTTTAAACTTAATTGTAGCCATTTGTCAGTGCAACTTTTCTTATTTTTATTTAACTAAATTTAATTTTTTCAGTAATATTTAGATTTTGCATTTTTTTTCATTAATTCAGTTTTAATTTTAATAATTTAGTACTTCATCCTAAACTTATTTCTGTTTTCATTAAATTCAATTTTCATTTAACTATTTTTAAGTTTAATTTTAATAATACGTTTTATATTTTGCATATTTATCTTTAAAATTTGATCTTAAATTTTAGTGATTGTTTCAAATAAGTTTAATGTTTTTTTTTTTTTAAATAAGTCTATATATTTCTTTTTCCTTTTTTTATTTAATTTTTTTTTTTTTTTTTTTTTTTTTTTAGTTTTAGTTTTAGTTTTTTTTTTAGTATGAAAAGTTACCTCGGCAACTAGCCTATTTTATTTGATTGTACAGTTGACAAAAACATATGCTGGACTTTTTCCGTGCAATTCCATCTCTTGCAACTTCTGTTTTATTGTGATATTTAACTTATTAAATATGTTACCTTAAAATGTATGTATTGTTAAAGAGAGATGGCTTGTTATTTTTCAAATCAATTTTATTATTATTTTAAAACACCCATTTACTCTCCTGTTTTGTCTAGTCCACCTAACAACCACATAACAATGCCCTGGCTATTACCCAGAATCCCCTAGTATGGTAGCAGTGACCACTCACAGTTTCAGCAAATGCTTGAATGTTTTTTTTGTGGTTAATCTCCAAGGTATGGTAATCGGTTTCTTGGCAACAGGCATAAAGTTATTGTGAAAGCAGGAGTTTTATGGTTAAAGTTTACTCAACCGGTGCTGATATTACACACACAAAAGCCTCATTCAGGGGCCCCGGCATCCCTGCAGAGCCTCGTAAAGGACGGACAGATCAAACTTCAGTTGGCTGGAGCCAAGAGCTCTTCAAAATAAAGGCTTTCTAATGGTTCTTTGCAGCACTGTGTACAAAAACAACAATAATAATCTCATCAGGAACCATTTTAGTTGTATATATTGTTGTTTGTGGACCTTTGAAGATTAAAAAAGTTCTTGATGTTACATTAGAGGTTCCTCAGATCAGCCTTTTGTTTCTGAATATCGATGATCTTTTAAAGAAACTAAAAGTGAAGTGCTTTTGAACTTTTTAAAGCACTGTAGATAGTTTTCTGAAGAACTAAACTACCCTGTAAATTATTTTTTGAAGAAAACAAAAATGAAATAATTCTACTTCAAAATTTAAATTTTAATTCAATATATTATTTGCCGTTTCTTTAAAATAGTTTAAATAGTGTGAAAATACTTTTTTTTTTTTTCTAGTGTACAATACCTAAATGGTCATATACTGTTGCACTTGTATTTTGGTTGGCTGCTAGAGTGTTCTGAGTGGTTGCTAAGGAGTTGTTAGTGTTACTAGGTAGTTGCTGTGGTGTTCAGTGTTGCCAGATTGGGCGGGTTTCCGCCCAATTAGGCTTCTTTTGATCGGCTTGGACCGGAGAATAACGCATTGGGCGGGTAGACAAAATTTGGGCTGCTTTAAAAAAATAAAAGCCGCCCAATCAGCTGTTTTTTTCTTCGCTTTTATCATTAGTCACTGTTATTTTAATACCTTCGAGCTCAAAGTATCACAGTAATATAATGTGTAGTGCAGTCATCAACTCATTTTTGCTTAACGCAACCCTTACTGGTTTAGTTTAACAGAGACCTGTCAATCAATTTACGTCTTTAACATTAGTGAGATGTGATGTCTTGTGAGTGACGGGGTTTTGGCCCTATAACGGGCAAGATTTTGAATATGCTGCTTATTCATTTATTCATTTTAAGTAATTGTGATGGCAAAGTGGCCTAAATATAAGTTACACGATAAAAAGTCTAAGTGGATTACACGTGGTGAGAGATGAATAGAAGACTTCTAAATATAATTGTAACTGAAATAAGAAAACGTGGGTGTGTGCATGAATTGGGCTTCTTTTGATCGGCTTGGACCGGAGAATAACGCATTGGGCGGGTAAACAAAATTTGGCAGCTACATTTACATTTGTTTCTCATCACTTTATTGTGCACTTTTTGCACAGAAATTAGCATATTTTTACTGTGGACATTGAAAATGATGCATGTGTTTTTCCAAGGGTTAAAGTCATCGGTTAATTTCCACTTTGAAAAGAAGACATTTTACGCATATTTTCGGACTGTTTTGATCAATATTCCTGTGAAATTGATTTATCTTTATTTTATTTTGTCATTATTCTTTTTTTAAAGAGATAAAAATGGTCCTTATCAACCTTGACATGGCAATAAAATTCTCATTATTTTGGCAGTTAAAATTTGGGCTGGTTTTTGTTGAAGTGGGCGGGTTTTGGTGAGCTTTTGGGCTGGAAATCGTGGGCCGATCTGGCAACACTGGTGGTGTTGAGTGATTGCTAAGGGGCCGTTCACATGTAGCGTCTTTTGCGCGCTCAAGTTCGTTATTTCAAATGTAGACGCGCGGCTTGCGCGCGCATATTGGAAGCGACGCGGTTGCGACGCGCACGCAGTGCGACGCGTTTGTTTTTTTCCAGGCGCGTCCGTGCCGCATCGAGATAAAAACATCTCAACTTTTCAGAATGTCGCAAGCGCACCGCAGGTCATGTGACATGAACCAACCAACCAGCTTCCTCACGTTTTTCCGTTACATTGAAACCTCTGTAGAAACATGGAGGAGCAGCTCATCATTGTGGTCCAGGGATTTCCTGAACTTTATGATTTGTCAAGCCCCCATTATTTTGACGCTAATAGAAGAAACAATGCATGGAGACGCATAGGCTTGGAGCTAGAGCGCAGCTGATGGTTGCTTAGAAACGGCAGACGCTTCCGGAGCGCAAGCGCCCGAGCGCTTTGTTGATAAGGAAGAAAGCGGCGCGCCTAGCGTTTTCCATGCGTTTTTAGGCGCGACATGTGAACGGCCCCTAAGAAGCTGTTTATGGTCGTTCACACCGGATGCGAATGAAGCGGCAAGCGCGAGTGATTTACATGTTAAGTCAATGCAAAGACGTGAATAGCCATCCTGCGGCGCGAAACGCGCGAATGAGGCGGCGCGCATTGAGCGTTTCAAGCGATTGCTGCGCCATTCGCGCGAGTTCAAAAATCTGAACTTTGACGAAAATCCGCGCCGCATTAACCAATCAGGAGCTTGCTCTAGTAGTGACGGAGGCAGTAATCCAAAACAACAATGGAGGACAAAATCACCGTTGCTGTCTGTGGTTACTCGGAGCTGTACGATACATCTTTGGACTTTTGTAGAAACAGGAATAAAAAGGATCTTGGTAGGAAGAAAGTGAGTGAAGAGGTCGGACAATCTGGTAAGTTTTAAAAAACGCTCTTTACTCAATTTGACCTACATATACATACATATTGAGACTACAAGCAAGCTAAAGCTGGCAAATTGAGCTCATTCACCTATTTTACAACTACTTTCCCGCTGACGAGTGGCAGAAGCCCCTCCCATGATGCGAATTCGTGTCTGTTGTGAAGAAAATGTCACGCGCGAATGACGCAAATTTTACTGCGCGAATGGCGCGAGTAAACTCAAATGTTCAAGCGTTCAACTACGCGCAAGTCGCGTCCGATGTGAACGCACCATAGTGTCGCTAGGTGAATGCTGTGGTGTTCTGAATGGTTGCTGTGAGTTGTTAGAATGTTGGATGGTGGTTGCTAAGAAGCTGTTAGTGTTGCTAGGTGGATGTTGTGGTGTTCTGAATGGTTGCTATGAGTTGTTAGAATGTTGGATGGTGGTTGCTAAGAAGCTGTTAGTGTTGCTAGGTGGATGTTGTGGTGTTCTGAATGGTTGCTTAGGAGTTGTTAGAATGTTGTTTTCCAAGGAGCTGTGTCAGTTTGTTGTTGCTGTGGAGTTCATCAAGGTTGTTAAGGAGTTAGAATGTTGGTTGGTGGTTATGGTGTTCTGGATGGTTGCTAAGGAGTTGTTAGAGTGTGGTTGGTGGTTGCTAAGAAGCTGTTAGTGTTGCTGGGTGTTGATTGTGGTGTTCCAAGTGGTTGTTAGAATGTTGCTTGGTGGTTGCTTTTTGTGTTCTAAATGGTTGCTAAGAAGTTGTTAAGAGTGTTGCTAGGTGGTTGTTGTGGTGTTCTGAGTGGTTGCTAAGGAGTCGTTAGAATGCTTGGTGGTTGCTGTGGTGTTGAGTGGTTGCTAAGAAGTTGTTAAGAGTGTTGCTAGGTGTTTGTGGTGTTCTGAATGGTTGCTAAGGAGTTGTTTGAACATTGGTTGGTGGTTGTGGTTTTGAGTGGTTGCTTTGTTGTTTTAAGTGGTTGCTAAGTAGTTGTTAAGAGTTTTGCTAGGTGTTTGTTGTGGTATTTTGAATGGTTGCTAAGGAGTTGTTAAAATGTTGGTTGGTGGTTGCTGTGGTGTTGTAAATGGTTTCTAAGGAGTTGTCAGTGTTGCCATTTGGTTGCTGTGATGTTCTGAGTGGTACCTATAGAGTTTTTAGAATGTTTTAGAATAGTTGCTAAGAAATTTTTAGAATGTTGGTTGGTGATTATTGTGGTGTTGAATGGTTGTAGATGGTTGCTAAGGAGTTGTCAGTGTTGCTGTGATGTTCTGAGTGGTACCTTAGGAGTTGTTAGAATGTTGCAAGGTGGTTGCTGTGGCATTTTGAGTGGTCGCTAAGGAGTTGTTAAGTGTTGCTAGGCCGTTATTGTGGTATTCTGAATGGTTGCTAAGGAGTTGTTAAAATGTTGTTTGGTGGTTGCTTTGGTGTTGTAAATTATTGCTAAGGAGTTATAAAGAGTGTTGTTAGGTGTTTGTTGTGGTGTTTTAAATGGTTGCTAAGGATTTGTTAATTTGTTAGTGTTTCTAGATGGTTGTGGTGTTGATTGATTACTGTTGCATTGCTAGATGGTTGCTAGGTTCCAGAATCAGGGTACACAATTGGCTTTATCAAGATCTACATGTGTTGAAGCCTATGTGAAGTTTTATGCTCTTAAATGTGAATTTGTGGGAAAAAATCGTGCTATTTCTTCATGTTTTTCTGTGGTGCAGTTTCACAGATTTAAGATGCCTGTTATTCAAATCCAGTGATAAATAATGAAAGTTTCCATCTAAACTTGCAAAGTTGACTTATGTGCCAAATTGGAATATTGTATAAATCATTTGTGAGTAATGCACTGTTTCCATCCAGCAAGATGAAGAGAACAAAATCCTAACTTCCTGATGAACTGGTGCAAAATATCACTAAGAAAAGGGTCATTTGCTGCAGTTGGAGAAGCCACTTTTTTTATTCAAATGTAGTAAATTACTTGTGCCTCGAAGCGTCCAGACGAAAAACACAAACGCGGTCATGTTATCTTGCTATCTGAAGTTGATGCCTGCTGTTTGGGAATGTAGTCTTGTAAGATGGTTCAAGGAAGAAATCATACTGAACCACTGTGATGACAGTCTTTGCCTCTGGCATTTCACATTGACCAAAACAGATGCTGTGCAATGAGATCTGTCCGTTGGTTAGTCCAGTTATGCCGTCCCATCACTCAAAGTCACATGACTTTTTTTGACGCATATCAAGGAAGTGTATGTATGTATTTATCCATCATAGTTTATGCACTGTTTCTTATTGGATTGAAATTTATCCTCCTCTATTGAGCGCACACATTTTTAATGCTCACTTTTAGAATTTCTGCACATCGTGGCGTTTCCATGCAGCATTTTTTATTGCATACAAATAGGTGAATGGAAACATTTCGAAAATACGTTGCTACAGTTTCATAACTGGTAAAATATGTAATAAAAAATGTAAAAACTATGTAATTTAGCTGAAATAATTTTGGATCCACCACTGTTCTATATCTAGATCTGAAAATGTACATCCAGAGGGCCAAACAAAGTTTAAAATGGCTTTTATCTGGCTCTGAATCTGACAGCTTCAATTCACTTAATAAAATCAATTCAGTTTGAAGATCAGATCAGATTTGTTCATTTCTGAGTGAAATAAGTGCATGTTTCACCTCTGGTGTATGTAAGACACAAAAAGGCTCTCCGAGATTGTGTTTAAACCACATTCCGCCTCACTTCTCCTTGAAAAGTGTTGTTTCTTACTGGAATTGTTTCGAACAATGTGAATACAGAAAGCCTCTGATTTTCCAAGTTGACCTTGGGCTCACTGTCCTGTCGGGCTTACAATGGCTGCATTACGTAATGCACACACAAACACTTTCTTTCTCTCTCTGGATGCTGTGATGTGTGTTTCCATCAAGAGAAAACTAGTTAGAGCTGGATATGACCGTTTCCCATGTGAGGACTGGCCTGTAATTACCGCTCATGTTTCAAAATGTGCACATAAAATGCTGAGTTTGGTGAAGCAGTTGAAACCACTGCCACTGCGAATGTGCTTAATCATTTTTTAGAGCATATTTTATTTTATACTGGCTACAGTTGTGTTAGATGGAAGACTCAAAGCTGAATATAAAATATAAAAGGTGCATCACTCATTTCCAATAACTAGTTAACTATGCAACATTTCAGGTTCCAAACTGTTCCCTGCCTATTCAAAAACTGAAATAAATAAAATATGGCTGGATTGTTGATAGGGTGTTGCTGTTGGATTCTGGGTGGTTACTAAGCAGTTGCTACAATATTGCTCTAGTGGTTGTTAGAGCGTTGTTAAGATATTTTTTATTGTTTCTAGGTTGTTCTTATTTATATTTTTTTTCTGATAAAATGTTGAATGTGATTTAAATGTTTTTTTATTATTATTATCATTACAATTTTGTAATTTTAATTAATAAGAAGAAAAAGAAGAAAAAAAATTAAACATATGTGAAATATTACTATTTTAATGCATAAATAATTCTGATAAGAAATAAAATATTAAACAAGAAATATTGCTGTTATAATATTTTCATTAAAACATTGTATTTAAGAAAAATAATTACAGTACAACAGTATAATTGCAATTCTAAAGTTTATTAAATTGTATTTAAAATGCAGTTTTAAAAAACAGCTTTTTTGTTTGATTTTTGTCAATTTGTCAATTTTGTCATTTTATTAATTGTTAATTATTGATAATACATTTATAATAAATATAATAATAATGTAATTAATAAAATTTATAATAATAATAATAATAATAATAAAAAAGAATGAATAAACAATTTGCACAAAGGTTTGTCATTTTATTAATATTAAGAGTAAAATTAATTAATTAAAAAATTCAATTAATAAAAAATATTATGATTTTAATGTTTCACTAAAAATTGTGCATTTAAAAAATATATTTTTAGAATTATTATTATTATTATTTTTAACATTTTCATTCTACATTACAACTGTAAAACAACATTCCTAAAGTTTATTGCTCATCTCATTTCTTCATATTAAAACATTTAGCAAACAACTGAATAGAACACACAAAGCTTTTTTTCTTGTTGACTACAGCCGGTTTATGAGCCCATTTCATTGCAAATTAAGCAAGATGGATGGTGCATGTTTCATTTTCAAATGCACGTTATACTGTAAGCAACCCAAATTTAAAGCAGATGTAGATACGAGTTTGTGCAGAGCAGCATTTACTGCAGCCCAAGCGGCTCTGCAAATGCATATAAAAGTACACAGTATAAAATGCTCAACTGATAGTTATTTCATTAAGTTTTGATTTATCATGCACCTCTAGCTGCTGAGATGTTTTTGGCAGTTTAAACCTTACTATTTACTTGGTAAACAAGGATACCTTAAATGTTAGAGTTGCCATGGTACACTCTTAAAAAACATAATTTGTTAGCGTTACAGTAGACACTATACCAGAGAAATCTCAGATTCTGTTGGATGCTTATGCAGGGCCTGCTAGCATGGCTGTTCTCCAAACCCAATAATTACAGGCCACCAGAAATGTAGGGTTCACTTTCTGGCACCCATACAGACCCATACAATCTGTCCAGCCTGTTTGCATGCTTCTTTTTGAAGCTTTTTTATAAACTTGCTAAATTTAGTCAGTTTGATTTATGAAAAGGAGCTTGCAGAGATTCCATTTATATCAGTCATTTTTCTGGTAAACAAAAGCTAAAAATATGAATTTAACCTTGCAAGGCTTCGGATCCAGGCTTTGGCTAATGACACACAGTTCTGGAAACTCTTTCCGATTAATTAGTTTAAATGGGTGGTTTATTTAAAATATATTTGGAAGTTGTTTTGCACATTGCTTTTTAACTAAATCTTCTCTGGGTTAAAAGTCAGCAAAAGTCTTCTTGTCTTCTAAAGGGAGGTCTACCTCAAGAATAATGAATTGAAAACATCCCGGTGAGGTGGTTTCAACAAATTAGGTTTGATTTAGGAAAGTTTACATTCAAGAAACCTCGCTTTTCCATCTCCAGACTGAACCCATAATCATTCCTACATTGAAAGCTGGCGTCTATTATTCAAATTTGCATCTTTTTCCAGACGCCGTTTCATTAGCATAGTTCAGTCGCTTGAAATGGAGGTACGGTCTGTCCCACTGACAGTCGGTGAAAGACACGTTTGATACTAAGAAACATGTCAACAACCAAACAAGTAGTTTCCTGTCAGCTCCATTGGAGGAAGCAATGTGTCCTTTGTGGCAGAGGCTCTGCAATGCACTCGCACAAAAGGGATATTATGGCTGGGCTTGTGTCAGAGTGGGACTGGAGTGTTGGCGTGGAGTGGCACTGAAAGACTCATACTGTGCGACACGCTGGCGGTGAAAGTTACGCCGTCCCGCATGTGCTCGACCTCCACGACTGATGCAAAGCCTGTGGCGCTGATTATCAAGACTCTATTAATTTGGTTTTAACCACCATTAGTGGTCCCAAATATATTTACAGTTAATTGTGAAAGACTCACAGCCAAGATGAATTGGATCTGGATGGTTTCCAGATCAGTTTCCTGGTGTGTTTGTGTGGTCTCTTCTGCTCACCAAGGCTGCATTTATTTGTACAAATATACAGTAAAAACAGTAATATTTTTACAATTTAAATGAATGTTTTCTCTTTCAATATATTTTAAAATGTAATTTATTTCTGTGATGCAAAGCTGAATTTTTAGCATCATTACTTCAGTCCTCAGCGTCACGTGGTCCTTCATAAATCATTGTAATATGCTGATTTGCTGCTCAAGAAACATTGTGTTGCTTCATTTTTTTGTGGAAACACTAGGGATTTAGTAATATCAAAATATTATGATACGATAATATCTTTTTATTGCAATGTTTTAAAAAAGACATATACACTTGAAGAAAAAATGTGCATTTCAAAGTTAAATTCGTCTATCTAATGTGGATTGAGAGTTCAAAATTAAGAGCTTTAACCCACATTTCTAACAGAAAAATGTTTTAGTCAGAAAAAAGTCAGGGAATTGACTTGTACCTAAACTTTAAAGGGGACTTAACCCCCTTTTTATTTGTAAAATACTCTCTCAGTCTAAATTACATTCACACTGGTGTTTTAGGAAGCCAAATTATAATATAATAATAATAATAATAATAACAATTTAATATTACTGTTATTCCTAGGGCAGGAATAGCAATAAATTGTAAAACAATTGCACTGTAAATTGTTATTAAAATGTATGTTATTTTTACACTATAGTAGGAAAATTACAATACTTCTTATTTCTACACTTAAAAGAGATATTTTGAATATGGACTGCAGTAACGGTACCCATTTAAACCGCAAGCTGTCAGCAATTCATACTGCACTTTAAACTTTTATTTTGGTAGAAACGGCAGTAGAGCTTTTAGTTTGATGCCAACCTCCAGCTTCAGTGAAAACAGGCTTACAAAACTACAATTTGAGTCTCACTACAAATTAAGTGAAATGTTGTAATCATCTGCCGTGAAAATAAAGCATAACTGGTGGCCATTGCATTCCCAAAGGTGCGGCAAACTCAGAGGACATGCATTAAATGAGTTCACTGCATTCATTCACTGAGGAGTGGAAAACACCGGATCACAAGCTAAATGGCCAAAGAATATTATTTTACTAACTTATTAATTTTAAGTTAAATTGTGCTTTTATGGTAGGTTATAATGTCTACTAGAATGTAAAAAAATTTCAGTGTAAATATTGTTAAATTGTAAATAAATATTTTTAAATTGTTGTTTTGTAATAGATTTTTTCTTTGAAAAGCAAGACAAAACTTTAAAAAATCTAATATTGGTTATTTTATTTATGCAATGGTGAAAACAATTGGCAAAATACATGGTGGTGGGGGGTTTTTGGTAATCGGCCTTCGGCCCAGTGTTTAATTTTGTTCGGCTTCGGCCAAGAATTTTAATTTCAGCGCCTCCCTAAATATCATGATATATAACACCGTTACATCCCTAGAAAACGGTGATGCTTTTTTTTTTCAGAAATCTTTGATGAATAGCAAGGTAAAAAAAAAACTGAATTTATTTGAAATAAAAAATCTTTTTGTAACATTACAAATTATAATTGATCGGTTATGATGAATTTAATGCTTCCTTGCTGACTATAGGTTCATTAAAATAATAAAGTTAAAGTTTAAGTAAAAATAACACTTAACTTAAACTAAACACCTCTAAACTTTTGAACAATAGTGTATTGTACTTGAAACTGTCTGTAACAATAATAATAGTTAGCAAGCACCACTGATTCTTCCCAAACAGGATCCATTTTTTTATTGTTCAGACAAACGGATTGTTTCCTCCCCAAATTTAACGCCAGCGGTTGAGCTAGAAAGTCACCTGTTTGGCCAGCCAAACAAGTCAGATGAATTCTTCAGCATCTCAAAAAAAAAAAAATGAGTGAGAGAGATAAATGTTTTATTTTTTGTTCTGTGCAGGTGTTGATGAACCCACTCAGTACAGCTGTGAAGCTCACAATGAGAAAGGCCTCACAGTATCGAGAGAAGCTCACGTCAATATCAAAGGTAAAGCCAATATGAGAAAAGCCGTATTTTTATTATATATTACATTATATAATTTTATATGCCACATTATGTTTAAGGTCTTATTTTATTTGGTAATTTAGCTTTAATTTATATTTATTTTCATCATAGTTTTTGTCATTTTAGTGCTTCAGCTTGCCAATGCAATTAAGTTCTTTATCTAGTATTTCTATTTTTATTTCTGCTTAATTTCAGTAAACCAAATTTTTTAAATAGCTTTATTAATAATAATAATAGCAATGGCCAGGAATATGTGACCCATGCTGGAAAAATCAGTCTGAATGAGCACATTTTCAATAAATTTAAAATTATTAATAGTCAAGTTTTTCACATTCTCCATTAAAATACCTTCAAAATATACAGCCGTTTGAAGGTGATAAAGTCATCAGAGCTGTTTTTGAGAAAAAAAGTTTTTTTAAAGAGTTTTCTGCAGATTCCCAAGCAACAAAAAAATCACCAAGCAACTTTGCATATTTTCCTCCAATTCTTTTATTAATAATAATTACTATTAATTACTAAAACATAACTGATTTTAGTGTGAATCTCACCAAGACATATTTCTCAATGTACTTTATAGGTAGATTGCATGCTCTCGGAGAGGCGCGTCTTATGCACGCGTTTTGCAAATGTCAGTCAGCGCAATTGTTTTGTTTTCATTAGCATGGCTTTGAAAATCATATTCCATTGGTTTGGACACAAATGCTGCGCTTTGCAACAAAAGACCCCCAACTTGCGATGAGAAGCTGCAGCAGTTGTCCAGAAGTGTACTCCTCTCAAAAAGCGTACAAATATAATTTTAGATGTTTAATTACTATTTGAAGCATTGGGTTCACTAGAAGAGGGCTTAATGAACTCATTTTTCTGGAAAAACTAAAATTCGACAAATTGATTTTTCACTTCTTTTGCCTGTAGCTCAAAATTAGACTGTCCACATTCAGACTCATTTTGCCAGCACGGGTCACATATTTTTCTTAACCCTAAAGTAGTTTTGAATCCTTGATTAATGTTTTTTTTTTCCAGTGCTTCCTGACAAAGTATCAAAGGTCTCAGTAGTAAAACGTGAGGCCAACAAACTCCTCATAACCTGGACGCCAGAACGTGATGGCTTCTCTCCTCTCAGCACATGCTACATCACAGTAAGAAATACAAAATAATGAGCACTATCGTACAAGGTCACTGCATTGTAAAGGAAACCTCTGAGGAACATAGTGTTCAGTTCCGTTCAAGATGATTTCTTGTTGTTTGGTGCTCCTAAGCAAGTTCTAAACTCCAAGCATTTACCTTTAAAGGGGTCCTATTATGCTCCTTTCCAAAGTCTTTTTTTTTTGTTTTGGGTGGGCACTAGAACACGCTCTCATGCTTGGTGGTTCGAAAAACGCATTTTTTAATTTTTTTTTTACATAATTTACATTATTACAGTAGCTTTCTCTCCAGGCTGGCACAAATGGCTCAATTAGTTCTGGGTTTGATGAAGGTTCGCCTTCCAAAAAACAAAATGTGTTGTGATTGGTTAGCAGTCCCACTACATTGCAATTGGCGAAAAGCTTAGACGGCATTTCGGTCCTGCCACGCCCCTTCCCAAAGCAGCAAGTTCAGTGTACAACTGTGCAAGCTAGATTAAAGTGATTCTAATGTTTTGGATATTTTAAATGAATATTTTTGTATAAATATGGATATTTTTCGTACAAAAACACATCAGATCACTAAAGGAGGCTTTTACTGACCCCTCCGGAGCCATGTGAGGCACCTTTTTATTATGGATCGACTTGTTTTGGACTGATGGAGAAAAGCACTTGCCTATGCCGTTCAGTCTATGCCATTCTTAAGCTTGGGAGTGCCAGGATTATTTTTAATTATAACTCCAATTGCGTTCGTCTGAAAGAAGGAAGTCATATATACACCTAAGATGCATGGAGGGTGAGTAAATAATACGCTACTGTAGTGTTGGTCCTATCATCAGCCTGTGAGATCGCCGATATTGTCATTATTACGTTAATTTATTTAATTATTTACATGCCTGAAACCAGCTTCAGCATAAGGCTAGTGAAGTCATCTACACTCAGTGTTTCCCACAGGTTTGAAGGCAATGTGTGGTGGTCAGCCCGGGTGATGGGGGGGTTAGATGTTTGTCCAAGGGGGGTGGGGGTTTGCAGATGAAAAGAACGATTGGATAGGGATACGATTGGATCCCCTAAAGGGATTTCCTAATTCCTAAAGGTTAATAATTAAAAAAAAAACTGTTAATAATTGGTTACACAGAACTTTATTACATTAATTTAGCACCATATACAACAGCCTACTTGCTGCACAGTCTGCAAATTTTGTTAGGGCACCTTATTTTGCGGGGCTTCCTAAATAAAGATTCTAAAGGCTACTAGGATCCAACTAGGCTAGCCTACATTTTACCGCAAACTTGCGACTAGTTAACTTTCTAAAGAAGGCGCAATCGCTTTTGCTAAGGGTCGGGACTTACAGTAACATCAACACACTGAAACTATTGTATTCAGAATATAAAATATTTTATAGCACTTTTTAATCTGTGATTGTGTGTTAAAAGTGTTCACGAGATACCAACCTTTTGCCAGCCGTCTTCTCTCCACAGATGATCCAGACAGATGTGGTGTGCACGGAGGGGAGGGTGTGTGTGTGTGTGTGTGTGTGTGTGTGTGTGTGTGTGTGTGTGTTTGAGGGAGAGACGCGTGAGTGACAGAGAGATGAAGAGAGAGAAGGGAAAGGAAATGCAGTTGAACGAATTCACTGCGTGTTTTAAATAGCGTACAAAAGAATAACGAAATGCAATATGTGACGGTCGGTATTGATATTTTTTTTTTTTTTTTTTTGTCTGTGTTGAATCTGTGGCGGTCGGAATTTCATCTGTGGCGCACCGCCACAGATTCGTCTATGTGTGGGAAACACTGACACTGTATAAAGAATAAATCTCTTACCACACACTGCACACTTCTACGGCATGGCTCTGACGCGGCCACCGATGATCGTCACTCTAGTTTAGGGTTTAGGATTAGTTCACTTTCATAACAACAATGTACAGATAATGTACTTACCCCCTTGTCATCCAAGATGTTCATGTCTTTCTTTCCTCAGTCGTAAAGAAATTGTGTTTTTTTTTTTTTGAGGAAAACATTTGAGGATTTCTCTCTTTATAATGGATATTGATGGCGCCCCGAAGTTTGAACTTCCGAAATGCAGTTTAAATGCAGCTTCAAAATGCTCTTAACAATCCCAGCCGAGGAGGAAGGGTCTTATCTAGAGAAACGATCGGTTATTTTCTAAACAAATTGACAATTTATATACTTTTTAACCTCAAATGCTCGTCTTGTCTCGTCTCTGCACAGCTCATGTGTAGTCAATATAATCTGGGTCAATGCAGTTAGGGCATGTCTAAAAACTCCCATCTCATTTATGTCTGCAATGTCAAAATCATCCTATAATGCTGTTTTTACCTTTTTTTGTAAAGGGAGTTTGAGTTTCTTTGTATGTTCACTTTGTAAACACTATGTTGGTACTTTTGCAGCGATCTAAGGTGATTTTGAAGTTAGGGAAGAAAACGAGATGGGAGTTTTTAGACGTACCCTAACTGTATTTACCTGAATCACACAGATTTCGCATGCGCTGCGCAGAGATGAGACAAGACGAGCATTTGAGGTTAAAAAGTATAGAAATTGTCAATTTGTTTCGAAAATAACCAATCGTTTCGCTAGATAAGACCCTTCCTCCTCGACTGGGATAGTTTAGAGCCTTTTGAAGCTGCATTTAAACTGCATTTCGGAAGTTCAAACTTCGGGGTGCCATCCATATCCAATATAAAGAGAGAAATCCTGAAATGTTTTCCTCAAAAAAACAATTTCTTTACGACTGAGGAAAAAGAAAGACGTGAACATCTTGGATGACAAGGCGCTGAGTACATTATCTGTGCATTGTTGTTATGAAAGTGAACTAATCCTTTAATGCTTGGCTCCACATGTGTTTTGACCCTCTATACTGCACACGTCAGCGGCGCGGCTCCAGCACGGCTACCGGAGCAGTTTGCGGACACTTTAGTCAATGCTTGCGTTTATACGAGATGCCCTGCAGCTCACTGAAGCATCCCAGAAGCGGCTGTCCATGCTACATCGCTAAAGTTAGGCGAATCCCCCACCATGTCCCTCCCCACCCATCAACCATTCGAATTTCTGTTGGCAGGATTTATTTGAATGATATTCTAATGGACTGCATTGTTGCATCATAGCATCCGGAAAACAAACGCTGTAGTTCAAAGGAGCCATTCGTTGTAGTTTATGAAAAGGGTTTTTAAAAAAACTAAATAGATTTTTAACTTTGTAGATGTTTTTTATGACCAAACATACACACCACACACTGGTTAAAATTCAAAAAGTGAAAAAGCATAATAGGACCCCTTTAAGGAAATGGTTTCTCCTTCAGTATAAGATTACACACGCATTTTAACATCCGCCACTTGGTAATGTAACCACATTTTTCAAACTAGAAGAAACACTTTTAAAATCATTTTGTAACAAATTATAAATGATCTCCATCATCTTTTCCAGGTGCGAGAGCTTGGCCGTGAGCCGGGGAGTCCCACTGCTGTACACTCCACACATGTGCCTCCGTTCCAGTATGAAATCAGCAACCTCAAGGCCATGACCTGGTATAACATGAGCGTGTCCTGCGCCAATGAGATTGGACCATCACCACCCAGCGCCTGGGTCCAGAGCAATACCACAGAGGGCGGTGAGTCTGTTCACATTTCTGGAGCAACTTCCTGCACTTTTGTAAATAAAACTACCATTCAGTGTTTTGAAATGCATTTCATATACTCACCAAGGATGCATTCATTTTTTTTAAAGGATACAGTAAAACACAGGAATATTTGTACTATTTAAAATGGCTGTTTTCTATTTGAATATTTTTTTAAATGTAATTTATTCCTTTAATGCAAGCTGGAATTTTCAGCATCATTACTCCAGTCTTCAGTGTCACATGATCCTTCAGAAATCATTCTAAATTGCTGATTTGCTGCTTAACAAACATTTCCAATTATCAGTGTTAAAAAAGATCACTTATGTAATATTTTGGTTAGCTCTGCACACTTGAAATGAAAAGTGAAGTTAAGTGCATTAGAGTCGATAAGAGAAGTAGTTTTGCTTATTAGAGAAACTAGAATAGAATTCCTGTTTAATTCCTGTATAATTATGTCTTTTATATCCAAGAGTTTCCAAATGCCAAGTGGGAATGGGAGTGACCTGGTAGTTAGAAATGCTTTTCCTATGGGGTGTGTCCATGAAGGATTTCCTCTGTATTCCTAAAAGAACAGTGTAGAATATTTTTAGTCACTGATAAGCATTGGGCTTTATGTCATAGTGTAGTTCTAATTTAATTTTAGTTTGTATTTGTTTCCAGTTTGTTTAGTTTAGTGCTTCAAGTTTTTAAAATTATTTTTATTTATTTTGTTTTAGTTTTTCATCTAATATTTATATTTTTTTATTTCAGCTTTATTTCAATTAACATAAGTGTTTTAAAATGTTCTTAATGGCTTTTTTCTTTTGGATATTTGCTTCTGAACCATTATTACCGTACATTTTGAATTTTTATTTTATTTTATGAAGGTCCTTATATGCCCTCAAATTGTTTAAGTCTAGACAAGAAAAAGTCTTCTTAGATAAAATAATTATGTAAAGTAATTTTTTGCTGCTCAAGTCTTTTTGTCCTAAGCAGCATGGGTATATTTGTAGCAATAGCCAAAAATACAGTGTATGGGTCAAAATTATAGGTTTTTCGTTTATGCCAAAAATCATTAGGATATTAAGTAAAGATCATGGTCTATGAAGATATTTTGTACATTTCTTAATGTAAATATATCAAACGTAATTTTTGATTAATAATATGCATTACTAAGAACTTAATTTGGACAACTTTAAAGGCAATTTTCTCAATATTTAGATTTTTTTTTTTTACACCCTCAGATTCCAGATTTTCAAATAGTTGTATCTTGGCCAAATATTGTCTTGTCCTAACAAACCATAGATCAGTGGAAAGCCTATTTATTCAGCTTTGAATGATGTTTAAATCTCTATTTTATGACTGGTTTTGTGGTCCACTGTCACATATAATATAATAGTATATAACAGTATGTAATTTTGTACTTTTCTGTCAAATCAAATTTCTGTCTAAATTTTACAGTTCCAACAGAAGCTCCCCAAAACTTGACTGTTCACGTGAACAATACCATGCTGATGATCCGATGGGAAGCTCCGCCCCCTGACAAGCTAAACGGAATCTTGCAAGGATATGATGTCACTATTAAACACGGAACACATTCAAACAAGGTTAGTATTTGACCCTTTGCAAGAGCTTGATTGACAGGCGATCTTACCAATCATAATGCTGAATCTGCCATTCTATCCAACAAACAAATCAGACAGGAGAGTAGATTAACTTCGGTGGACTTAAACTTAAATGATTTTGTGTATTGACTTCTTTCGTGGTTGAAGGAAAATACGTTCTGATGTTCATTCATGTTTTTTCTCGTGCTTTAAGTAAAGAAGAAAAGATGATCGGTTCAGGTGATGATTGATCTAATAAGGCAATTCATTGATCTGACACATAAGAGCCTCAAAAGAGTATTTGTTGTTTGAATTAAAAAAAAAATTACATTTGTAAGCTGAGACCTTGTTTCACACTAGAAGTAACTTGCACTGTCTTGTCTGTCGGCATGTTGTCCGTTTCCTCTTTAGTCCGCAATGTATTTTTCACTGCGTGAGAACATGTGTAGTGTAAGAGCGGCATTGTTTGTCAGACATAGCAAAAGTAACAAAGGAGGGTGGATTTTTGCACTGGGTCATTTGGATTTGCCATTTGTGTTTTGTGTAGTGACAAAATTGACTTTACCGAACATTAATCATTGAGATACAAAATCATCTCTTCTGCTTCTCTCTTTCACTCACAAAACTGCACTGTCTGTTTTAATTTAGAAATCAGCTGAAAATTCTTAGAATCCCAATGTTGTCAGAGCTTGTGTCTAGCGTTTTCAAGAAGTGTTGCGAAATTTGTTAAATACATATTCTAAAGGATTACTTCACTTCTAAAATAATTTTTTTTCTGATCATTTACTCACCCCCATGTCATCCAAGATGTTCATGTCTTTCTTCAGTTGCAAAGAATTTAAGTTTTTGAGGAAAACATTCCAGGATTTTTCTCCATATAGTGGACTTCAATGGTGCTCAATGGATTGAAGGTTAAAAATGCAGTTTTAGTGCAGCTTCAAAGGGCTCTACTAAAAAAATACAATTTATATATAAATATATATGTATTTTTATTTTTTACCTTGAATGCTCGTATTGTCTAGCTTTGCATGATCCGGTTCAACACAGTTAGGGTATGTCGAAAAACTCCCATCTCATTTTCTCTTCCAACTTCAAAATTGTCCTACATCGTAGCAGAAGTACTGACCCAGTGTTTACAAAGTGAACATGCAAAGAAGATCAAACACCCTTTACAGAAAAACTGATTTTGAAGTTTGAGGAGAAAATAAGATGGGAGTTTTTTGACATGCCCTAACTGTCTTTAACCGGATTACACAGAGTATGCATGCGCAGAGCTAGACAAGACAAGCATTTATGGTTAGAAAGTGTATAAATATAAATTTTTCTAAGAAAAAAACGTATCGTTTCGCTAGATAATACCCTTATTCCTCGGCTGGGATTGTTAAGAGCCCTTTGAAGCTGCATTGAAACTGCATTTTCGATCCATTGAGCACCATTGAAAAGTCCAGGATATGGAGAAAAATCCTGGAATGTTTTCCTAAAAAAAAAACTAGTTTCTTTGCGACTTAAGAAAGAAAGACATGAACATCATGGATGACATGGGGGTGAGTAAATTATCAGGAAATTTTTATTTATAGTGGACTAATCCTTTAAAGCTCCCATATTGTCAAAATCGAAATTTCCTGGCTTTTTTCATAACTAAGGTCTAGGGGCTATGTAACTACCATATGAGTTTCAAAACAGTCAATCTACAGTAAAATGCACACAGCCTGCATAAAGTAGCTGTTCATTTTCACGAGCCGCTGTGACTTCCGCAAAGATGTGACGTCTGATTTACTCAGTCACTGCCTTCAGTCACCAATCCGAACACCAACCACGTCCCACCCTCCTTTTGTCAAACCCAGACAACATCGTGTCCATTCCATTGTTGAGCAACAACAACACGGAAACAAGTCGAGAAAACCCTGTTCAGTCGATAGATGTCGAAACTACATCATTGCACAGGCTTCCGAACAACGATAATATAAGAGACCACTGGCACGTCAACTTCAGCCTCTTTCACTCAGCGATTCCGGTAAATACATGCATAATGTGTCCCATGATTTGTTCCGGAATTGTTTAATTTGGTTCATTCACAGTTGTTTTCCGGAATCTGTGCGTGCTTTACACACAACCCATAAAGACATGTGACGTTTGGATGTGAGATGTAATGCGACGTACGTTTCACTAAACTGAAACTAACTTGACAAACAATCTGTGCTTCAGCGCTGATAGTGAGGAGCTCCCTCGCTGCTTCATTCCACTTTGCACGTATTTTTTCGTCGTGAAGAATCGCATGGTAACCTGCATCATCACTACAACACTGCCTTTATGGCATTTGGTTCTGGCTTTTGTTCACACAGAGCTCATTCCCGTAATTTTCTGGAATCAGCGGCTTTACTAAAGCAACAGTTACGTAGCTTACTGCATTCGGTGTTTGAAAAAGAAAAAAAAAGATCATTTTGAAATATCCTGTTGAGTATCAGCAGGCTAGGCTCTCTCAATGGCTCTGGGCTCGGCTAAAGCATACATGACCGTAGTTACCTGTGGTTGGCCTGGCTGTGCGTCACTCAGAAAACAACAGGCCAATCAGAAGAGAGGCTCATGAATATTAATTAGATGGGCCAAAATCGACCTGTTCTTGACAGAGCTCCTAAAAAGGGAGTTGTAAAAATATATTGAGATAGATTTTGGCACTTATACCGCAAATATATACAGTCATGGACAAAATTGTTGGCACCCTTGGTAAATATGGGCAAAGAAGGCCGTAAAAATAAATCTGCATTGTTTCTCCTTTAGCTCTTTTAGTCAAAAATTCTGCAAAATTCTAACATTTCATTAAAGTTAAACTATTTAAAGTGAGGTGGAATATAACTTTATGAAAAAATGTTTTTCTCAAATACACCCTGGCCACAATTATTGGCACCCTTAGAAATTCTTATGAGTAAATTATCTCCTAAATATATTTCCATTGAAATTTCCAATTTCTTAACACACCAAGGTGACTGGAAACATGATGCTGTCCATTCATGACGTCTTGGTGCACAGATGAATAAATATTAGTAACACAAAGCCCAAACCAACCTAATCATTCATCACAATGGGTAAAACCAAAGAATATACTTCTGATGTACAGCATAAGATTGTTGATCTTTACACAATGCAAAGTGGCTTTAAGAAAATACTTAAAACATTAAATATTCTCATTTCCAACATCAGGGTAATAATTAAGAAGTTTTAATGAACTGGAGATGTTAAAAATCTGCTTGAAACATGATGTGTGTCAATATTGTCTTAATGTGCAGCAAAGAGAACAATTTAAGTGGCCAAATACTCTTCAAAGATCACAGATGGAAAATTGCAGAAATCAGTTGAATTGTAGTGTCAGAAAAAAATATTAAAAATAAAGGAAAACTGCACCTCCATCACAACAAGTCATTTCAGACACTGTTCAAGAAACAAATAATCTGCTCTAAAGCAAAAACAAACTCCACCATATTAATTTACCATACTGGAACTTCAGCCAGGACTGGCTTTTATTGCCATATGAAATGAGAATTTTCTTTTTTTGGAGCTAGAACACATTAAAGGTTTGGTGCACACAGGGATAAAAAAGTGCCCCATGTCCACATTTAAATATATTACCAGATGTTCTTTTTTGTGGACCTAATTTTACACCAAAGGTCCTAGACATCTTGTTCAGATACATGCCATCATGTTTTATATCAAATACCAACAGATAAAAAAAGGTAAAACTGACTTGCTCAGTTAGAAATGTTATAATGGGTCATGGTTAGATCTTCCATCGCCACATTGATTCAAAACAAACATCAAAATCAACACAAAAACTGGTCACTGAACACAAAATCAAGATTCTGCCATAACCATCCCAATTTCCTGACCTGAGTCCTATGGAAAATGAGTGGGATAAACTGAAGAAGAGTGAGCACCAACATTTGAAGGATCTGGAGAAATTCTGTATGGAGGAATAGTCTAAAATCACTTGCCATATATTCTCAAACCTCATCAGACATAAAGGGGGGAAAATCAGAGCTGTTTTTCATGCAAATGGAAGTTGCAGAAAGTTTTGAATACAAGGGTGCCAACAATTATGGCCAGGGTGTATTAGAGAAAACTGTTTATTTCATAATATTGTATTCCCCCAACTTAATTTTTTTTTTTTTTTTTTAATTAAATGTTTGAATTTTGCAGATTTTTTGACTAAAGATCAACAGGAGAAACAATGCAGATTTATTTTTACAGCCTTCTTTGCCCATATTTACCAAGGGTGCCAACAATTTTGTCCATGACTGTGTATATATATATATATATATATATATATAAGGACATCACCAACTAAAATAAACCTCCAGAAATGTGTACAATATGGGACCTTTAAGAGTCATGTGGCACACAAAGTAAGATCAAAACCCAAAACAGACTTTATATTATCTAGATATCTAGTACGTAACCATTTACTTTTATTGCTCACTTCATCAACTTCCCCCAAGTTGCGCAGAGCAGTGTTTTGCTCCGTGTTGCTCAACAGACATAGTGCTTCCATCGGATCTGAGATCACAACAAGACACTTTCACCAGCTGTGAGGAAATTAGCCAGAGGATTTACAATAAAACAGCTGTTCTTGTTTTTTAAGATGAAAGCGAGGGTCTGAGATCATTAATTAAATTTTACAGTCTCCTTTGGCATGCCAGCCTGCTTGAGTTCAACTGTTACTAAAAGCCCCTTAAGGAAATGTCTTCATTATGATGTTATGCTTTTATCTTTGCAGATCAGTTTGCAGTGTCTGAAATTTGTTAAAGCAATAGTTAACCCAAAAAAAATTTATTTGCTGAAAATGTTTAACCTTTAGGATATCCAAGATGTAGATAAGTTTGTTTCTTTATCAGATTTGGAGAAATGTAGCATTACGTCACTTGCTCACTAATGGATCCTGAATGGGTGCCGTCAGAATGAGAGTCAAAACAGCTGATAAAAACATCACAATCCACAAGTAATCCACACCACTTCAGTCCATCGATTAATGTCTTGAGAAGCCAAAAGCTGCAGGTTTGTTGTAAACAAGTCGTTTTTAACTTTAAACCATTGCTTGCAGCTAAAATTTGAGTCCAATATCCATAATTAAAAAGTCATCTTGTCTGAATCAGGAGAGAAAAGCACCATTTACAAGCTAAAACAGTCCAAAAGAAGATGGACTTTCTCCCTGGAGGAATCGTTATTATGAATTATGGAGTCATATTTTAGCCAGAAGTGACGGTTTGAAGTTAAAACGCCTTAATGATGGATTTGTATCCTACAAACACACAGCTTTTCACTTTACAAGATGTTAATTAACGGACTGGAGGGGTGTGAATTACTTGTGGTGATGTTTTTATGAGCTGTTTGGACTCTCATTCTGACGGCACCCATTCACTGCAGAGGATCCATTGGTGAGCAAGTGTTGGAATGCTAGATATTTCCAAATCTGATGAAGAAACAAACTCATCTACGTCTTGAATGGCCTGAGGGTGAGTGCATTTTCAGCAAATTTTTTATTTTTGGGTGAACTATTCATTTAAAGGAGTAGTTCACTTCCAGAACAAAAATTTACAGATATTGTACTCACCCCTTTGTCACCCAAGATGTTCATGTCTTTCTTTTTTCAGTTGTAAAGTAATTGTTTTTTGAGGAAAACATTTCAGGAATTATCGCCATATAGTGCACTTTGAATGTGCAAGATAGAGTTTAAATGCAGCTTCTAAATGATCCCAGCCAAAGAAGAATGGTCTTATCTAGCAAATTTTCTTAAAAAAAAAATGTATATAGTTTTTAAAGGGGTCATATGATGTTGCTAAAAAGAGCATTATTTTGTGTATTTGTTGTAATGCAATGTATTTATGCAGTTTGAGGTTCAAAAAACATATCATTTTCCACATACTGTACATTATTGTTGTTCCTCTCTGCCCCGCCTTTCTGAAATGCTTTGATTTTTACAAAACTCATTGTTCATGGAAACCGAGGTGTTTTCTGATTGGCCAGCTATATGGTGCATTGTGATTGGCCGAATACCTCAAGTGTGTTAAGGAAATGTTACGCCCCTTATTATGTTGTGATGCCGTCTCGGCACAACGAGACAGAAACGATAAAACCCATTATAAAAGAGGCATTTGTTGCATCCACTGGGGACATAACTACTGATTATAATGACTCATACAGTCTTTTTACACGTTTACATCGTGCTGTATAAACATAACACCATGTCTGCATTTGCGATCATAGTATGAGAAACAACAAGCACTACTCTACGCTGCTCAAAACTCGCGTTTGAATAGTCAGGACTGAATTATTTAAATATGAAAATGTACTTAAAGGCCTTTAGTCAGAAGGCAGACTGTCCTTGCAACTTGTCCCACTTTATAGCCTTAACCCTTTGTGTACAGCTAACATTCTCCCAGGTTCAGGAAACAATCCTCTGTGAAATGCGCAGCACCCACTCAAATATTTGCGTTGTACTGTTCCGGAACAGTGTTGTAAATATAACTTAAACACTGATTTCTAGTTGCATTCTCGTTTGTAGGAAAACAAAGTACTTTCGCTTTTGCTTTCGCAATGAAACCCACTGCATCTCCACAACATGGCGGCTGCAAAAATATTACAACTGGTAAAAGTTACGCCTTCTTTTTTTCCATATACAAATGGGCGCTGTTATGCAAATCTACTCACCCCATGACGCGGACAAGTAGGAGCGTGTGTTTGAACGAGCCATTTTAGGGGTGTGTGTCTGAGTCTTAACTTTTATAATAAATATCTCTTCGCTTTTGAGACTTTAAGCTTTGCAACTTATGCACAAACAGCTTGCAACATTCCAAAGACAAAGGAAAACAAGAAACTGCATCACCTCTCCTTTAACCTCAAATGCTCGCTTGTCTAGCTCTGCCATGCGCATGCGTACTGTGTAATCCGGGTCAATAGTTAGGGTATGTCTAAAAACTCCCATCTTATTTTCTACTCCAACTTTAAAATCATCCTACATTGCCGCTGAAGTGTTTACAAAGTGAACATGCAAAGATGCCCTTTACAGAAAAAGGTAAAACAGCGATGTAGGGCGATTTTAAAGTTGGAGGACAAAATAAGATGGAAGTTTTTTTAACATACCCTAACTGTCTTAATTCGGATAACACAGAGTACTTATGCGCATGGCAGAGCTAGACAAGACTAGGTTAAAAAGTATATACATTTTAATTTTTTAGAAATTGACCCATCGTTTCACTAGATAAGACCCTTATTTCTAGGCTGGGATCATTTAGAGCCTTTTGAAGCTGCATTTAAACTGCATTTTGGAAGTTCAAACTCGTGGGCACCATAGAAGTCCATTATATGGAGATAATTCCTAAAATGTTTTTCTCAAAAAACATAATTGTGACCCTAGACCAAAAAAACAGTCATAAGGTTAAATTTGACAAAACTGAGATTTGAAAGCTCAATAAATAAGCTTTCTATTGATGTAGAGTTTGTTAGGATAGGACAATATTTGACTGAGATACATCTATTTGAAATCAGAAGTCTGAGGATGCAAAAAAATCAAAAAGACTGAGAAAATCACCTTTAAAGCTGTCCAAATTAGGTTCTTAACAATGCATATTACTAATCAAAAATTACATTTTGATATGTTTACAGTAGGAATTTTACAAAAAATCTTCATGGAACATGAACTTTACTTAATTTCTTAATGATTTTTGGCATAAAAGAAAAATCAAAAATTTTGACCCATGCAATGTATTTTTGGCTATTGCTACAAATATACCCCAGCGACTTAAGACTGGTTTTGTGGTCCAGGGTCACAATTTCTTTACGACTGAAGAAAGAAAGGCATGAACATCTTGGATAACATTGGGGTGACTTGGTGAACTTCTCCTTCTCCACAAGTGCAACTGAAAAAATAAAGCATACTTTAAACACAGAATGGGTTTTATGTGCAACTAGAACAGATAGTATTCAAGGTCAGTTGTATAACAACAAGGGGAAAAAGCTGCACTTGTTTATTAGTCATTAGGAAGTCCTGAACATTACTACAGTTGAAAACACTGAACATGTGCCTTTAGTCTGTCACCTCTCAGTGCTCTGTGTGGTCTTTGTCAGTGACCAGTGACCGATCATATGGGAGTGGTTTTGTTACACCATGGCATTTAGTTCTCCTGACACAATGGGTACTTCCTGTTTCTGCCCTGGTAGCAGGAAACCGACAGTGTGTGGAGAAGTCATTTGTTATTGTCCGTCTGTCGTGACTCACCACTGAGTGACCCGGAATTTGTGACGACGCATAACTGTCTGCGATTAACAATCTGCTGTGACTGACCTGTGTGATCTCACGCAGTGAACACAACAGTAACTGGAAATGAGTGTCATGCATTCGCACTCACAGCTGCTCTCGGACCTACACCTGTTGTTGTCCTTCACCAAAATGACTAGTTAGTTTGTCAAGTAACATCTGTTCAAAATTGTGAAGGATGTTGACCTACATTTATGTTTGGGTTTTGGCATGAAAGATTGCTAGTTTAAAACTACTGTTCAGTAGTGTGTATTATTTTAATATTATTTATTCAACATGGGGTAAGCATATGGCAGTTAATTATCCGCTATAGGGAAATGATGAGAAGAATAACAACGTGTAGTAAACGGTAAAACTGTTTGCACTACAAGGTAGTGTTCATAATTAGGATTCAAAATTAAAAATAATATGGTAAGACACAATTTGCAAAATTGCAAATTTGGCAAAACCAGCTGTGTTGTACAGCTGAAAATAGCTGGATGCAGATCCAACTCTTATGAGAAAAAAAAGATTGATATACTTTTTATTAATATTTTAAATTAGCTTTTTATTGAATATTTTCTGTTTTTATTTTTAATTACATTTTGGTAATTTTCTTATTTTTTGTCATTTTCATTTTATTTATTTTTTAGTATTATTTTTTTATTCATATTTAATATTAATATTACTGTTATAAGTTATATTTATTTTTATTTCTATTTTAATATTGGTTCAGTTTTAGTTTATATTTGTTTCCAACTAGCACTTTTAGTGCTTCAACTTGCCAAGGCAACATTTCTAATTTATTTTTGTTTTATTTTGTTTGTTAATTTGTTTTGGTTTAGTTTTTAGTTTTCCATCTTTTATTTTTAATTATTAAAAATGTTTTAATAGCTATATTTCACTTTTTTATAATAGTAGTAATAATAATAATAATAATAATAATAACAACAACAACAACAGCTCTGGTACAGGGATATTTTTTACCCAAAAAATAAAAAATATATATATATTATTTTATATCATTTTGAAGTTCAGAATAAATATAACTGCTGAGTTGGCAGTTTTTATTTTTTTTATTTTTAAAAAATATATGACTGTTTAGTTGTTTTTACTGTGATTATTATTATTGTTATTATTATTATTATTATTATTATTATTATTATTATTATTATTATTATTATTATTATTATTGTTAGTGTTAGTTTTAGTTTTTATTTGTTTCCAATTAGCAATTTTAGTGCTTCAAATTAAACTTGTTTCAGTTAGTGGCCAAGGCAACATTCCTAATTTGCATTTAGTTTAATATTGTTTGTTTAGTTAGATTTTTTTGGTTTAGTTTTTAGGTTTTTCATTTAAATTTTTATATATTTTTTATACCTCTATTTTAATTAATAAAAATGTTTTAATAGCTATTTTTAGTTAAAATTAGTAATAATAATTTGGGTACAGGGTCATTTTTCACCCCCAAATAAAAGTATTTTTATTTTATTTTATTTTGTTTTGTTTTGTTTTGTTTTAATTTAATTTGAAGGTCCTTTAAAGCTTATGCTTATTTAAATAAAATCATTGTACTACTTTACATTAATAGTAGCTGGGAATATATGTTAGCTGTTACATTTAGAAGACCTAATAATTATTTATATAAATATTTATTATAAAATTTTGGTCATTTATGATTTTTATAATTTTTTAATGTTTCTAAATTTATTTTGTTTTATTTTGAAGGTCATTTAATGTCTTTTATATTTTAAGTCTAGACAGAAAAAGCCTTTCTGCATACAATGTCATCCATGGCAATTCTAAAGCAGTTCCTGAAATAGCTCAATTATGCTGATTTTAATAAAATCATTGTATTACAGGTACAGTATGTATACATTAATGGTAGCTAGGAGTTTAGCAGTCCAAATAAATATTTATTTGAGTGCACTGCAGATCTTTGGATGATTGAGACAGTAATGCACTGCAGTAGGTGATCTGGTTTATTTTCAGTAAGTAAGAGTGCTTTAGTCGGTCAGTTTCTTGGTGAGTTCTAAAAGCATGTTGTTTTAGGCTTGGGTTAAATATAACTGCTGAGTTTGCTTTTCTAACACTAATCCAAGGGGTTCCTTCAACAAATGGAGGGACGAGGCTTGAAAAACTTGAGGACCTGTAAAAAACAGGAAACCATTATGTGAGCTAGACAACCAGAAGTGGCTTATCGCAGTGATTTAGTTTTTCTTTTTGGTTTGTTTTTCTTTCTAGCATCTCTTTAACCTTAGTGTATTGTTGATTCTCATGCATGGCCAACAGAAATGTGCATGAGTTAAGATAATCATTAAAAAGACACCTGGAAGACATTTGGGTTTATGTTTAAGGGAAGGATTGACTAGAAAAACAAATTTAATAGCAGTGTAAATCTCTGACCAGAGGTATAGCATAGACAGTTACATGCACTGGCCCCTAGAACGACTCACTTCTTGTTTTTGGAGAAGTGCAGATGCAGTTTTTCATTTGTGGATGTAAAAGCGACTAGCAGCATGTGAAGACTCACTGACTATGTTCAAGTGTCAGCATGTCTGAGAGATTTAAGGAACAGGAGTGACAATATCAGCTTTACGCAACCAGCAGCATGGATGTGTCACATGCGTCTCTGTGTGTGTTAACCTTCCTGCGTCCTGCAAGCACATGGCTCGCGAGAAACAGCTTCTCTTTTCCTTTCTCTTTTTTTTCATCCTGCCTTTTAAGTTTTGTTTTAGACAAAAGGGTTTCTTTCCTGAAATTATACAATATATTTCCTCAAAACAACTTTTGGTATTGTAAAATCTTTAACTAAAAGTAGAAGAATGGGATAAATCAGGCTTTTATGACTCTGAAAATATGGAGCTTGAGACGGAAAAATCACATCAGTTTTATTAAGAGGCTTAAATTGGGTGAAATACGCAATTTGCTGCTGATGCTGATAATAAGATCAAAAAGGTACATTTCTGACTTGCATATAATGCATAATATAGTAATATGATATTTAAATGCCTATTTTTATGATCAAAGCTCTTTTTCAAAACATATAATGCAGAACAGTTTTGATTGAGAGGTTCTTCAAAACCCTGATGATCATATTTGATACACTTTTTAGAATCTGCAAAATGTTAGTTATTTTACCAAAATAAGAGGCATCATACAAAATGCATGTTATTGTTTATTTACTACTGACCTGAATAAGATATTTCACATAAATGATGTTTACATATAGTCCACAAGAAGAAATATTAGTTGAATTTATATGAATGACCCTGTTCAAATGTTTACATACGCTTGATTCTTAATACTGTGTTGTTACCTGAATGATCCACAGCTGTTTTTTTTTTTTTTTTTGTGATAGTTGTTCTTGAGTCCCTTGTTTGTCCTGAACAGTTAAACTGTCTTCTGTTCTTCAGAAAAATCCTTCAGGTCCCACAAATTCTTTGGTTTTACAGCATTTTTATGTATTTGAACCCTTTCCAACAATGACTGTATGATTTTGAGATCATTTTTTTCACACTGAGGACAACTGAGGGACTCATATGCAACTATTACAGAAAATTTAAACACTCACTGATGTTTCAGAAAGAAAAAAACATGCATTAAAACATTTAATTTGAAGATCAGGGTGAATTTAACTTATTTTGTCATTTGGGAAACATGTACGTATCATCTGTAGCTTCTGAAGGGCAGTACTAAATGAAAACATGATATTTAGTAGGGGTGCAACGGATCGTAGATGATCCGTGATCCGTACGGACCGGACTCCACGCATGTGGTTCGCGGATTAACTGTTAAGTTTAACCATCATAGAGTAAAAGTTTACAATTTGCACATGTTTTGTCTTGCCAATTTACTCATTCAAACTGTTTAAACCGCTGCAGCAAAAGAGAAGACGCGCGCTGTTTTTTATGTATGTATGTTTTGTTTTGTTTTTTTACCGCTGCCGCACACAAGCGAGCACGCGCACAGAGAGAGAGAGAGAGAGATAGAGAGAGACAGAGAGAGAGACGCGCGATTTAGACTGCGTGATTCACTGATTGATTCCTCTTCAAAACTTCTCTTAACATACATACAAAGTTATGTTGAAATACCCGTATTGGTATTCTGGTAAACACAGTCGTTTATGTCTTCAGTGAACTGAAACAGCTGAGAAAGATGCGTGCAAAGACTATAGAATACCAAATGCGTGCCAGTATTAGATACGTGCATTAGGGCTTAAAGAGACAGCATCCTATAAATACCTGGAGTGAGAAGCACTAGTTATTTTACAATTAATTATTACATTTCTGCACCTGAATACTAGTGTTATTGATTTTATTAGTAACTTTGTTGTATTCATGTACACTTGTAATTGTTCTTGTTTTGTTACTGACTTTATTAGTTCAGCTAGTAGTTTTTGCTGTGGATTAGAAGTACTTAGTTAGCATTCAGAAATTATTAAAAAACAAACTTTTTTTTGTTTTGTTTGTTTTTTGCTGATCCGAAAAATGATCCGATCCGTGACTCAAAATCCGTGATGTGATCCGAACCGTGAGTTTTGTGATCCGTTGCACCACTAATATTTAGGCAAAATTACAAAAAAGTACACATCTCCATTCTGTTCAAAAGTTTTCACCCCCGGGCTCTTAATGCATAATTTGTCCTTCTGTAATAGTTGCATATGAGTCCCTCAGTTGTCCTCGGTGTGAAAAGATGGTTCTCAAAATCATACAGTCATTGTTGGAAAGTGGTTAAATACATAAAAATGCTGAAAAACCTAAGAATTTGTGGGACCTGAAGGATTTTTCTGAAAAACAGCAGGCAGTTTAACTGTTCAGGACAAACAAGGGACTCATGAACAACTATCACTAAACAAAAAATCACAGCTGTGGATCATTCCGGTAACAACAAAGTATTAAGAATCAAGTGTATGTAAACTTTTGACCTCAACTATACTCACATTTCAGTATGATTTATTATATGGATAAATGGATAAGCTGTTTCAGTCTAGTAAACGCCAGCCTGGACCAGCATTAAGGTTCACGCTGCTCTGTGTTAGACTTTTGAGTTTGCAATGTTTAAAAATATTTTGGTTTTGTGTCTGAACCCTGATAGCACACGTGAATCTCTGTGACATCTATTTGATATCTGCATTTACATCTGCAAGACATCTGCAATACGTCTATTGGGCGTTTCTTATCAGATGTCAAATAGACTTCTGTTTGATGTCTTTAAGATGTATATGAATTAGAATGCATCTTACAGACGTCTGCCAGACGTTTGTACACAGCAGATGCTTTCCATATCAGGAGATCTTTAACAGATATCTTGCAGGCGTACATGTGCAGTCTGGGAAGGTTATATATATGTAAATTGTGTGTGCAAATGTCTGTTTCAGATTCACAGCATCACCACAGAGGCCACGGTGGCACTGCAGGTGTTCAACACTTCGTACAGTGTGGAGGTGGTGGCCTGCACTCAGACCGGCTGTGGGACCAAAAGATCACGCCACTGGTTCTTTGTACCAAACTTTGGTGAGTAAATGCAAGTTCCTTACTCTAGGTTTTACTATTAGAATGACGTAACAAAATATTGCAGTGCAGCAAATCTGAAAATAATAATAATAATAATAATAAAAAATATATATTATAATAATAAAATAACAATGTTTACCTGACTTTAAGGCTTTGACTATTTGTGACCCTGGACCACAAAACCAGTCATAAGGTTAAATTTGACAAAACTGAGATTTATACATCATATGAAAGCTCAATAAATAAGCTTTCTATTGATGTATGGTTTGTTAGGATAGGACAATATTTGACTGAGATACATCTATTTGAAATCAGAAATCTGAGGATGCAAAAAAATCAAAAATCCTGAGAAAATCACCTTTAAAGTTGTCCAAATTAGGTTCTTAACAATGCATATTACAAATCAAAAATTACATTTTGATATGTTTACAGTTGGAATTTTACAAAAAATCTTCATGGAACATGAACTTTACTTAATTTCTTAATGATTTTTGGCATAAAAGAAAAATCTAAAATTTTGACCCATGCAATGTGTTTTTGGCTATTGCTACAAATAAACCCCAGCGACTTAAGACTGGTTTTGTGGTCCAGGGTCACGTTTGTAGATATTATTTATGGGTCAAAGACATTAGTAAATTTCTTTTGACGTGGACATCTTAAAGTGATTTTATGTCCATAGAAAGCACATTAAATGTTAAATGTTATCTACTTTTAAGGTCTCAAATACGTTTTTGGAGAATAAAATGTGAAAAATATAGTTGAAATAATGTTACATTGTCATTCAGTGTAACACAACATTTATGTAAAAATTCAAACAACATGTTTATTCTGATATTTATGTAATGTTTAAATTGTTGTATATTATTATTTTTTATAATATTATACTTAATTTAAATTTAATACATTTAACTCAATTTAATTATAAGTTATTATTTAATTTATATTATATAAAAATATTAATTATAATTTAAATTTATGGTTTATTATTTTTTAATTTAAATAAATTTGTAATTTTATAATATTATTTCAGTTTAATTTTTATATATTTTATGAATGTCTTAATAATTCTTTGTATAATTGACTATTGTCCCAGGTAACTGATATCCACTGTAGATTCATTTCTTTATTTAATTGTTAGTTTTTTAAGATACTATTTAATTTATATAATTATATTTATAGATTTTTATGTAATGGATATTATTGTATATTATGTAATACAAATATAGTATTGTTAATTTATTTTATGGACTTCTTGATAGTTTTCTGTATAATTGACTATTGTGCCAGGTAATAAATAAATAAATAAATAAATATATATATATTTAATTTAATATTATAATATTATTGCATTATTTCAGTTTTATTTTTAATTATTTTATTTATTTAATGTATTTTCTTGATAGTTTTTTTTGTATAATTGATTATTGTCCTAGTTAATTGATATGTGCTGTGGATTTTTTCTTTTTATTTCTTTAATTATATACAACCTTACATTTATAGATTTATATTTATAGACTTTTTATGTATGTATGTATGTATATACATATGTATATTTCCTCTTCTTATTATTATTATTTCAATTTTATTTTAATATAATATATTATTTATTATTACTTTTCAAATGTCCTTTTAATGCATTTGTATTTTTACTAAGTCTAGACAAGAAAAATAACAGCTTTAGTGCAATTCCTGGAATCAGTTTTATTGATTTTATTTTATTTTTTAGTACTCATAAGCACTGCAGGAAACCTGGATTACTGCTTTACTTGGGAAGGCATCCCGCTGAACTTTTGTCTCGATTTGTAAATGAATTGCAGTAAATGCATGCATAGTTTCCGCTAAGAAACATTTCCAGTCAATTATAAAGTTAAATACAAATAGTCTTGTAAGTGTTCAGGAGGGATGTTTGTTTGGGAAAGAATCATATACTTACGCATTTAAACAACTGAAGTTAAATCACTCTTGTGTGATCTCATTTTTTGGACCAAAAGAGGGTCATGAACAAAGGACATGTCATCACCTGTTTGATAAATGAGTTACTAGAGGGAAAACTCTGAAAAAAGCTGCTGAACTGAGCTCTGGGATAAAATGACACTAGCAAAGTTCAACAGGAGTGCAAAGCAATAGAGGATAATATTTTAGTATTATGCTGACCTCAGTTAAAAGTACCAGCCTTTTTCTTAATGCTGTTGTTTATTAATGTGTGTTTTGCTTTCAGAGTTGCCTGATTCTCCATCTTCGACTCCGATTCCCAGTCGTCCTGACTCTGCATACATTGTTCTTGGAGTTGTTTGCAGTATTTGTCTGTTGCTGATAGTGATGTTTGTGGCCATGTGGTTGCACAATCGCTCTTATTTGCAGTAAGTTCTTAGTTATTCTAGTTATTTCTCCTTTTCTGTTACATGAAATTAAAATTGTTTACTTGATCAGTTCCTGGTCTTATTGTGCATGAAATAAAATAAAATTGTATTTTTTTAAACATAAAAAAATTATCTAAATAATATACAAAATAAAGTATATAAAATAATATATATAAAAAATATATATATATTAGTTATTTTTTCATTTTGAAATTAAAATTGTTTACTCGATCAGTTCCTGGTTTTATTGTAAAAAATAAAATAAAAATGAAAGTAAAATAAAAAATAAATAAAATAAAATAGTACTTTTTTAACATTAATTTTTTTTTTTTAATATACAAAATTAAAAATATTGAAAATAATATATAAAATGAAAAAATATATTTTTTGGTTGCACAATCGATCTTATTTGCGGTAAGTCCTTTTTTCATTTCTCCTTTTCTTAGTCAACATGAAATTAAAAATGTTTACTTGACCATTATTGTGCATAAAATAAAACAAAATAATAAAATACTACTTTTTTAACATAAATTTTTTAAAAAAATAATATACAAAATAAACAAATAAAAAAAATAATGTATAAAAAATATATATAATATCTATATTTTTTTTAATTATTATATTTTTTTATTAAATTAAAAATGTATATACAAAAGACAAAAAAGAAAAATAATATATAAAATAAAATGTATATTATATAAAAATAAATATAAAATAATATAAAATTTTAATTATGTAGTGTATATAAATGACATAAATTAAGCAAATAAATAAAATAATATTTAAAAACTGAAATAACTTGAAATAATAAATAAAGTATTAAAACCCAAACAAATCCTGATTAATACAATCAAAATCTGTCTTTTTTCACCCTATTTTGGGTTGCAAATGCACTTTCATTTAATTACAGTCTTCAGTGTCTGTATGCATTTTCTTTCTTGTTAATCTGTTTTTTTTTTTAGGTGTTTTGAAATGCATTTTGCAATCCTAGCACTAATTGCTGCAATTGTTAAATCTCAGTGTGCTGTGTGAATTTCAGGCGTCTTTTCATTCCAAGAGCAACTCTGAAAAACAAGCGCTATTTTAGAGACCAGAGTATGTTAATCTTAATGTATCTGGGGCAAGAAATGGAAGGGTTCAGGAAGAAAAGTAGGGGGAAAGTTGGTCTGTAAAAACAGCATGGCTTCTTGGTAAAAACAAAATTATGGAGGACAGGGTTGGCCAAAGCAGCGCTGAGCAAAGAGTTTCAAATTACATCTGGTTGTTTGCAAGTCAGACTAACAACAACATCTCCTCCTTCACTCTCTGGAATCCTTTAACAACTTCTGGCTGACTTGAAGCGTAGTTTGCAGAGGGGGTTGTGGTGGTTTTGCGGTTAAAGATCCACTAAGTTACTACACAAATCTTGACTGTTGGAGGACTTTTAGACTGCATCTAAAATTGCTCCAAATGGGGTTGTAAATAAATCTAATCTGCATTGAAGACAGACAGGAAAATTAGTTCTCTCGTGTGGAAAAACCAGAGTTAATGAAATGTCTAGCTGTTTTGCCATTGTTATGACAATGCCTAGTTAAATTATTTTTGTCTTTTCCCAGTAAAAATATCTAAACATTCTTAAATCAAGATAATGATTTAAGGATAATTAAATAATGTTTTTTTTTTTGTTTTGTTTTTGTAGAAATAATTTTTATTTTGTATTATTATTATGATGTATGGTTACACCATTGGCAGATATTTGGTTCTGTTTTATGCTTAAACACTTTTTTTTTTTAAATTTAATACATTTTTCAGAAAAAAAAAGTTTTTAAATTTGTATAGTATTATAATTTACATTTTATTTGTATTTTATTTATATGTATATATAAATATGTATTCATTATGTGTATATATATATATTTATATTTAATTATCTATCTATCTATCTATCTATATATATATATATATATATATATATATATATATATATATATACATATATATATATTTATATATATATATATATATATACTGTATAATATATGTATAATATATAATATATATATATATATATATATATATATGTGTGTGTGTGTGTGTGTGTGTGTGTGTATAATATTATTATTATTATTATTATTATTATTAATATTATTATTATCATAATTTTTTTTTACTATTATTTAAATTTTATTTTTCTATATTTTT